>NC_138371.1:8978999-8988585 GCF_054177405.1 Leptonychotes weddellii
ACTTCATTCTTCCCCTCCCGCTACCTTCTTCTTCTTTTTTTTTTCTTAACATATATTGCATTATTTGTTTCAGAGGTACAGATCTGAGATTCAACAGTCTTGCACAATTCACAGCTCAGCTGGGTTTTCTTAAAACCAGATAATATGACCCCTAAATCCACTGAGATGGGCAAATGTGATCTATAATGACCTGAGTGATCATGTGAGTGAGGTGCCAACATCAACATCTTTTCTTTTTTATTCTCTCTCTCTCTTTTTAATTTTATTTATTCATTTGAGAGAGAGACACTGTGAGAGAGAGAGCATGAGCGGGGGGGAGGGGCAGAGGGAGAGGAAGAAGCAGACCCCCACTGAGCAGGGAGCCCGACATGGGACTCGATCCCAGGACCCTGGGATCATGACCTGAGCTGAAGGCAGACGCTTAACTGACTGAACCACCCAGGCGCCCCTCCTTCTCACCATAGAATTCTCACCTGTAGGAGACTTCTAGCTCCACATCTGACATGTGGACTGGCTGGTGCTGGTGTCAGCATATTTATTCATGCTGAATTTATTTCATATTTTTGAAGGTAAAAATAACTGTAACTAGGAATTCTAATGTATTGTATCCCCAAATGAGGGGATTCTATTGTGTACCTCCTGGGGTGTAGATAGCTTACTTTGGAAGCAAAGGACCTTGTCTACTGTGCTGCAGACATCGAGGCTGCTCCCTGGCTTTGTGGAAGAGCATGCCAAGATCATTCGTTGACGTCTACCATTGTTCTGGGCAGAGAAAGTGATGGGCTAGTGTCAGATCCTAACCAGATTCCTCTTTTGAACCCCATTGGTCGGCAAGAAAGCCTAGACCTGTCAGACTGGATGATGCTATTAACAAATGGATGGAAAAGCAGAATTCCCATTTAGCTTTCTTCATTTGTGGACCAATCCTCTGGTGACAATGCTTCTCCTTCCTGTATCATGGGAGAGATAAGAAAAGAATTCATAATCACTTGTGTGGATGCTAAAGACATTAAAATGAAGTGCAACTCATCTAGCTTTGGCCAAACTCTGAGATTTATTGACAACTAGCAGCCAGCTATTATAGCTGAGATGGTTCATTAGCTGGGGCAAACTCCACATTTATAGATCAAGATTTCTTTCTGGCAGGTAGAAAGGATTTTCCCAATATTGGGGGTATTTAGACTTAGGAGTTTCATTTTCTTCTTTTATATCTTGTTTAATAAGTCATAGTACAGGTTTCTGGAAGAGAAAAATACTAAGATCAGCACTATCTAAAATATGAAAAGTTCCAGATACTATGAAAAGAGTAAAATTTATTTCATTGTATTTGCAGGATAAATAGACTCTTTACCTAGCTCATTAATCTGTAGTCATTTGTCTTCAGCCTCCAGCATTTGACTCGTTAACTGATGATTATGCCATCACTGTGGAGAAGGTGGTATTTGGGACACTGTGTCCTTTTCTTCTTTCTTTCTTTCCTTCTCTTTTTTTTAAAGATTTATTTATTTATTTTGAGAGAGAAAGAGGGAGGCAGAGGGAGAGAATCTCAAGCAGCCTCCCTGATGAGCGTGGTGCCTCATGTGGGGCTTGACCTGACAACCCTGAGATCATGACCTGAGCCGAAATCAAGAGTTAGATGCTCAGCTGACTGAGCCACCCAGGCACCTCCTTTTCTTCTTTGTTTTAAGCATGACAAAAGATAGGCTAAGTGCCCTGACAATGATGTTGAAGCAAGTTTAAGAATGCATGTACTCCAAGGCAGAGTTTGGTGTAGGGAAGCTATATTTTTCCTTCCCCCTTCTTTTTTTGGTTCTTGTCTTTCTCTTTTCTCTCAGTGCTATCTTTCTTCCCATCCTTTTTCTTTCTGACCCCTTTCCCATTGTCCCTGCTTACTCCTTTTCTCCCCACTTCCTGCTTCCATCTCTCCCCCTCCACAGGTCCTCTGCTTAGATAGACTCAGGTCACCTGCATGGGCCCAACAGATCTCTGTGACCCAGAGAGGACTATACTATCCTGGACGTGTCTCCTGTGAAGAGCTGCTCAGACCCACCTGGGCCCCCAAAGGAAAATCGGATATGTTGTGACTGTGGGAGGGAGAAATGGACACTTGTGTAACACCAAAAAATAATGTCTGCTGTAAAGAGTCCCCTTGTTTTTCTGAGAAGGAAATCAATGTATACAGTTAGACACAGTGAGCTAGTGATGGAGAACCCTGTGAGCCATAGGGTGTCACGTTTCCTCTTTTGTTTTGGTTCAGTGATCACCCACCAGTCAAATGGGTATTTTAGAGAAGGCTGAGAGGATGTGCTGAGGTCTCTGCAGGAGACTCTTGGAACCCGTCTTGAAGAGTGGGGATTTCATTTGAGTTTTGGGGATGGACGGATAGAAGAGAAAGACTGCATGAGAAATCCTGAGAAACTCGTGACAACACTGATGGACCCAGAGGGCATTATGCTGAGTGAAACAAGCCAGTCACAAAAAGACAGATACTGCGTGAGCTCACTTACCTATGGAATCTAAAATAGATACACTCATTGAAACAGAGAGCAGAATGGTGACTGCCAGGGGCTGGGGGTAGGTGGCGAAAATGGGGAGATGGTGGTCAAAAGGTACAAAGTTTCAGTTATGTAGAACGAGTAAGTCCTGGGGATCTAATGCATAGCATGGTGACTGTGGTTAACAATACTGTATACTTGAAATTTGCTTAGAGGGCAAATCTTCAGTGTCCTCACTAAACACACAAAAGATAACCCATGTGAGGTGATGCCTGTGTTAATTAGCATCATCGTGGTGAGCATTTTATAATGTATACGTACAGCAAAGCATCAAATTTTACAACCTAAATATATACGATTTTCATTTGTCAATTATACCTGAATAAAGCTAAAAAATAGCTTATGAGCATGATGGTCTTTTAGAAGAGAGCTTGCACACCAGTTGTGTGAGTCTTTGCACACTTGCTGATGTGAACATCACTCTTTCCTCCCACCTTCCAAGGGCCCAGGAAAAGAGGGCAGAGGCTGCTTTCAGCTCCAATTTGATAATGGAGGCAACAGACCATTTGCTGTCGGTTATCCTCTAGGGCCCTGAGAATTTGTTTGTCTTGCTCCAGGAACATGGTTTCTCAATTCTAGCTGAGGTCCAGTGCTTTCTGCAGAGAATCATGTTAGGGAGAACCATGTCCCTTTGTTTGCATTTGGCCCTCCAGACATCTGCACAAAGGAAAAGCTTTGTCTGCTTTACCTATAGAATAGCTGATGCATTTCCTTGTGTTCCAGCAAAATCTCTTCCTTGCTTTATTCCAGTTTCTCAAACAGAGAAATGGGGAGCCCATCCAGTGCGGCTTGTAATGCCTTGATGTATCTATGTTTATAAGTTAGCTTAGCAAAGTGCTTTCTTTATAGAAGGCATAACTAAGTGCTGGATGTGGAGCTTCAGTTACCTGCATAATTGAAGCAGATGCATTTGACAGAAGTGAACCTATTCCATTCATTCCTACAGAGAAGTGTCTGCTTGTCTTCATTGTTACTTTATTTTTGCCTTTTAGCACTTGAGGATTGATTGAACGTACAGTGTATTGAGTTCAAGCCTTTGTTCAGTCCCCTGCCTTCATTCAGGAACTTACTGCATTTAAGCCATTAACATCTAATTGGAAACCTCAGACTGAAGTTAGTGTCCTTGATTTAATTTAGTCCTCTGGTAAGAGATAAATGTCATCTTTACTGTTAGAAACTAGCTTCAATGTACTTTATGGGAAAGAATGATACCAGAATAAATGGTGATGCTTTATTTTCTGCACTTAAGGCCCCCAGTTCTTTTCATTAAAACACATATGTCACAAGCAACTTCCCCATATGAATATCAATAACATAATTGACAGAAATCTTTCTATTCTCTCTGCTCTTTTGTTCCTGGGACTTCCACAAATGTATTAAATAGAGCAGCTGCTTATGAGGAATCAGAAAAGGGCATTGCCTTGTGTAGTTTATTTTACTTGAAATTGATGACATATGCAAAAGTTTGTGATTAAAGAAAAAAGATCATGAACTTAATTTATTAAGGCTCTTAAATGTAAAAAAAAAAAAAAAAAAAAAATCCTTCATCTTCCCTTCGCATTTTCTCCTCACTGTTTTGAGCAAAGTAAAGCTTAGTAGTAGGAAATACCTTGCCTTAAAGGAGTTGATTTTTTCTGCTACATAGACTTTCGTATGGCTCATTTCTACAAGAGAAACATAAAGATATGTGGTAAGTTCTGGAATAAGATCTATGAGCCTGCTATTTAATGTTCTCCATCATTGCTGTTCTTCATGACTGCAGGGGATAGTTAGGGTTAAGGCAGGGCTGAGTATTTTGAGGGAATATTTGTCTGAATTTTCTCAGGGGGTCAAAAAGTGCTCAGAGTTTCTTTAGTTAATTTATGTCCCTGAAGTTCAGGATAGCCCGCCAATAGATTTAAATCAAAGAGCGAAAGTGCCAATCCTTTATTGATTTTTTAATGGAAGGTAAATAACCCATTAGCCTTTACTCACAAAAAGAGACAGAAAAAGCTATTTTCTTATAGGAAATTTGTTTGGGGGCATTTATATATGGTTAAGTCCAAGAGGAGGAATATTAAATTTCTGAAACAATTCTCTTTATTAACCAGTGAAATATCAGAAAACTCTTTTGTACTACTATCTATTATCTATTATCTATTATCTATCTATTGCTGCATAAAAATTACCCCCAAATTAGTGGCTTACAGCAGCAGACATTTATTCTCTTACAGTTTCTGTGGTTTGGCAGTCTGAGTGTAGCTTAGTTGACTGCCTCTGCATCAGGGTCTCTCCTGTGGTTGCCATCAGGCTGTTGGCCGGGGATGCAGCCTCATCCAAAAGCTCAACTGAGAGAGGTTCCCTGTGCAAGCTCACTCAGGTGGCGGTTGGCAGGATTCAGTTCTTTGCAGGTGGTTGGACTGAGAGTGGTGGTTCCTAGCTGGCTGGCTCCCAAAGGTCTCCTCAGTTCTTTGCCACAAGAGCCTCTTCATAGATCAGCTGACCCCCATCAGGACCAGCAAGTGGGAGAGCAAGACAGGATAAGCGAGATAGAAGACAGAGTCTTTTTGTAACTTAAACATGGAAGTGGCATCTTAGAAGCCAGTCACAGGGGCCAGCACACACTTAAGGGGAGAGGATTATACAAGGGCCTGAACACTAGGAGGTGAGGTTTGCTGGGGGCCATCTGAGAAACTGCCTACCACATCTGCTGACCGCTTTTTCAGACCTCTTTTCATTAATTAATCGACAAGCACACATTGAACTTGTTGCTCACAGTCTAATAATCTGAGTTTTACATTTCACATGATTGTGCTTCTCCCTCTTTAAACCATGCCCTTCCTCAGCTTCAGGTCTTCTTTGCCACTCTGAGGTTCCTTCTTGACTTGGAATGCTTTAACATTATCAACCATTCCTGTCTGTTTACTGTCTGGCCATGAGCATCATGAGAGAATTCTTTCTTTACTATTGTGAAGCAATATCTGCACCGGCCCCCCCCATGTTTGTTGCAGCATTATTCACAATAGGTAAGACATGGAAACAACCTAAGTGTTCATTGACAGATGAATGAATGAAGACAATGTGATGTATATATTCAGTGGACTATTATTCGGCCATAAAGAGGGAGGAAATCCTGCCATTTGTGACGGCACAGATGGACCTTGAGGACATTACGCTAAGTGCAATGAGTTAGGCAGAAAAAGACAAATACTGTATGATTCCATTTATATGTGGAATCTAAAAACAAAAACGAACTCATAGAAACAAAGCAGATTGATTGTTCCTTGGGGCTGGGGTGAGGGGTGGAAGAAGTGGGGAGGCGTTCACCAAAGGGTACAAACTTTTAGTTATAAGGTGAATAAGTTTCAGGGACCCAATGTATAGCGTGGTGACTATAGTTTTCAATACCATATCGTATTCTTGAAAGTTGTTATGATAGTAGATCTTAAATGTTCTCACCATGACAAAAACACAAATGTTAATTATGTGAGGTGAAGGATGTGCTGACTAACCTTATTGTGGTAACCATTTTGCAGTTTATATGTGTATTAAATCACCACATTGTATACCTTAAATTTATACAACGTTATATGTCAATTAAATAAAGCTGGAATAAAAAAGAGAAAAAGGTGATTTCTGAAGTTGATCATATACACATAAAACTTCCAGCCCCAATGACCTAGGTAGTTAATTTGGTTGATTATGTCTCTATTTGGCGAAAGTGGGAGATTAAGTCTTTACTAAGCTCATGAGATGGTTGCGGATGAAGGTTTTAGAGTCGTGTACTATGTTTTTATCCTGTTTCCTTTCCTGCTGAGCAATAGTACCTCCTTTGAGCTGGAAAATTTCACATCAGGCAGCTGGTGTGGGGACTTTTCTTCTTTCCTAAATAACTGTGTGGATGATCTGTGTCTAGTTAACTCAGGAGGCTACTGTGCATGTGAAGCCACAGTGAAGGATTTTATCTACCTAGTTAGCCTGGTTTTATCCCTTGAGCACAGGTTTTGGATTAGAAGTCAATTCTAATTCTGCCTTTCAGTACTTGCCTCCCCTTGAGCAACTTAACTTTCAGTATCTCTTTTACATTATCTGTAAAATGGGAATAATATTCATTTGTCAAAGTTGTCACAAAGACGAGATAAGACAGGGATAGGTAGTGGTGCTCAAGAGGATAGCTATTACTTCTCTCACTTTTATTTTTATTTATTTATTTTTAAATCCCTTATGCTCAACGCACATGCATTTTATAAAGAGATTCCTTTATAATTTTTTGTTTCATTCATGACTTTTTAAAAGGACTTCATAAAATTGACCATTTGAACCATTTTAAATTGTATCATCCAAGGGCATTCAGCACATTCACAATGTTGTGCAACCATCACTGTGCTCTGCTTCTAGAATATTTTCATTACTCCAAAAGGAAATCTCATACCAATTAAGCAGTCACTCACCATTTCCTACCCCCCCAGCCCCTGGCAACCGCTAATCTACTTACTGTCTCAATGAGTTTGCTTTTTATGGATATCTCATATAAATGGAATCATACAATATGTGACCTTTTGTGTCTGGCTTCTTTTACTTAGCATATTTTCAAGGTTTCTCACTTTTATTTCATGTAGCCACTTTACTGATGTCTGCTAATTACAGGAAGAATTGAATGAGGAAAAATAATTCAAAGTGTATGCTCTCCGAATGGAGGGCGAGGAGAGTATCATTTTTGAAGGAGGACGAACCACACCAATCCCTAAAGACTGAGAATAAAAGCGGGAGGGATGCCAGCCAAGTTCATTTCTAAATCAACTTCTACTGCAACTGCTTCCTTTCTCTTAGACCTCCTCTCCTTCCCTCTGTGTTTCCCTCCCTTGTACCTCCTCACCCCCCTCAACTCATCTCTTCTCATTTGCTACTTTCTCTCTCCCTTCCTTCCATTCCTCCCTCTGCACTTCCTTCTTTGTTTCATCATTCCCTCTTTTCTTCTCTCTGTGCAAAGGCAGAACTAAAATAGGTTAGTACTCAAAATTTCGATTTGTGGGATTTATCCCAAGTGAACATAGTCAAAGTAATTGACATTAACCTTTGGGATAATATAAAAAGCCCAATATAAGAGCTTGGTTTAAAAAATGATATATCTCTTGGAAAGAATACTCTGTAGCCATAAAAAATCATGCTTAATTGAATATTTAATGACAGTATGTATTTAGAGATAAAAGACCTTTTTACAAAATAGTATTGCAATAAGGTCCTCAGTTTTGTTTTTTTTTAAAGATTTTATTTATTTATTTGAAGAGAGAGACACAGCGAGAGAGGGAACACAAGCAGGGGGAGTGGCAGAGGGAGAAGCAGGCTCCCAAGGAGCAGGGAGCCTGATGTGGGGCTCGATCCCAGGACCCTGGGATCACGACCTGAGCCGAAGGCAGACGCTTAATGACTGAGCCACCCAGGTGCCCCAGGTCCTCAGATTTAAATGAGTCAAATAATATTACATGTACTCTATGTGCATCTTTATGCAGAGAAAAATCAGATGATGCAGTTAAAATTTTAACAGTCATTATCATAGTATGGGATGATTACCAGTGGCGTTTAGTTTTCCTGTTTGTGCTTAATATAGCTTCAAAATTTTCAACACTGCACATGCATCAACCTTTGGAATCAGATAAAAAGGATAGTAGACATTGTTATTGAAAGTATGCTAGTAAAATAGCTCAATCCTTGGCCATGAAGCCAGGGATCAGTCTTCAGGGTAAAGGACTGACTGATGTATCTCGAATGAGATGATTTTGTCTCCAGGGACATTTGACAATGTCTGGAGACTTTTTTGGCTGTCACAACTGGGAGGTGCTACTGGCATTTGGGGGTAGAGGCCAGGGATGCTCCTGAACATCCTACATTATACAGGAGGCCCTCTCCACCACATCACTTCACCAACAAATTATCCAGCCCCAAAGTCGAGAGTGCCGAGGATGAGAAACCTGCTCATTGCTAGTTTGAATATTTTAAATTAGCTCATTGGAGAATATCAGTGGAAGAGGTTAAATCACTTGGGTTGTTTTTAATGGGTACAAAGAATTAATTTACTTTCAAATAACACTACACTTGACCCCATTATCTAAGGACTTCAAGTGAAATGAAGCTGTTTTTCTACTCTTTCACCTATTATCAGATTTTTTTTTTTTTTTTTTTAATCTGGGCCATGTATCTCAAAGAGAAGAAGCCAGGTGATATGTTTGAGGCTAGTATGTTGATACTGATTTAGGACACAAAATTCCATGGAAAGTGAATAGAGGTAATTGCCATAGGGAGAGTACTCCAGTCCAGCGAAATGAAGAGAATTCTGGCTGAGGGAAGAGTGCCACCTACTGAATTGTGTTTGGGTTTTCCCCAGGTTCTAATTTATGCAGGTTTATGCCTGAAAGTGTTACTTTCCATTATTGATCTCACACATTTTCTTAAGTAGTTACTGCCACAGTGTTAAACAATATTTAGTTATTATTGGATCAGGTGTAATTAGAAACAGCTGTGAACAATTGCATGCCATCCAGCTCCTGAAGTAGCAAACTAAATTGTACTCAAAGACCTCGGATTGATTAACAGAGATTGTATCTGGCAGTTAAAACAAATCCATCTCCCATTTGGGTGCTGGCCAGCCAGTCGCATTTTACCAAGATAACCAGAAAGATTAAAAATGAACCATTTCTAAATGTCACTAAGTTAAAAAAAAAAAAGAAATTAAAGCGCCTAGTGTTTGCCATGACAAAACTGTCAGTATTTTATCCTTTCCTCAGAATTCCATCCCTGATCTTTTCTCTCTGTATATTTCTATTTCCTCCCTCCCTCCCTCCCTCCCTTCCTCCCTCCCTCCCTCTCCCTCCTTCTGTCTCTTTCCCTCCCTGCCTTCCTTCCTTCCTTCTTTCCTTCCTTCCTTCCTTCCTTCCTCCCTCCCTCTCTCTCTTTCCCTCCCTTCCTTCCTCCCTGCCTTCCTTCCTTCACCCCTCCCTCCCTCCCTCTCCCTCCCTCTCTCTCTCTTTCCCTTCCTTCCTTCCTTCCTTCCTTCC
>NC_138371.1:8989085-9049394 GCF_054177405.1 Leptonychotes weddellii
CCTCCTTTGGTTTTGTTGACTGTTTCATTTGCTGTGCAAAAGCTTTTTATCTTGATGAAGTCCCAATAGTTCATTTTTGCCCTTGCTTCCCTTGCCTTTGGCGATGTTTCTAGGAAGAAGTTGCTGCAGCTGAGGTCGAAGAGGTTGCTGCCTGTGTTCTTCTTTAGGATTTTGATGGACTCCTGTCTCACATTGAGGTCTTTCAACCATTTGGAGTCTATTGTTGTGTGTGGTGTAAGGAAATGGTCCAGTTTCATTCTTCTGCATGTGGTCATTTTTTCCTTTTTTTAAAAAAAAATTTCAAGACTGTGTACAGTTCTTTCCAGAATCAAAAGAGCTGAGAAGGGTTTTAAAGCACTTGTGTGTGCGTGTGCATGTTTCATGAGTTTCTGGTCATTCCTTCTTGGTTTAAGATGATATAATTTCATAGCCATTGAAAAAGTTGTTGAGTAAATACTGGAGGAGAACATCTCAGATTTTTATGTGCCAGCCAGACACCTGGGGCTCTCAGGAATGCAGATTCTGATTCAGTACAGCTGGAGAGAGGCCTGTGATCGTATGTTTCTAAGAAGCTGCAGGGGATGTCTGTGTGGACCAGTCCACAGACCACATCTAGAGCAGGGAGGCAGGAGGATTCAGATGGTGGGTCTGTATTTTTATCCAGTGAGACTTTTAAAGCAAAATTGTTTCCTTCTGTTTCAAAATGCTCAAATGAAAAAGCACCACAGAAGACTTGATTATAAGAAACTTGAGCAAAACTCCTATTGTTGTCTGTCTTATGCAGGACATTTGGAAGTCTAGGCAAGCTCGTGTCATATAAACAAGATGTGTGGCATCCTGACTACTTTCAGCTCTTGTTCCTGGTGGTCAGATTTAGAGCAAAAGGAGGCACGCTTCACCATTCTTTTTAGTAAAACTTCGCTAAGAGTAGCTGGTCATTTCATGGCATTCTTCAAAATGATACATTGTCTCCCATTCCCATTGAGTAGAATATCCTTGTATCCAGAGATGAGGCAGCCTTTCTCACTGGTTCCAGAAAACCCGTGTGCGCGTTAGATCCCAGAGGCTGCATAACAACTCCCGCAAACTGGGAGGCTTTCAATGATAGATTTAAATTTTTCCTTTTATCTTTGCAACTATGACATATCTGTTATTGAATGATATTACTGATTCTTCACTTACAAAAAATTTTCATACAGATAATAGGTCTTCATTTCTTCCTTCTCCCTCTTTTTCTCTTTTTGTCTATTTCTCTACCTTTGTACCAGCCTCTTTCTTTTTCTCCTCTCTTTCTGACCACTGGCTGAATGACCTATCTAGTTGTCCATCCAGCTGTCTACTGATCTGTTCAGCTGTTTTTACTCCAGCTCATTTCAGAAAATACTAAGGCATTTTTCAAGAACTTGGATTGTTATTATCTGTAAGTCTTGAACAACAGTTCCTTAATTACTCAGGTAAGAAGAATTTAGAAGCTAATGCCGATTACTGCGAAGGTAAGGTATTTCTAAGGCAGTTAGAAAAGATCAATCAATGGATCAAAAACTCAGTGTATAGACAGCTTTTCAGTTTCCAGCTGGTTGCACAAAGCATGATGCATCCCCTTGTATAGTGTAAGTTTCGTATTCGACTACCTATCTGCTTAGCTAGTTTTAGGGTGGGGCAGGATAGTGGATGTAAACTTAATTCTTAATTGTATCATTTCTGTAGAGTCTCCAGGAAATGTAAAGAAATTCTTTAGCTGTTTGCCATTAGATAGGTAGGGAATTTGGTCTTATCTTTCAAAGAGATGGCTAGTTAACAAATGAGTTAACAAGCAGCTACTGGAAGATTCATGGAGGGCGAAGTGCTTCGTGCCTTCTAGGATGGTTCACTGTATCTTCATATATTGAGCCCTAGTTGGGCATGGCCATCCTACAGAATTTAGCTGTTTTATTTTAGGCTTCATCTGCGTATCTGGAATCAGTTGAAACCAAATTTTCCAGAAATCAATGTCACTAAATAGATAGGTTTCCAAGACTAATTGTGTCCACAAAAAGGAATATACAATTTATTCATTGGTAGGGAATGAGGGCTAAACCAGAATAAAATGATTTTAAATGTCTGCCTTTAAAGATGAGAATATGTATCTTATGCCAGACTTACTGCTATGGAAATATCCCATCCCCGAAGAAAATGTGGGTTTTCAAATTATTTGCTCTTAACCTATGAACTTGAATTTATGTGTAGGTAGTAGATCCTTTAGGAAAATTCTGGACAGCCCTTCATTTCTTTTTTTTTTTTTTTTTTAAAGATTTTATTTATTTATTTGAGAGAGAACACATGAGAGGGGGGAGGGTCAGAGGGAGAAGCAGACTCCCTGCCGAGCAGGGAGCCCAATGTGGGACTCGATCCAGGGACTCCAGGATCATGACCTGAGCCGAAGGCAGTCGCTTAACCAACTGAGCCACCCAGGCGCCCCCAGCCCTTCATTTCTTTAGGTTCTTCCCTGTGTGTCCAACCCACACAAATTCCACTGCACAGAAAAAGAGATAATGCCTTGTACAGACTGGTGTTTAAGAGGAGACTGGGCTCTGCCTAGGGCAAATCTAGGCTCGGCTTCTCACCAGCTCTGTGGCTTTGGGCGAAGTACTACCCGCTGTGCTCAGTTATCTCATCTGTCAAATGGGGCTATTGGAGTCTCCATGTTATAGGCTGGACAGGATGGTTACATTAGAAAATGCATGTGAAATGATAAGCACAGACTTGCCCTCAGGCAGCTCCATTCAATAGAAATATAATATGAACCACATTGGCAATTTTAGATTCTTGAGTAGCCTCATTAAAAAGTGAAAAGAGACAGGTGTGAATAATTTTAGTAATATATTTTATTGAACCCAATATGTTCCAAATATTTTCTTTTTTTTTTTTTTAAAGATTTTATTTATTTTTATTTTGAGAGAGAGAGCACAAGAGGAGGGAGCGGGAGAGGGAGAAGCAGACTCCCTGCTGAGCAGGGAGCCTGATGTGGGACTCAATCCTGGGACTCCAGGATCATGACCTGAGCCAAAGGCAGTCACTTAACCAACTGAGCCACCCAGGCGCCCGTTCCAAATATTTTCATTTCAACATGTGATCAAAATTATTAATGTGGTATATTACTTTATCGATCTCTGGCCACCACCCATGGTGATTTCAGTTGGTTTCACTTGGTCTGGGGTCCAGCCTGGTCTGGGCGTGCTTGCAGAGCTCCCAGCTGGCTCCCGTGGATAGACCAAGAATGATACCAGTGTCCTAAGCGAATCACCTTACCACACCTTACCATGAAATGGATGATGCTACCATGAAATGGCTAAAACAACTTCACAATGTTACTGATAAGAACAAAATACGATACTTGTAATGAAATGTATTGTAAGATACAAATGCCACAGGAAGGGAAGAGCTTTCAGCTATCAATAATTACATCAAAATATGGCAGGACGGCAATCCTCAGTGGACTCTCTCCTCCCAGAAGGTATGCTAAGGACCTGTGTAGTCTTGGCTTTGATTCTAACTACTCCTGTCTTTTTCTTGAGAGGAGGTGCATTTTTTTCCCCCTGAAACTGATGTTTACAGAGGACTACCTTTGTGCCAGGCTGGATGGATAATGGACAGAGCATGTTTTTGGAAGTAATCCTCCCTAGAAGCAAGTGCCAGCCCCATCTGCTTATTAGCATTCCCTGGGGCTCCATTTCCTTGTCTGTGACTGGCTGCCATGTACGTGGCTGGACTTTTGTGAGGCCTGATGGAAATGATGCACACATGCACGTAGCTTGGGTCTGGTCTCTCCCACGCACCCGGGCATTCTGCTGGGCCCTGTACCTGCGTGTGGCTGCTGGTGACTCGGGCAAGCGGCCATGCTTGTGGCAGTTTAAGTCACTAGTGCCACTTGAACAATTACAATAGCTGGTGAGCACACACATCCCCAAAGCCCACACTCCTTGGCCCTTCACTCCCTCACGTGGACGGAGGAACTCTGTTTCTCCTTTCTACATAAGAGATCCCAAGAGATTTGGCCTAATCCATGTTCAAATGGAGTATTTCCTCTGTCCTGAGGGGAGAGGTTGGGTGTAGCGTGGCTGAATTGGTTATTCAGCTTTTACTGGCCTACAGCTGGAAGGAACCCTCCCTTGCTGGTTGACTCTGCCCTGGGGAGGGCGGGAGGCTGCCCCTCCACCTGGGCCCCGGATCAGATGATCAGATAGGAGTCCAGGCTAGAGGAAGTGGTTTATGGAAATTCTTTCCTGTGATTCTCAAACGGAGATAAATTAAGCAGTAACACATTGCAACATTGTGGGCTTTCATGCACAAAGATGTTTCAAAAGTCCATTGGCCAAAAAACAAAAAAACAAAAAAAAAAACCCAAAACAAAAAAAATACCTTTATTTTACAAATGCACCCAGGATATAAACATCTCAGGCGGCGTGTGTGGTGGTCAACTGTTTGGCTTGGCACAAATTCTGTTTACTGTTCGGGTACTTTGTCAGAGCGGTACCCTTGGTTCTGTGATGTCAGGCATTTGTGTATGTGCCTGTTTTTCTAGGTGAAGCGGTTCAGACCCAGAGAGGTGGGGATCTGCCCCAAACCATGTAACTGTAATATGGACAGTCAGCATTTGTGGATGACCTCCCTGGCTAAGAAATGCTTCATGTGGGCAATCCCATCTCTATGAGTGACAGCACTAATATAATGCCCATTTGATGGGTCAACTCGGAGAGTAAGTCACTTCTCGAAGGTTCCACATCCAGGAAGTGATAGAACAAGATGAGACCCTGATAATCTCAGCAGGGCATTTCCAAGTGAGCACCTCCTGTATCGGGTTTATGTAAGTTGGAAGCTCACCGTTATAATTAACAGTTTACTGTGGGTTCAAAGCAACAGGGGAGATGCTATAAGATAGTGTATAATTAATTCCTAATGAGTGACACAGTCAATAATTGCCGTATGTATTCAGACGAATTTGAGTCTAATGCATTTTTAAAAATAAGGTAAAACATATAGCTGGCTAATCACAGCTTCACAACCCCCTACATTCTCTGCCAGGAAGTCAATTCTTAGTCTATTTTTAGTTGTATTGTTGCACAGGCTGCTCACATTAAACATTTCTTGAAAACATTTACATTTACAGTGCTGCTTTGTCAGGCTAATTAGTAGTTGTCCCACAGCAGCTGGTGCGGGGACCATTCAGAGGCTGTTTGGTTGAACCAATGTCTGTAAGAAGGCTGAACCAAGTCACCAAGTGACTGGCAGGAGGTGCAGATTCATTCATTCACTCATCATTCATTGAGTCCCGCTCATTTGCGAGTGTGGCCTCAGAGGAGGAAGGCAGGGCAAAGTAGAGAGCTGCCTCTGAGAACTCAAGAGTCTGTACAGAAGGTCAGTAAACCAGTTAAGGTAGAGTTTCCTTACTAATAAGAAATACCAGTCTGACACAGGAGAGCATCCTGCTTCTTTGATGATCCGAGGCAGGCGATGGTTTCCACAACTGCTGAATCACCAAACTTGGACAAGTTCTTGATTTGTAAAATCCAGCATATTCGTCCAGGCCATTTCTGTAACTGGTGGCCTTGAAATCCCAGTAGCTAAACACAGTGAGTCTTTATTTCTTGCACCCAGCAAAGTCCGATTTGTTCTTCTCCAGGGTCCAGGGTCTCAGTTCTGACCATCTGGTCACTCCAGACCTGGGGACCCGGATCCTCTGCATCTAGCTGACGAAGAGAGAAAGAGTATGGACCCTATGCCTCTTCCTTTAGGCAGCCCACATTAGCTCTGCCCTCAGCCCATCAAAAGTGCCAGTCCCACGACCCCACCTTGCTGCAGGGGGCTGGCAACTGTCATCTAGCAGAGTACATAGGTCCAAGAGGGGCCCTGATGTTGGAGGCACAGGAAGTCTCTCCCACACCTAGCATGGTTTTAAAAAGAGAAATCCATCATCTCTGGAACATGTAGCACCTCATCATTTTATGGTTAAAGTGAGAAATCTTAGCCCTAAAGAGGTTATGCTCTGTTGACATTTGATGTCTGATGAACAGACTTTATTCTACCTGCCTGTCAGCTCTGAAGTGTGAACACTAGGGTATCCCCTCTTCATCCGGATCCTTGGTTCTGAGAGATTGGATAAAATCTTGACTAAAACTGAGGAACTCTGAGGCTCCAGTTCCTGAGAGATGGCATTTTCTGCGGTCCTTTATGGAAGGTGGTGTAGAAACTGTCCTGTGTTACGTGCAGCATGGCAAGCTGAAATCAGTTTTGCTGGCCTGAATCCTTCCAGAATGCTCTGGGCCTGGTTTTGCCCACTCTGCACCACAGTTTTGACTCTAACTGTCAGGTGGAGGCCTCCCGGGACAGACGCTATGTATAACAATACCTAGAGGGTTCTTTTCCTGTGGATTCTGTTGAGATGGCAGAGATACTTGGTGAGCACGACTGAGCCCGCAGTCCGTGAGGGAACACAGACATCTCCCTGCCTAATTATAGTCGGCACCAGAAACAATGCAGAGTCGCTCCTCACATCCGTCTTGTGTTGCTCTTCCCTGAGGAACAGGAACAAACTTTGAACTAGTTTGGGGAGGAATCGTCTCTGTTCCGTCTTACCCTCCTCCTTACCTGTAGGCCTGTGTCATTCTCCTGTCATCTTCTTGCTTCAAGACCCTAATTACCGAGTCTCTGGCTTGGCGCTAGTTTTCCCATTGCCGTTATAACAAATTGCCACAAAGTTGATGACATAAAATGACCCATTTATTATGGTTCAGTCCTGTAGGTCAGAGGTCTGGAATGGTCCTCACTGACCTAAAATCAAGGTGTCAGCATGGCTGTGTTCCTTCTGGAGGATGTGGGGAGGAGACAAAGAAATGGGTTCTTTGTCTCTTCTGGCTTCTTGAGGCAGCCTGCATCCCTCGGTGTGTGTCCCCTTCCTCTGCCTTCAGAGCCAGCCATGGCCGACCAAGTCTCTCACTGGGCGCCACTCTGACACTCACTCCGTCTTCTGCCCTCCTTGTCTACCTGCAAGGGCCCTGATGATCACCTCGGTCCCCCGTGAATAATGCAGGGTAATCTTCCTATTTTAAGGTTGATTGATTAGCAGCCTATGAATCCAGAACCTGCGAATCTGTTACATTACATGATAGAAAGGAGTTAACCGATGGAAGTAAAGTTTCCAGAGGGTGAGGTGTGGACATCTTTGGGAGATGGTTATTCTGCCTCCCACAGGCTCTGCAATCCGCCCTGCTCACGGTCTCAGAGCACCAGTTTGAGCTGAGACTAAGAGGGAGCATTTGAAGCAGGTGATGGAGAACATGGTCTCTCACATTAGAGGGTCTGGGGTTTCTCGCCTTCATAAATTACTATCTTTGTGACTTTGGGCAAACTCTAGCTTCTCTGTGCCTCTGTTCCTTGAACTATAAAATAGACAAGATAATAGGATTGCCCTCATAGAGTCATGGTAGTTTTAAATAAAATAATGCCTGCAAACACTGTGCCCAGCATTTGGGCCATAGTTGGAGCTAATATACTAGCTGCTAGTACTTACTGAATTATTGTCATTGATCACCCAGGGCATGGCTCTGTTCTGTGTAGCTCAGTTTCTGCATACACCTGAGCTGGTGCAGTGGGTCTGCTTGTCTGTGTAGCTCCAGATCTTGTTCTGTGATGTCGGATTTCACTGAGCATCTGGCTGGCCAAGGAGTCGGTAGGTGCAGGGAAGAGCTTCTGACTTAGAACCTTTTGCTGCTGATCATCCCTCGTCGAGAGGCCCCAACTCTGTATCTGATTTTAATAGTTGTCCATCACCACAGCAGGCTTGGAGTAGACTTTATATGAGCACCAGGGCTTTTAGAGGACTAAACCATCTCAGAGAGTCAGAGGATCATAGATTTACCTCTTTATGAGTAGCCATAGACAGTGATTTCTCTAAATTCTATAGTTGTTAGTGGAAAAGGGGGAAATCTGGTGTGTGTCTGTATGTCTGTAAATACTATAAAATTGTTGCCTGTGCCAGAAGCAAGAAGGAAGCTATATATATATATATATATATATATATATATATATTTTTTTTTTTTCTCACTTGAGTGGCACTGTTGTATGTAAGCGAGAAGCCTGGTTTTTATCTTCTGAAAAACAATGTACTGGATTATTAAGGAGTCATCATTTCCTTTGTGGTCTTCTAATTCCCTTTACTCAAAATATTGTTTGATGTGATTAAAAGAACATATTTCAAATTGTAAACTAGCACATGTAAGCATTTCATGAAACTGTTAGCATATAAGACCTTATTGTAGACTATCACAATTCTCCTGAAATGGAGTTTGGAGACTAAAATAAATATCAGGGTGTGATGTTCTAGATTTATAATATAGGAAGATAAACTTCTATGAAGAACAGAAGGGATGATTATACACTTTTAAATGTGAAGGAGACCAATGAAGTCTTTCCCCCAATCATTTTATACTTTCAATTTCATCCTTTTAGGCAATGAGAGGATTTCTTGATTAAGAGACAGGTCTTCTAGAAAGGAACCCCAAATTTCAAGCTCTGGTGGAATGGTGTGCCCCTCAGTGTCATCTCCTCTTGGGATGAATTTTTTTTAAAGATTTTATTTATTTGAGAAAGAGAGAGAGCATGAGTAGGGGAGGGGCAGAGGGAGAGAGAGAAGCAGGCTCCCTGCTCAGCAGGGAGCCCGATGCAGGACTTGATCCCAGGACCCTGAGATCATGACCTGAGCCAAAGGCAGATGCTTAACCGACTGAGCCACCTAGGCACCTCTCTCAGGATGAGTTTTAACTCACAGTTGGATAGTCATGTTTAATCAGGATGTCATTCTAAAATGGGATTTATAATTTACCTTAATGTGCTTACTCCAAATTTCTAACTAAGTGCAGTCTCCCACTTCTCTGAATTCCTTTTTTTTTTTAAAGATTTATTTATTTATGTACTTGAGAGAGAGAGAGAGAGCACATGCACATACACAAATGGAGGGAGGAGCAGAGGGAGAGGGAGAAGGAGAGAGAGAATCTCAAGCAGACCCCTGGCTGAGTTGGGAGCCCGACAGGAGCTCAATCTCATGACCCTGAAGCCATGACCTGAGCTGAAATCAAGAGTTGGATGCTTAACCAACGGGGTCACCCAGGCACCCCTCGCTTCTCTGAATTTCTTATGTATCTTTTTTTATACATGTTTAGTTCAACATTCTTGGAATCCTGCAATAAGTTAAGCTATTGGTGCCTGCCTTCTGATATTGAATTTCCTGCCTCACAATGGTCTGTGTCGAAGCCAGTGGGTGCAAATCTGCCCATGTGAAGTGATTAATAAAACCCACATCTGCTGCTTCGTATGTGGAAAGTAGAGAGTAAAGTAGGAGTCAGTTCTGTGTTTCTGCCCCGCTACCCAACCTAGTCCTTGACTTCTCTTTGAATTAAAATTAGTTTTTTTCTTCTCTTGTAGACCCATATTCTAAGAATTTTTCAACTGGTTTCTGACTTACTGATTCTATAGTGCAAGATTTGGGGAGTGGGTGGGGTGGGAAGGAGATTGATCTTTTAAACTATGTCCGTGGTTGAATGATGCAAACATTGTTGAGAAATAGTTCTGGTTCCTGAAAGTTCCCAGGCGTCGGCCAACTTCGCTAGGGTGGCCACAGTGCACCAGGCAGGACCTGGTCCTCTGGCTGTTTGCTCTGGCAGAGGGAAAGAAAGTCCTCAGCATCGCTTTAGCATCAGAGAAATGCAGTGGAGCAGAAAGCCAAAAAATGATGATGGAGAATGAGCCAGAAAAAGGAATAAAGAAAACTGGAAAAAAGCATGAACACGGTGAGAGCAAATTGCCCCAGGCTGCCAAAGAAAATAGTCTATTAACTCCTAACTCGCTTTGAATAGGAAAACCTGTGGCGCACATCACTGGAGAGACTGAGAGGTAGAGC
Organism: Leptonychotes weddellii; assembly: GCF_054177405.1. NCBI lineage: Eukaryota > Metazoa > Chordata > Mammalia > Carnivora > Phocidae > Leptonychotes > Leptonychotes weddellii. Next base: position 8,999,017 of record NC_138371.1, read on the forward strand.
TTTGGAAAGGTCGAGTGAACCTGAGCTCAGAAAGGGGAAGAATTCTGAGATTCAAGGTGGGCTGTAGACTGGAGATAGGAACTTCATCCTTGCATATTAAATATTTTTTTTTTAAAGATTCTATTTATTTATTTGAGAGAGAGAGAACACATGAGAGGGGATAGGGTCAGAGGACGAAGCAGACTCCCTGCTGAGCAGGGAGCCCGATGCGGGACTCGATCCAGGGACTCCAGGATCATGACCTGAGCCGAAGGCAGTCGCTTAACCAACTGAGCCACCCAGGCGCCCACATATTAAATATTATGTGGGATATATTATTATCCTGATTTCTTCTCCGCCAACTTCAGGAAGGAACATTCTCCATATGTTTTAACCAAAAGGAAGACATTTCTTCTGGGAGAAGTAGAAAATCGGGGGCACATAGTGGGGTACTTACAACTTTAACAAGTGGAAACTACTTAAGAATGTTTTAATGTGGTTTAGGTATGAGTACATTGGACAAATAAACTTTGTTTAAAGGCCCTGAAAGTCCTGTCATAAAAAAATGGTCCCCCTTGACAACATTTTCCAAATTTGCTTAAACATGATATCCCTTTCTCCTCCTTTTATCTTTTGCTTTTTACAGAGGCAGTGGTTGGTGAAACAAATTTAGAAGGAATACTTGTCTATCTCTCTCAAATGAGGAAACGGGCCAGAATTCTCATGTTTTGCACAGAACACAGCTATTGCTATTGCTGTTGGCCTCTGAGACTGATACAAGTCTTGGCCCCCAACAGGAGCCCTCTTCGGATATCATACAATACAGGCTTATGCTTCAGTGGGCCCCCGAGGATGGTTTTGCCCTGAGCAAGACTTGCTGGACCCAAAGCTCATGCCTGTGGTAAGAAACCCAAGAAATCCTGGCAATAGAACAAGAGCTTGTCCTCACAGAATTCCTGGCTCTCATTTCAGAATGATCCAGATAAATCTTATGTTCCATGTAACTTGCAGCAGCGTTTTTGCTTATTGAAAATAGTTCTTCTGAGGACTTCCCATTGCTTCTATTTTCAGTAGAATCAGACCATTATGGTTTCAGTGCAAGACCCATTCGTTAACTCTTCAGTAAGGATAAAGAGGAAAGCCTTAGACTTGTTAGGTTAAGAAAAGAAAAAAGCATTTATAAAAGTTACTTCTGGGGGAAAATGGTGATTAGAACATGCCTCTACAGAATGACTTGATATTATCTAAGTACTTATAGCGATTAGTTGGAAACCACTCCTTATGGTGCTTCCCTCTTTAAGACGCCATTCTGTTTTTCCAAAGAATGGTATTTGATATTGTCAACTAAATGAATTATTTTTGGCAGAAGAGCTGCAGGGTTCCAATAATATCGGATTCTCATGCTTTAGTTGGAGATAATTGGGAAAGAAAGAAACTTAGTGACTTGAGACGGCTATGTTACAATGATGTCCCAAGTTAATATGTTCAGGTTTCAGTCAGAATGTTCTAGAACCTCATTTCTATCTAGTCTGACTTTCTTCAGTGAATTCAAAGCTTAGTATTCTCATTGTGATGGAGAACACTGGGCAAAGTATAAGACGGGGAGGGGGGCTCATTTGTTCCTTCCATGGTGTTCTCCCACCAAATTAAACTTCCTCAATTCGAGGTTCTCAGTAAGGCACTTTTGTACCCACATAGAGTGAGATTTCACACACCGGTCAACAGAACTTTGTTTTCACAAACACTTCATGTACTTCTATCTCGAAAGTTCCTTAAAGGCTTCATTTTATCTTGTAGCAGTGGTGGACTTCAAACGTGGCTGTTTTTGTAGAAATGTTTTATTTTTTAATCAAACATAGGGTGATTTTAACAAGCTATTTTCACAGCTGAGTTCCCAGTGCTGGAGATTTATGGTGTGTTTCATATGTTCTTACTTTGCTCTCCACTCTTGTTTATTTTTCATGACACATCTGAATGCCTTCTTGTAAGTAAGACCCTCTTCTTGAGATTCAATTGTGGGGTTATTAGTCTAAGGGCACATTACAGGGATCCTTAGTGAGGGGTTAAGAGACACGGTTCTGAAATTATTTTCTTTTCTGACCAAACGTATGCATGGTGTTTTCCTCCCGTGGAGATATAACCCAGACTTCAATTTCTGAAAGCTTTGAGCACTTAGGACTCTGGCGCTTTTGATATTACCCATCTGATCCTCTTTAGACAGCCTCACATCACTATCTTCCAGCTTAACCACTAGGTGGGAAAGATAAGAATTCTAAAAGCTGACGTCAAGAACTATAATGCCATCATGAGTCAGATGTGTTATCATAGTGCTGTCTTCTTTATGTCGTGTGGTCGACTTTTCGTAAAATTACCCCATGGCAGGGACCTTAAGTGGGTGAAACAGGGATGTCTTTATTGATGATATGTTAAGGGAAAATTGCTGAGTAGAGAGTCTTTTGAGTGAAGATTACAAATTATCTTCACTCCATTTAACAGGGATAGTGCCTCCAAAACAAATTATTTAGACTAATGCTGACACTGTCCAAAAAGTGCCACGCTCCTTACTCCATAAAATGAGAATATAAAGGAATATGTTAGCAATTGCTGGCATTGTGATTTCCTTTCTTAATTCAAATTCATCATAGTTTTTCTAAAGTAAAGGAAAAGCATATTTTCCTAGATCCGGCCTCTAAATGAATGTCTTAAAATTGTAAGAGTAATTCTAATACAAACATGGCTTATAGACAGTTTTGCTTATTGACAAAATGATAGACTTTGCTTTTAGACATTTCTGTGTAACTTACATGAATATTCTCCAGCACCATTTGACATGCTTATAGATTTCCGATGTATTAAAAGTCATATATGAGATGAAGCTCTTATAATTTGCTTTCTCTCACACTGAACTGATGCAAAGATGTCTTATTCTTTTCAACCTCAAAACTGGGAAATCAAACAAAGTAGAACCAAATAGATAAAAAAAAAAATCCCATAATAATCACACATATAGGGGTGAGTGGTAACTTTCAGGCTATAAATCAAAAACTTTTTGTGAGTCTGCCTGTATCCCGAAGAAACATTTTTCATTCTGTAGCCTCCAGTGAAGGACTGAGGAGTCTGTTTGGAGTTGGGCAAGTGTTGGGTGTGGCCTGGGGATGCAGTATGTGACCTACTGACAGATTCTGATGTCTATAATGAGCATCTTTGTAAGAACAGTTTCTGATATGAAAAGAAATTTGCTTATCAATGCAAAGACATCCATTGATATGTTAATTTTATGCAAGCATCTCTTCGCTTTCTAATTCACTCCCCCCAATAATGGAATTGTAATTGGACTTCTGAAGGAACATGCAGAGAAAGCAGTTTAAAAGTAATTCATTAATTAGAAATGACTCCAAATTCATGGAATAAGAAAATGGAGACATGTAGCCTTTGTCCCAAAATACAAAAAAGGTCAGTTTCCCCTAAATATTGTAAGTTGAGGGGGGCTTATCTACCACAACATGTGACTCCTAGTGATGCTTCACATTCTACCATCACAGAATTGAAAGCTCTCTCTCTCTGTGTCAAGCATTTTTCTCTCCCCCTGGCCTTGAGATGCAAAAACTAAAGGTAGAGGTAATATACCAAATCTTAGTACCTTAATCTTTATGTTTTCTATTGTTGTGTCTCTAAGAGAAGAAACCAGGGTCTCGCTGTGTTTGTATGGTTCAGGGGTTAGGGAAGGACACAGGAAACATAGCTTCCCTGTCCTTTGAAGTGGGAAAGGGAAGAGAATCATAACTCTGTGACTCACTAGCTATGTGGCTTTGGCTTGTTACTTAATCACTTAATCATTATTGACTTCACCTATAGGATGCTATCATCAGATTGCCCTGGGGATTTGATCACATAATATGTGTAACATCATGTGTGTAACGTAGCACCTGATCTGTTTAAAATGGTGACCTGACTAAAATCATCTTCTGTTCTTATCAGTTTAAAGTCATCTTCAAAAGATAGTAGCACTTGAAAAAGGTTGAACAAGAAGTAAATTTAGGGGCACCTGGCTGGCTTAGTTGGTAGAGCATGTGACTCTTGATCTTGGGGTCATGAGTTTAAGGCCCCCAATGGGCATAGAGCCTCCAAACAAAACAAAACAAAAAAAAGAAGTATCTTTGTAGGTGACTCTTCTTCCCTAATACCAACAAATAAGAGTAATGTAAATAAAACATAACAGCAGTTCACATTTATTCAGTGTTTACTCTATATGGAATATGGGCTCTTTGCTCTTCTACCATTTTATTTTATACTCACAACAATCTTATGAAGCAGGTACAAATAACCCTACATGATTAGCAAAACAAGTGGTTCTTGCAAGAGGTAGTGAATGCCCAGAATGGCTGTGTGTGTAAAGATAAGACTTTAAGAATGAGAGCTCTTGATTTTTTTCCAGCTTAGTAATTAACTCAACCAAGGATATGCCCAAGGTTTGATCTCTGGGAAGAAACTAATATTTACTGAATTTCACACATTTCAATTAATTCAATGTTTCTGTCAACCTTGTGAAAGGTAATGTTACAGGTGAGGTGTCTGGGGCTGCGAGAGGCTGAGTGCTGGGCTAATAGACATATGGTTGGTACCTGACAGAAACTGGGCTGCATCTAGGACCCACTGACTCCAAACCCATGCGCTTTTCTTATGTCATGCTGAGGTGATTGGGACAGACATGGTGCCACTCAGAGGAGCAGGAAGACCAGGATCCCAGAAGGGTTTGGAGATAAATTTGGCTGGAGTCAGTTTTCCTGATAGACTTGAGGAGCCATCATATGGGCTCAGACAGAGGGCAGCTGGATCAGCTCTGAGAGATGTGGATTTAGGGACCATTCCCAGACCAGCGATCATAATGGCTGAAGCAGTAGCTTCACTGCAAGACTTGGGACAGTCTCTCTCACTCTCTGTCTTTCTTTGTGTATGTGAGTTTGCGTATGTACACGTTTCAGGGTTTCTCAACTGTGGCACTAGGGACATTCTGGCCCGGAACATGCTTTGTTGGGAAGGCTGTCCTGTGATGGTAGGATATTTATTAGCATCCTAAATAGTCTCCTAATGGGGAAATAAAACACGTTGGATTCTAGTAGCAGCTCCTACGACCACTACTGATGTCATGTCATGACAACCAAAAGGGCTGAGATCTGGGTTGAGATCTACTGCTGTGTGTGTGTGTTGGGGATATGTGTGTGTGTTTGGGCAGGTGTATGTATGCATATGTATATGTATCCATGGGTGTGTTTGTGTATGTGGGCATGTACATACACATATACATAAATATACACACACACACATACAAATTATTGGGGAGGAAAGTGGGTAGATTGCACTAATAGCCTTGATCTCCGATCCTTCTTCCCTTCCTATGTCCCTGCCCTCTACCACATCACTTTACAGTTTCTCTCACGAAAGAGACAGTCTACTATCCCGCCCTCTGACTCCAGCTCCTCTGTGTGACTTGCTTAGGCCAACCCTGTGAGGTGGGGTTGATGGTTGCCATTTCAGCTGCTCAGCGTATGAGGATGTGTATGTTTCCCCTTGCCCACACACACTACTGCAATCTCCAAGAGAAGGACAGGATTGAACTAGCCCCTGGTCTCATGAGCAGGAAGAGAAACAAGACAAAATCTGCGCAGCTTAGGTGCCCGAGTCTAGCCCAGCCTAGAGCACAGACCCCAGCCAATGCACCAGATACATGAACAGGCTCCACTGAGATTCACGGATCCCCAGCTGAACCTCAATGAGCAGATGCAAGAGAATTACGTATTTCCTGTCGCAGCTCATTGGAGCTTCCGACATTTTCGTCACACAGCAAAATGGACTGATACATGAGGGAAGGAGAAAAAAAAAAAAAGGCCAAAAAAGCAGAGGAAGAAACAGTATTTCAAAAGGAGAACCAGGGGAGAGAGAATATCACAAACCGAGAGAAGAGGTGTGATAATGGGGAGAGGACCTACAGGGTTTTACTTGGGCATCGCTTTACCGTTGATAGAAAACATTTCAATGGAGTTGAGCACTGGAATTGGAACAAAAGCCAGGTTATAAAAGAGGGAAAAAACGGTGAGGCGATTTATATGGGATTTGTAGACTGTTCTTACCCAGAGTTTGGTTAAGGAAGAAGAGGTTTCAGCAAGCTATGTAGACAAAGAGCTGTTACTAAGAAATGAAATGGGGGCACCTGGGTGGCTCAGTCATTAAGCATCTGTCTTCGGCTCAGGTCATGGTTCCAGAGTCCTGGGATTGAGCCCCATATCAGGCTCCCTCTCGGCAGGAAGCCTGCTTCTCCCTCTCCCACTCACCCTGCTTGTGTTCCTGCTCTTGCTGTGTCTCTCTCTGTCAAATAAATAAAATCTTTAAAAAAAATAAAAATAAATTTAAAAAAAGAAATGAAATGGTGTCATGAGCAGTGTATGTGATTTTTATTTACCCAAGGACATGTTTAGGCATGAGCCTAAGTGATTTGGTTTTCCAGGCATCTCCAAAAGCACTGTGGGGACCCATAATAGAGGGTAATACAGAGGCTAAAGGTACATGTGACTTCAGGAGCTCCCAGTCAGCTCTGGCAGGAGAGAGAAAATGTTGAACTGTTACTTCACTGACAACACGCATCAGTCTTACCCATTGCAAGTGGCTCCTGATCGTTTAGTTGAGTGAGAATTTGGATGCACTGCCTCTCAGCTTGGCCCATGGCGAGGCTGCACCTGTTCCTCGGCAACTGGAGAGAGAGGGCACATGGGACTCCTCAAGGAAGGTCATCTGAACCAGGGGTGCTGCTCTCTTTTCCCTTTAACTTGTTTCACCCCATCGCCGATTTCCCTTTGTTTTCTCTTTTGCAGGAGGAACACATGAGGGTTGGGGACTTTGTTGAATAGCCTAAGCCTCTCTCATTCTTGTTTTTCATTTGTTTTGTGCAGCTTCTCTCTGTGCTGGGCTGTCTGACTCCCTTTACTAGATGGTACACTTCTTAAGTCATGGTACTATGTCTTTTCATCCTTGTACCATCAGCTTATAGTGGAGACCCTTAGGTGACTAGGCAGTAAATAAAAGATTAAATATTAAAACATGGACTGTAAACCCATCCTTTATGCAAGTAGAAAATAACTTGTCAGTAAACTCGTTGGATCTGTCTAGGAATGCAGTAAGCATTGATAATGACAAGAGATCGGTGTTGCCCTAAACAGTTGGCCGGGGTTTTCAAGAAGAGGTTGGATGTGCATGGGGCTTTCAAGGCTAGCTACTATTTAGCCACATGTGCAGTGAGGCATTATGCGTCTTCAGTATTTGTTTGTATCGGGAGTAACAGGTTCACGAAGGACAGAACAAGTCAGCAGGATAAGCTTCATCTGGGCAGCAGACACTTGTTACAAGTTCCAATGGAAAACCCAAATGGACTCCAGCCGAAGTGTTACCGCGGCCACTCACTGTGAATATCAAGGCTCATGTTTAAGGCTGATTGATGTTTACTGTCTGATAAATTTCGGAGAGTTTGTTGCTATTTCCTGGACATTCAGTAACTCATCAGCTTTTTTACCAGAGGGAGTTTTTATGATCCTTACTTTGAATAGATTCTCTTTTACTTTTTCATGTCAGGCTAAACACATTGCTGTTTTTAAAGGGAATTGCACGCCCCTTATGCTCGTAATCATTTATGTGGATTTTAGTGCACATGTTTGCAGAGAATGACTTAACTCTAATTTTCTAGAATAAAAGAATAGATCTTAACCCTAATGGGAAATAATATCACGTTAATTGTATCTAAATGGGAGTAGGCTTGTTTTTGTATTTTAAGATATGTAGCATATACATAATTATTTATAGATACTCATTGTAGAAGACAAATATCTCTTTGCAAAGTCCTACACGGGGCTTTAAGTGAACACAAGAGAAACTGTAGTAGATAACAGTGAGAAGAATAAAAGATCCGGAGATGGAGGCACACCAGCTAGTTATCAGGGCTTTCAAACCATGCCTACAATAGAGGGTTTACTATCCATACTGTGGATGCTCCCTCCCCTTTCTCTTTTTCGACCATCATCACCCTGGTTCCTCAAAAGGTCAAAGCTGTTGAGCAGTGACACAGTGCCAGGCACGTAGTTCAGACTCAGCAGGTGTCTGCGTGGATGAATCATGGAAGGAATGCCTGCACGAGTGAATGAATCATGGTAGCTCATCACCAACTCTTCTCTCGTTTCTTGCCTGGCTTCCCTCTCAACCCTAGTTCACTGCAGTAGGACCCTTGTGCATCAGTTGGGATTCATTGTAGAAAAAGCACCAAGTATTTCAAGCAGGGATTTAATACCAGTACAAACTGCTGAAAGGGCTGGAGGAGTAGGACTCAGCGGGCCACTTGTACTACTGAGTTCAGGAACTCTCCGAGCTGGGATCAGGACACTGAAAGCTACAAGCCCCTGGCATTGTCACGGCTGCCCCTTGACAACCACCTGCTTCTCATGACCTGGCAACGAGACCTAGCCAAAGCAGCAGGACAAGGATCTCCACCTCCCTTCCATGTGTCATGAGAGGGTAGCGAGCGGTAGGACATCATCCTCATCAGCGCCTGCCTCAGTGCCTCGTATGCGTGCAAATACTCAATAAAAGTCAGTGAAAATGAATTCGTCTGATGTTCTACAGATTCCGGTTTGTCTTACTCGAATGTTTATTATAGATCTCATCATTTCATTTCTAGGTTGATTCACTTATTTGATTAGACCTAAAATAACAACAAGGAATTCAGTACTAGGAGGGTAACATTCAGGTGTTCTGACTAAGGACCATGTGAGAAAATTGTTTGGGGTCATTGTCTTTATTTTAGGGAGGTTTCAGCTGAAGGGTCTGGATTGAGTTTGAGCTTTGCACGGTAATTACAGTTGAGATCAGATTTAACTGGGATAAATTAAATAATAACATTTGACCAGGAAATAGCAGTGGGAACTGCTCACGTATGTTACATATTTGGGCCGCAAAACCGTTTTGACCCAGTGGGTCTTTTAGTTACTTAGAGAACCACAGGCCACAATCAGTCTCAATTTCAGTCTCCCTCTCTCTCATTTATTTCTCTTTTTTCAACCCTGTGCCCCCATTTATCCACAGTGGAGTGCTTTACTGCAATCCACAGAGAAATATACCTGTTAGTTACTGATAACTGGCATTTTCCAGCCAGCAAAACTGAATTCACCACTGCAGTCTCAAATCTATATCGCCTTTCTTTGGAAATAAAAGCTCTTTTCCTCGACAAATTACTGAAAATTGGCTCTTTAGTATTTTCAAGTATTAAGGGTATCATGTTCGGTAATTATGTATTCCATGTATGTTTAGCTATTAATTAATATGCCTCCTAGCATTTTACAGATTTCATAAAATCTGTGAGAAGTGTTCCCTTGTGAAAAGCATTGGGAAAGCCTTTATGTTTTTACTTAATTAGCGTGACAAGAATTGCTTACTCAAGGGAAAACGCCAGAGTCTAAGGATGAAGGTTATTCCAATGGCTTGATTATTACCTTTTCTTTCTAAAGGAGTCCAGTCTATTCAAAGTTGACACAGCTAAAATCTTAGTAGAGACTAAACCCACAGGGCTTGCACGATTGAGGACTAAACATAATTCTGCGGGACGGGAGATACCAAAATGCATTTTAACCAGTGCCTTTCAAAGTTTATAAATAGGCCAGTGCTTTCAGCCGTTATTAAATTTGCAAAGCTGTACTGGTAACAGTCAAGTTATAGCTGAAGGCAAGCGGCAAGAGGGAGTCATGGGTGGCCAGCAATGGCTACTGATGGAATAAAAAAAAACCGAACAGCTATGAAATCTCTTCTCACTCCCCTTCCTTTGTTTTACTTCTGAATATCTTATAGTATGAAAATCAAAGCTCCCTTTACTATGATATGCCAATTTGAAGTTAGAATTGAGCTATCAAACAGACTTTCGAGAGAGTCAAGATGCAGAATCTCCTGAGAAAAGCCTGCAAATCACCATCGCCAACAATACTTGGATTGTAAAGGCAAAAGGATGTATTCTGGGGCCTCTAATATTGTAAGCTAGGCATAGTTTGTAAAGATAAACAGGAGAGGACGTGGGCAAAGATGAATTCCTACAAAGACAAGGAAACGATCTCAGGCAGTGTTCGCGGGAAATAGTGACCCAGCTTTTGGCAATTACTCAAGAGGGTGGACGCACGGGGCTCCAGCATATTTGTTGCCCTCGATTTTTTTCTTTTGTAGTTTGTGACAATAGGATGCAACTGGAGTGAAGGGCTTGGTGTGATTTTGAAAAACTACAATAAAATTCTTACGTATTTGGGCACTGACACTATGTATTTAGGTTCATTTCTGTGGTACCAACTTCCTCTCTCTACTGATGGGAAGTTGAGAACAAGAGACTATTTCTTTTTTTATTTTATTTTAGTTTATTATGTTATGTTAGTCACCATACATTACATCATTAGTTTTTGACGCAGTGATCCACGATCCATTGTTTGCGTACAACACCCAGTGCTCCATGCAGTACGTGCCCTCTTTAATACCCATCACCGGGCTAACCCATCCCCCCACCCCCCTCCCCTTTAAAACCCTCAGTTTGTTTCTCGTAGTCCATAGAAGAGACTACTTCTTATTGTTCAGCGGCTCCTGTTTCTACTAGGAGGATGTATTCTGTCCACACCTTTGTTTCTTCACGAGGACCCCATTGTCTTATTTCTTTATGTTCCTCTCCCCCCATTGCTGGGAGATACCCTGGTGCTTCGCATGTTGCCTCCTTCATCGCGGTGCCCTCGGGGCCTGGCGTATGAGAGTTGCTCAAGAAACGTTTTCAAAATGAAGACATGAACAAGAGAAAAAAAAGAAATCCGTGCCAACCTGCCTCAGGTCCCTTTGCTCTCAGAGACACCCACCCATTCCATTAAGAATCTCTGTAACCGGCGCGCCTGGGTGGCTCAGTCGGTTAAACGTCTGCCTTCGGCTCAGGTCATGATCCCAGGGTCCTGGGATCGAGCCCCGCATCGGGCTCCCTGCTCTGCGGGGAGTCTGCTTCTCCCTCTCCCTCTGCCTGCTGTTCTGCCTACTTGGGCTTGCTCTCTCTGTGTCAAATAAATAAAATTAAAAAAAAAAAGAATCTTTGTAACCTGCAGAAAAGATAGGCTGTTTAGAAGCTCCCAGATTTGTCTGCAAGGAGCTGTTAGTGAGAGGAGCTCAGCTCTGCTCTGGGGGGTTAGTTTTTCCACTTGGCCGTAGTCAGAGCCCTCACGGATGGAGAGGCCCGCTCTGCAGCTTCTTCTCCGGGATTTGTGCCCAGGGTGGGACGCTGGTGCAGGCATTGACTGTGGCTCTCTGCTGCCAGTGGGCTGTCAAGAAAAGTACTATAAACCAGACAGCTTTGAGTCAGAAACATCCGAGATCCAAATCCTCATGGTCTTCTTGGCTGTGAGGCCATGGCAATTTTTCTAGCTTCCCAGAGTCTGTCTTCTGTGGCCGCACAGCTATTGTTTTTTTTTTTTAAAGATTTTATTTATTTATTTGAGAGAGAGAGTGAGAGAGAGAAAGAGCACAAGAGGGGGGAGCGGGAGAGGGAGAAGCAGACTCCCCGCCGAGCAGGGAGCCCGATGCGGGACTCGATCCCGGGACTCCAGGATCATGACCTGAGCCGAAGGCAGACGCTTAATGACTGAGCCACCCAGGCGCCCCTAGAAGTAACTTTTTTTTTTTTTTTATTTGAGAGAGAGAGAATGAGAGACAGAGAGCATGAGAGGGAGGAAGGTGAGAGGGAGGAAGGTCAGAGGGAGAAGCAGACTCCCCGCCGAGCAGGGAGCCCGATGCGGGACTCGATCCCGGGACTCCAGGACCATGACCTGAGCCGGAGGCAGTCGCTTAACCAACTGAGCCACCCAGGCGCCCCCGCACAGCTATTGTTAATGAGGTTTTTAAAAATTTAAGGAGTGAAAACTTGGCTTTTGACTGTATCTCCGTTGTAAATGTTTCAGGTCGTGACAAATTGAGAATCAGGGTGTAAAGGACAAAGCCCTTTTGCATTCACTTTCTTTAGTTTTTGCTCAGAGAATATACAGATGGTGTGTGTGTGTGTGTTGTGTGTTTTAAGGAGAAAGAGAAGCTTGAGAGACAGCAGACTTGGTTACTCAATGGTGAGTGTTTTTGAGCAAATTTTTATTGACGGGTGACATTCATACTGAAAAGCATAGCAATCACAAGTGTCCAGCCCAATGGATTTCCATGAAACCAACACACTCATACACCCGCACTGGCATCAAGAAATAGAACCTTACAACCTTTGCAGGAGTCCTTCGGTGCCCCTTCCTGTCACTATCAGTCGTTCCCTCCCGATAGTGCAGGCACTATCTTGGTTTTTAACGGCGTAGATCGGTTTTGCTGGTTTAGAACTACATGGAAATGGAATCTCACAGCAAATACTCTTTTATGCCTTGTTTCTTTTATTTAACATCATGTCCTTAACAGTGACTTCAAATTATGCAGGGTTCCACTGCACCTGATATGAAGAATGCATCCGTTCTCTAGATCATGGTTGATTTTGTTTTTGTTTTTGTTTTGTTTTGTTTTCGGTAACAGATATCTGGTGTGATAATCATATCATGATCTTGCACTGTTCCCACAGAGGGGAAAACACCTAATGTAATCTGATAGGCAGTCATCTAGTGGATTTGATCAACGTTGAGTGTGATGTGTGTGTCTCAGAGTATGAAACCTCAAATACTTCAGCTGTCTTCTCGACTTCACCTGCTAATCCTTCTAGTTATTTGAAAAGCTAAAATGTAGTATTCATTCTGACAGCATAAACTGAGTGTTTTAGAGGGGAGGGGGATGGGAGGAGGAGGGCACGTACTGCATGGAGCACTGGGTGTTATACACAAACAATGAATCATGGAACACTACATCAAAAACTAATGATGTACTGTATGGTGACTAACATAACATAATAAAATTAAATTTAAAAAAATGGCATGGTCATCATTGGCTTCCTTCTCGGTGTGCATGTGTGTGTGTGTGTGTGTGTGTGTCTGTGTATGAGTCCACTCGTACATGCATGTGTCACGGTGCTGGGATGAAAATGTTATGTGCATGCAGATGCTCTGCAGATATGAAGCATACAACCCTGAAAGATGGTACTTCTGTTTAGAAGAGTAATCCTTTCAAATGTTATGTGTAAATCACTCTCTCTGTCTTGCTACCCACACCAGGAGTCTTTAATTGGCCTCTTTAGATAGTGTATCATTTTTACTTATTACCTACACTTTTGTCTCACTCAGTAAGGCCTCAGTTAAGTTTTTTGCAGAGGTGAAGTGTATGTTTCTGCTGCATTAGCAATTTTTTCATTTAAATTCTCTCTGTTGTACTTTTATGAAACCTTTAAAAATAGTACAAACTTAAGCTTATAGAAAGTGCAAAGAAGAACTCATCCAAAATGAATTATCTTTTAAAAATAAAATATATTGGTTTTTCCTGGTGTGCTATATTTTTGAATAGGTTTGAATTTAAATGTAAACAAGCAGCTCAAAAAGTATGTGGATTATAGTCTATAAAATATTGGCTCCTACTTTTAATGTTGTTGATCTGAATGTAATTGTCTATTTCTGAAATAAAAGACAATTTTCCCCTAAATTGATTTTTCAGAAGCTATAATCAGGTCTCTGTTGAAGGCCCCCTCATGCTCTCACTAATTTCAAGTTTGCCTGATTTACACTATCATAAGGATTAATATGGTTTTGTATAAGACAGATCCACTGGAATTGAAATGAATCGTGTGGTGTGATGAGCCATGTACCTAATTGACTAACTGAAAGACAAAGGAGTGTGCCTGACTGGTGAAATTTGCTTTTCCATGTATGTCACAGGTTATGGGTGTTATCGAGATGTACAGATACGTGTTTTTAAGCAATGTTTCTTCATGGGTATCTTCTAACTACTGTTCGGCTGACATTTTTACCACAGCCAGTCAAATGACCCTAAAGCTTCTAAAATGTTTCAGAATCTGAGTGCCATGATTGGTTGGCCAGCCAGCACTCTGTTCAATCTAATCTCGCACACCTTAGTGAACACCTCTCAAAAGTACAAGGCATGGAATGCAAGAGAGAACGCAATCGCTTTCCTGGCTTTAAAGACTCATGCTTTCAGAGCACCTGGGTGACTCAGTGGGTTAAGCGTCTGCCTTTGGCTCAGGTCATGATCCTGGGGTCCTGGGATGGAGCCTCATGTTGGGCTTCCTGCTCAGTGGGGAGTCTACTTCTCCCTCTCCCTGTCCCCCACGCCCTGACTTGTTTTCTTTCTCTCACTCTCTCTCTCAAATAAGTAAAAATCTTTAAAAAAAATAAGGACTGATGCTCTCACGGAGGTCAGAGAAATCTAGAATCAATCCATAACACCTTTGCATGAACTTCCTGAAGGACTGAGGAAGTCACATCAAAATCGTGTGATCGTTTCCCCCTTTTGCATGAAGACAATACTTGCTCTTTGTTTTTCATGAGGATATATAATGTGAGGATGGGAGAGATGTGTATGCAGTAGGCTTATTATGTTTTTTTTTAAGCTATCTGTATCAGGAAAATAATCACATTAAAATAGATGCAATTATCATGATTTATTTGCAGAAAAACATGGTACATTTTTTAATTTAATTTTACTTGTTAGGGAGCTTTGTCTGAAGTTGTTTAAAGGGAGAGAGATTCAGAGCCCAGAAACAAGTGGAAGAAGAAAACATCTTTTTAAAAAGAAGTGACTTGATTTCCTACTGGCATGAGCCATCTCCTTTGAACTACTAAGGAAAATAAAGCAATATTTTTCTTGGGCCATATTCGAAGAGAGAAATGAGCTGCTTGCTAGCTGTGAATTATGCAGCTTTAATGCACTAGAGAATGTGAATGTGTGCTTGCCTGAAGCGAAGCGAGAGTTAATGCTCTGCATTTCATCTAACATGCCATGTCATGTCGGAGTTGGCCACCGGGTCCCCATCTTGCTCTTTGTTCTCGAAAAGTTTGCCATCTCTGCTCTGAGTTCGGTGAATCCTTTTTTTTTTTTTTTTTTTTTTTTTTAACGGATATGAAACAAATGTGCTGGTGGTTGAGAATGGGTTGCCTGAGCTTTGCTTCAGGGGCTGAGTCTCTTCCACATTTGCTATTAATCAGGAACATAATTATGTTTGGAGCAAGGAAAAGAAATCATTTATCATGGCAGGCCGGGATGAGACAGTCCCGATTCATAGGGCTGTAAACCTACCAGCTGAATCAAATAATTATTGCCCGCTCAATCATTTTAGGTTAACCTGGAGGCAAAATGGAGAATTGTCAACACCATTACCAGTTAGAAAGGAAAGATTTTTTCCCCCCCCACTCATTGGCGTGATGAACAAGTGAAAATGCCCCCAGATGGATATGCTGAGAGAGTAGATGGCCACGTGGGCATGGAATAAAGAATAACGAGAGCAAATAATGCAGGAAATTGTCAGTAGCAGGAAGACAAGTATTCAGGTCTGACCTTGTACCCTCTGATCCCCGAGATAGCCAGTGGCATGACCAGGGAAGCCAGACACCTTTGTCTTGTGGCGATCTAGTTTGGCGCTTGCGTGGGTCTGTGTCAGCCAGCAGAATGTAAATATTTAAAGGATCTGACTGGCAGTGAGCTGTTTCAAGAGCCTTCTGTTTATAATCAGTCACTGAAGTAAATGTTTCCTATTATATAGGCAGCATGTGGTAGGTTACTGAACTTCACCGCCGGGGCTACAGTAACACGAAGAATGTAAAAATCTGGCAGCCATGGAATGCCTTGGCTACTTTTTCAATATTCAGCCAAGCTTTCACATCTTGCTGTCATGATGGTTGCGCCCCCCCCGTCCCCCGGCAGGTCCCATGTGGTGCTGGCATTTTCTGAGTTCACGCACATTGATGGAAGGTCGTAGCAACCTGAATTACCTTAGACTGCTTGCTGAGCTTCATAGGCAGAGATCGTACTTGAAATAAACACATTAGCTCTGAACAGATAACCTTTCGGTCCTGATAGCTTCCCTGGGTCAAGTTCACTTTCATTGCACCAGAGATCTTCTCGTAGCAGAATCATTTCGGACAATCACCAAGGGATCATAAAATACCCACATATTTTGACTGCTTCGCCAAAGAGATGGTTCTGAATCAAGTACTGGTATCATGCTTTTCACTTTTATTTTATTTTATTAAAAGATTTTATTTATTTGAGAGAGAAAGAGAGAACACAAGCAGGGGGAGGGGCAGAGGGACAGGGAGCAGCAGGCTCCCTGCTGAGCAGAGAGCCTGATGCAGGACTTGATCCCAGGATCCTGGGATCATGACCTGAGCTGAAGGCAGACGCTCAACCTACTAGCCACCCAGGCGCCTCCTCACTTATATTTTTAATAATAACCCGTTTGTCCTTCATTTAAATTTTGATTGCATCAAGTTGTCTGCCTTCATGTTTGTGTTTATGCCAACCTTGATTCAGTTTTTGGGCAGAGACTCCAAGACTTCTTTTTATTTGCTGGTAACCTCAGATCTCCTTTTTCTTTACCCAGTCCGGGAGGTGATGGATTGTCATGTAGCCGAGGACTGTTCCCTGATCCTGCACTCCCGTGTGGGTGTGGTGGTCACTCCACCACTTGGTACGAAGTAGCCACTCAGATGCATATCGGATGAGTGAATGATTAACTGGCTGGGGCCCGTGTTATCGGAGAATAAGATACTCAGTTGGACCATGGAAAGGAATGGGTTTTCTGAGCAGCAGGGCAGAGATTGTGCCTGGGCCCCATTTCCTCCAGTGAGGCTGTCCCAAATGTGCTATCCTCAGTGCTCTTTCTTTACCTTACTTCATGGTTTTTATTGCCCGTACCATTTACCTGCTTTATGAAATTGCATTTGCAGTATTCAGTTTCAAGACCTTCATGTCTATCAATGTATAGGTGTCAATTTCATAAGAATTTTTGGAGGGCCTGCTAGTTTTCTATTGCTGCTTTAATAAATTACTGCAAACTCTGTGGCTTAAAACACCACCCATTAATTACTGCACAGTTTTAGAGGTCAGAAGCTCTGGTGGGCGTGGCTGGGCCCTCTGCTTAGGGTTTACAAGCTTGACATCAAGGTGTTGGCTGAGCTGCATTCTCATGTGGAAAACTTGGAAAAGAATCCACTTCAGGGTCATTCAAGTTGTTGGCAAAGTTCAGTCCCTTGCAGTTGGAGGACTGAGGTCCTGTTCCTCTCTGGCTATCAGCCGGGGGTCCCTCTCTGCCCCTAGAAGCCACCTACATTCCTTCTCATAGAGCCTTGTCCACCTTCAGAACAGAGGTGGTGCTGAAATCCTTTTCATGCTGCAAATTTCTCTGACTTTCCCCTTTGCTACCATGGGAGAACTTTCTCTGTCAAAGGGCTCATGTGATTAAGCCCACCGGGATAATTTCCCTTTCTTCAGGTCACCTAGTAAGTAACCTTAATGACACTGGCAAGATCCCTTTTGCCCTGCAAAGTAACATAATCGCTGGAGCAGCACCGGGGAGCGAAGTCAGGGGTCCATCTGAGAATTAGCGTTCCGCTTACCGCAGGGGGTGAGGGGAAATTCATACCAGATTAACTGCAAGGAAGGTTGTTCCTTTTGAATATTTAACACTGTACTTTCCTCTGCACCGTGTCATTCCTCCTTTTCAGCATCCCAGTCCACATTTCAGCCACGGCCTCCACTTCCAGAGTCTAAAAGAGGCTCTGAATCACTTGCGGACTTGAGCAGTTACGCCTTGTCATGGTGACATTTCAGACACCCCTGGTCTTGACTCTGCAGCAGCTCCAGACTTGGAAATATAATTGTGGGATCTCTTAAAGAATACCGAGGCTGCATGCCCCCATTTTCATGTAGGTTACGCTGACAATTTTGTGTTTTCCTCATTTGGTTAAGTATCGTGGAGATTACCGCTAGATGAGTCCTAGCTGCAGAGTGTGTCTGGATGTGCCGCGGTCCCCTGAACTCTCCTGGCTTTGAGAATTCCATTGTATTTTTCCCGAGCTCGTTGCAAGTCCTTCTGCTTTTAGCTGCATTGCCCTGTCCATCATGACATGCATCATCTTCTGCATACACCACCTACCACCTCTTGTTTGTCCAGCTTTAACTTCACGCAGCATGCACTCTTTGCCTTCCCTTGATGAGGTAAACACCTTTCATGGCAGGAACTGAAGTAGCGTTATAAACTAGAAGTCTTGTTCTGTAATTCAAGGCCAGGAAGCTTAGGGGACCTCATATGGCACCTTCTCCCTGCTCCAGTGATTTCATCCTGCTGCTGCCAAGTGGTCCTTCCTAAAATACCATTTGCTTCAAGACGCCGTTGCTATCCCAAGCTCGTCAGTGGCTGTCCGTCGGCTGCTAAATCATCTCCAAGCCTCCTGGCCAGCTCTAGTTCTCACTCCTTCCTAGATTAAGACCTCGACCACAGCCAGCTTCTCTCTCAGTATTTTCTCTCGTACTACTCCTGAATCTATTATCCATCTGAGCAGTGTACATCTTATCTTGCTTTGTAATTGTTTTCTCTTTCCCATGAGACTCAAAGTTTCTGAAACACAGTCACTGTGTCTTACCTCCTTTTATCACTTGGGGGTTTGTATCGGTCTGCCATGTGTAAGTACCCAGAAAGCATTGGCTAAATTGATTTGAATGTGCCAATCAAGAGATTATTTAATAAATATGTACTGAGTCCCTACTATGGTCCCACACACTGCCGATGGCTGAAAGATGAGAGGTGAACAGGATGCGACATCTGGCCTTGAGAAGATCTTGAGTTCCCAGAGAAAGATGTGGACTCGATCATTCTGTGATGAGAGCTCTAAGCGAGGTGTGCGTGAGGTATGAGCACAGAGGTCAAAGCACCCTATTCCACCTGGTGGGCTAGGGGAAGACTAGGCAGGCAACGTGGAGGAGGTGATATTTGGACCATGTCTTAGGATGAGGGGGCATTCACAGAGCAAGTCATCGTGACAGAATTGGGGATGGGAGAGCCATTCCGGGTCAAGAACACAGATGTGTGCAAGCGTAGATGTGTGTAAGGGGGTGATGCCATCAAGACAATGTGCTTGATTTGTTAGAACCTGCGAGCCAGTTGTAAAAGGCTGCAAGAGTAGACTGAAGCCAGATTCCAAGAAGCCTCAAATGCCTTGAGTTTTGCCCAGTAGACACTGGGTGGCCAGGAAAGGCTTTTCAGGAAGTAACGTGTGATGAGATTAGTAGTTTACCTTTCTTTCTTGATTCTTTCACGTGAGCCATGGAAAGATGACAATTTGCCAGAACGTGCTATTGGCCAGGTGGCCCTGCAGCATGTCCCTGGAGGATGGGCCAGAGGGGTTGGAGGCAAGAGTGAGCACGGCCCATGGAAACTGGTCCTGCCTCGCCCCCCCCTCCGCCACCCCCACCCCCTTGTTTCTGGCTGCACAGCTGCCCAGGGCTCAGCTCTCTCACTCCCTCTGGAGAGGGAGAATCCTGCTGGACCCCACCTCAGAGCTTCCATGCCCACCGCACCTTATCCATCTCCATCCTCTGCCTCCTGTGGCTTCAGCCACATTGCCCTGCTCTGGAATATCTGATACAGTGTCTGCTTAAAAATCCCCTTTTCTTCCCCCAGAGTCCACTGGGGGAAAAATAAATACTTGATAGATTTCAGTCACTTGGTCTAGGGCTCTGTTCTTTCAACTTCCAGATTTACGAATTCTTGAAAGAACACAGAGAAGAAAGTTTGTCTTACCTTCTTTCTTTCCATGCCACTGTTTATCTCTTCAGTGGAACAAACTGAGATGCTGAAAATCTCTTGAACTTAAGGGAAGGACAGGAACCCTCTAGTACCCCACTTTCTGTCACATGCCTTGAATGTCATGGGCACTTGCATGGAGGAAGTTGGAGAACCAGTTATAAAAACTAAGATGCAACCAGAGTGGATAAAACGACAGCTACTGTAGTAGCAGGAGGAAGGGGCTTCAAAGGAGGTATTTTTATGAAACCTTTTTAGAGCTCTCGTATCTTTTGCGCCTCAGAGGATATATCTTGGCAAGTTGAAAAACCATTATGTATATAGTAAAATACATATGGTAAAACACACGCTCCCATCCTTGGAAAATCTTGTGAAATGGGGAAAATAGAGATAATGAATAACTATTTTGAGTAAAACAAACCTTATAGCAGTCATGACAAACAAGAAATTGTCCCAAAGAGACTTTTCTGGAGCTAAAGTAGAACTCCAGAGCCAATCCTCCATGGCCCCTCACTTAGGCTCATGCTCATCCTGGACTTTGACTTAGAAATGTGCTTTGGCTTCTGATTTACAATAACTTGGGGGAAAAAAAACCAAAACAACCAGAAGTAGGTCCTTCACATAAACTCCTTTTTGTAATTTTCTATTTACTTTGTCCCTTTATATTTTAAACTGCTGTTCCCACAAGCACTTGATATGGTAAACAGTTCTGCCTTGGAAACTTAACATGACTTATTTTGTTTAGTTGATGCTATAAAAGCATTTTTATTTAAGCTACTCTTATTCACCTCAGCATTTCCCCAAATTTTCCTCATTATTTTCAGCCAAGTGGTATTTTTCTCTTTGTAAAAAAAAAAAAAAAAAGCGGGAACAAGAATAAAAAATCATTGACATGATATTAATGTGCATTTAACTTGGTAATTAGCCAATAAGGTGGATTTTTTCCAGTTTTACCTCCCTAAAAAACTTAGACTCCATATTAGCATATTTTGTATTATGTCACATAAATAAGGACTGTTTGATTGGGTCCATATCTGTCTTGCCTCTGCAACTCCTAGCATGGTGTCTCCACTGGTCCTAGAGTATGCACCACTCTCTCCATGTTACATCCTTATCTCCTACTCTAACCCTAGACCCTCAAGGGCAAGGTCTAAGGCTCTTTGGGTAACTGGTGGCACTCAGCATGGAAGTCTGTGTCGAGCAGGCATTCAGGAATACCTCCTTGAGGAATTCATGAGTGTATTTTCCTAGAGTTGCGTATGTACATTTCTCAACACATGGTTATCTTGATTACAGATGTGATTCAAGTCACTTCTTAGGGTTTCATTATGGTTATACTTCGAAGTTCATTTTAAAATTATGGGTATCTTTTCCCTTAAAAGCAATCCATCAATGTTCATGGACACATGGTAGATGTGAAAGACGGGCTAGGCCTTTGTGAAAAACAGGAAAAAGACTACACGTTATGCAGTCTGTTTTACTAGAATCTAAAGATAAAATCTCCCAGTGTATATATATTATGTAATTACAAATTCTGCACTTTTAGTACATGGACAGAAAAAATTAAAAAATAACACATAGTCATTGAACAAAGTTTTTTGTGCCTGTTTTTTTCCTTAGATTTCCTCCACAGCAAGCTCAGATCACCTTGAAATCTCTGTGTCTATGTTGCCCTCTATTTACAGACTGGTGGTCAGTTATAGAAAACAAAGTTGTTCATTGTTTTTGCCTTCATAATTCATTTACATAATTTATCATCACAGTTGTATTTCTAAAAGCTAGTGGATATCCTTGACATGTTTCAGACTGGGCTAATCAAGTCAATTCTACCCTAATTAGTTAAAAATAGGTAAATGCCTTCTGATCCTTGGGATCTGTCGAGGCACTCTTCATTGAAGAATTATGAAGGATCATGAGCTTATAGTTATTTTTATTTTTAAAATTTTTATTTAAATCTTTTTTAAATTAATTTTTTGAGAGAGAGATTGAGCAGGGGGAAGGGCAGAGGGACAGGGATGAGAGAATCTTAAGCAGACTCCATGCTGAGTGCAGAGCCCAGTGCGGGGATCCATCTCAGGACCCTGAAGTCATGACCTGAGCTGAAATCAGGAGTGGGACGCTTAACTGACTGAGCCACCCAGGTGCCCTATGAGATTGTATTTAATGCAGGAAATTATTATCTCCTAAATTCACTAGTTCTTTGTACAAATGTGCACCAGTTTTACTACTAAACAATACTGTGTTGGAAAGATACTATAAAAAGCCCCCATGCTTGTTCATGTGGTGTTGCTTGCTTCTTATCCTCTCTCCCTTCCCTCCTTCCTCTCTTTTCCACATTTTCCACTTGTCTCCAATTTAAATTCACTCTGTTGCTGCTCTCCCACCCTTCTTTTGTTATTATTTTTCTTCCAAATTATCCTTTGAGCTGCGCTTTGCTCTGGATTTTCAGGGATGGGTCCATGTCCCAGAAAACCTAGAAGAGTGAGTAGCGGTTGATAGAAATCAAATATCTTCAACATCATTAACTGAACAGGCTGTGGCATTGATGAAACTTCTTGTACTGTTTCCATAAACGTGTTTTACTATCAGATTTACCATTTACAAGCCCCATAAGACCTAAACGTAAATCTTTTAGTTTATCTGTCTCTAGCGATTGATTTATGCTTTAATGATTTCTATTTTGGAGACATCTTAACAATAGCACATTTAATTTGGATGCTTCAGGGAGATAATAGAGCCCCATGAAAGAGAATGTGTACTTTCTTAATCGTGTGCAAATGATACTGTTTATATGGACTTACATGCACTGATTTCCCTGGATCATTTTTCCAGCCCCTAAAACAAGAAATTAAGGTATTTAATAAACTTTCTTTAATAAACTTTCTTTCAGCTTTATTTCTAATAGCCAAAGTGTTTAAGAACCCAAACGTTCTGGTTTCTTCCAAAATTGCCTTAAATGATAAAAATGTATTCACAAACTTGGGGCAAGTCATGTTAACTTCAATTTTGCTGAAATCCAGTAGAGGTTTGTTTGTATCTGCAGTAGTGTTTGTTGATTTCTTTAGAAGGTGATTTCAGTTCTCTTGCACTCCGTGATGTCTAGACTTCCTACTGCATATTTATAAGGTAGGACAGGACTAAGTTCTCTGCTTACCGTAAGGGGATGGCCCCGGCTCCATTAAAGACAGTATTGATCTTGTCAGAAGACATGTTTACTCTAACCTCTAGCAATACGAAGCAGGTCAAAGCATGAAACCACAACCTAACCCTCCCATTTTCGGATAAAGCTTAGTTTTTGCAATCAGTTGTCTTTTAAGCTGACTATAGTTATTTGGTCAAATGCCTGCTTAAAGATGGCAGCAATTACCCAATTTGTGAAGATAACCCCATTTTAGGCCCTGCAATTCAGTGTAAGCCCCTTGCTGAGTAGGGCTGTGTGTATTACAGCATTGGGCTGATAGAGAGGTCTTTGAAGCTTGGATTCCAATTTTGCAAGCACTCTGAAGTGATCAGAAGCTCCTTATTTTCCCCAAAGATCTTTTTGCCCCCAGTTAGGATCCTTCCCACCTGAATAAAGTCCTGTCTCTGTGTTCACGGTAGATGCAGAACCAACATCAAGTTTGGGGAGTCCTTTGGCTTGAAAATAGCAGAAACCAAACTGCCAAATCCATAAAAGTTTTTAATGTGGCAACTTTAAAAGAAAGCCACAGCTAAAATGCCCATGAGCTTGAAAATCTATTACTAGATTTGAGCAAACATTTATAGTTTCATAAAGAGTTAGACATCTGGACATTAAAATTACAATAAATTTGGGCGCCTGGGTGGCTCAGTTGGTTAAGCGACTGCCTTCAGCTCAGGTCGTGATCCTGGAGTCCCAGGATCGAGTCCCGCATCGGGCTCCCCACTCAGTGGGGAGTCTGCTTCTCCCTCTGACCCTCTCCCCTCTCATGCTCTCTCTCACTCTCTCTCTCTCAAATAAATAAATAAAATCTTTAAAAAAAATTACAATAAATTTATAAGATTTTTTAGAGACTCCATTTCCAATTATATATTATCTTCTCTTAGCCTATTACTGTTTGTGAACTTTTAAAAAAGTATAGAAAAATGCGTGGTTCATAATGAAATAGTGAGTTGCTGTATTTGATTTTTCGACATGCCTAGTGCTAGATGGATGCACTTAGTCATATTATGCCTTAGAAAATGCAAATTCAGCTGAAAAGAGAACATTATTATTTGTGTCGATTTGTATATGGTCCCATGGGTGTTCAAAACTGGTAAAGAATGATCCAAGATTGAGAATGTCAAATGAAAAATTTCAATATTATGGCTGTTGTAGAAATTAAATTACTTTTTATGGGACAGTGTGGAAAATGTTTTCATCCAGTGAAAAATGGTGTTTAGAAATGAAACAGGGACTTTTTATCATAGGGCCATAATTTATTCACCATAAACATCTTTCAGCCTATAGATGGCAATGGTTTCAAAAAGTTGTCTATGGTTATAAACTAGGAGATGCTGAAGAGTTTTCTCTTACTGTGGCTCTTCCTCAATAGCCTCTTCTTTCCTAGCTAAATTATTTCCAAGTCAGAATTATAATTTCCTCCTGGGGGGTTTAATCACATCAAATAGAATTTGGCATGTCTATGGTTCCACGTATGGCAGAAAGATGTTTGTAAAAAAACAAGACAAAACATCACTGGTTATATATATAAGCTATGAAGGAATGGCCAGCTGGACTCCATCTGTTCTCCATTTTTCCCCATCTGTAAAATGGGATAATAATAGTATCTACCTCATAGGGTTGTTATTAAATGACATAGTGATGTGAAATCCTCAACAGAGGGTCTGGTGCTTATCTAGAACTCAGAAAATATTCAACAGTAACTGCAAAAAAGCAATGGCAACAAGGACACCAGAACCTCAATGAGAATGAGCCTCACTTGTGGCCAGTGTGGTATACTCACTTACATGTTACGTAGGTTTGAGGATCCTAAAGTGATAGAACGGACTGTTGCAAGTAGGAATTGTAACTTCTCTTCTGGGGTCCCTTTAGAGATAGTCCATCTGGTAGCCCATGGATGAAACTCTTCAACTCACAGGTGCCTCTTGCTCCAAAGTTTTTTTGTTTTTTGTTTTTGTTTTGTTTTATTTTGTTTCTTTGCTTTTTAAAAAAAGTTACAGTGAAGATGCATTTAAGGAACATAATTTTCTACTCTTCTTTAGTTTCGGTAATATTTATTTGTTTTTTAAAAAATGAACCAAAGGAAATTAAACATGAATACATGCATTTACTTTCCTTCGTGGAATGGATGTCTAAATGTAGATATAGATTACTGAACATTGCAACATATGAAACATGTACCAGCCTGCCAAAATCCTCTCCCTGAGCCATATATAAATTGTCTGGGAAGGTTTGTACACACTTGTAATGAAGAGTCTGACTCCAGTTTTTGATGTTTGACTGCTGACAGCATTTGAGTCGTCCGCCTGCATCTGGGGAAGCTGATAAGGAAACCCAGATGTTCCCTCCTTCAGTGCCTGTGGGCACCCATACTCGGGATCCTCACCCTGTCCCATCCCCTAACTATTACAAAAACCTCAAGCCAGCTGCCTTTCCCTCCTCTCTCAAGGTGTTGTTGGACCACCTTTTGAAGCCTGCCCTCCCCTCCCTACAAACCTTTTTCTACCTTCTGGGTTTACGTTGGGGGAAGGGGGTGTCACCAGTCTCAATATTCAAACCAAATTTTGGGTGGACGTCTATCCTTTTCCTATGGAGTGGGCACAATAATACTGGATATAAAGTTTACCATCAGAGCTTCTTATCTGCATTTTAGATGTTATTTGCATGTTCTAAATATTGTCAGAAGGAAGTAACAATGATAACAATAAAGTCCCTACTTTCTGCTAAGTATCATATTAAGCCTTTACATGTATTAATTGTTTCCTTTCATTCCACAACTGCCATTTGATCCAGAGTATCCTATTTTCAGGGACAAAACTGAGGCACAGAAAGATTAAATTACAGTTTCAGTGTCACAGAAGTAGTAACTGGCCAAGGGAGGATTTGAATCCAGGCGATGTGGGTTCAGTACCTCTCTGCTCTGTTGCTTTCCCTTTCGTATAAACCTACAATACAGTCTTTGTAAAGCATTTTATTGAGGAAATCATCCTTGCATTTCCTCTTTTCAGCCATCACATATTTTAAAAAAAAGAGGTTATAGCACATATCCGAAGCTGTATACATATTGTAGTCTCAAGCAAATTCTCGTGCACCGAGAACAGAGCTCCTTCCTCCCAAGCAAACACTGGTCTTGTGCCTAAAGGGCAACTGACGAATGTCTCTTGAAGTGAAATGATATGCAAATATTTAGATATGAGTGCTTTCTGTCTTCTGTTTTTTTTCCTCTTGACTTCTCTTTTCAAATTATTGATTTGTGCCTGTGGGTGAAATGCTCTCAGAAAAATCAGTTGGAATAATGGAGCAGAATTTTTTAAAAATTACATGCTTAAAGGAATATGTCATTTGCCTGATAAAGCAGTAATGATATTTTCGTGCTTGGCACTTCCATGGTAGTTTGTATTATAGGCTGCAATTATATGTATATATGATTTATATGTATATATGTATATATGTATGTATGTATGTATATGTATATATGATTTACCATCTGGATGGTGAGCCCTGAGAATACAAAACCAACATCTTACTGAATTCTGCATCACCCACTGCACTAACAGACCTTCACACATGGGCATTTCTCAGTAAATGTTGATTAAGTTGTTAAATAACTATGAAACTATGTCTAAAATGCATAGATTATACCTCAGAGAAATAGTCGCTACCAGGTACCATGCTGTTCCATCTGCTTTATGCTCATCAACTCTGGTCCCTACAGTAAGGCAGGACTACTTTCTCCACTGCCCAGAGCTTCATAGAGAGTAAATTCTAGAACTGTGACTCATTCCCTGCCATCAACATCCCATCAACCATGCCTGCTGCCACTCTACCTTTTTATCTGGAGTTGAGATCTTGAAACCCTAAGCTTACTGTCCCTGGAGAGAAAGATCTTTGAAATGTATTCAGCTGCATTTTTTTAAAATATATAAACCTATCTGAAAATCCTTTGTTTTCAAAAAGGTGGAATATGGGAGAAGATTATGTAGTTTCCCTACCTGACCCTACTTCCCACCTCATCTCATCTAAATTCTTCTAATGAAAGAAAGGAAAAACATTTTGATTATGGTTATTTAGGGACTAAAATTTAAAAGACATTTTAAGATGGGAGCTGGGGATGGTTAGTGTGAGAAAGATGTTCTGCCTTGAAGAGGAAAAGGACAGAAGGCAGGAGGGGGTTCCAGGCAGAGTTTCTAGGCATTCTAAGAGGGAGGTGCTGGTGTGGGCTGCTTAGACTTTGGAACCAGACGATCCATCCTCAGTTGAAATCCTAGCCTTTACTTTAATGAAAGCAGCAGGCCCTTCTGTGGGCAAGTTACTTAACTGCTTTTGAGGGGGATCTCTTTCTCTTCATCTACAAAATGGAGACACTGATCTCACCAGCAGGGTTGTTGTAAGGAAGAAATGGACAGTGCCACCAAAGCCCCGATGGTCACAGCTGGCCTTCTGCCAACAATCCTTCCATTAGAGCAGGTCCCCTTGTCCATGAAACACAACTACTCTCACCCCTCCAGCACCAGATGTTAGGGGGGCTAGCTCACGTTCAGACCCAGACACACTTTTGACCTCAACGAAGTCAGAAAGCTCTGTGACTCAGTTTCTCCATGAAGGAAAGAGAAACAATAAATTTGATCTAAATACCTATAGGTGACAACATAGGAGAAAGGAAGCTCAATGCCCTGATTTAATTACTTAGCAATTGTTGTAAAGGATGCTTGCCTTCCAGAGGATGTCATCTTGAGTCAAAGGTGAGTGGCTATATTCAGGACAGCTGGACAGTGTAACTTTATGGAATATGTTGGGTTTTGCTACATGCCATGCTGATGAATAAAGGGGTGGGGGGTGGAGGCAAACCTCACACACCAAGCATTAGAGAGAAGCTCTACAGCCGTCTAGCTCCTGACACCATGGAGAGGGTTTCCTGACACACTGTGCCTCCCTAGGTCACACTCATGTCTTCCCTGGGAGCCCTCCCCAGAGCTGCTCCCCTTCTCAAGGCCAGGGCAGCCCTTGGCTTGGCTCTACAAATATACATGACATGGTGGTCATGACAGCGAGAGCCTTCACAGTTGACGCCCAGACCTTGGCATCCAAATGCTCCCAGTCAAATGTGAGAGAGATAATCCAGACAGAGACTGTCTGTGGGCTTCATGCAGTGGGAATATTTAGCCAGGAAGTTACATGGGCACAGAGAACTGCGTCCCATGGGGGACTTCACGGTAAGTTTTGTAATTGACCTTTACTTCAAAAAGATGAATAGAGAGAGCCTGTTGCAGAAGGCGGGGAAGGACATTCCAGCAGATGAAACTGCATGATCAAAGGCCCAGAGGACAAGACGCGGTACAGTGCATGCGTGGGGATGGAGGTGAGAGGTGAGGAGCATCACAGAGCTTCCAGTGTGAGGCCATAGCTTGGAGAGGAATGGGTGAAGGTTATGGATGGGTCAGGAAAGGTCCTATCTGCCAGGCCAGGGAGATTAGACTTTATCTTGTAGGTAGGAGGCATTTCAGATCTCTCACGGGTGACTTCATGGAATTGATTTGGGAAGGGGGATGGTTTGGAAGGAAGCAGGGTGACCCGTGAGGGCTAAGAATCTACTGCTGTCCTCCACATGAGGGACATTGAGGACCTGGAGCAGGGCAATGAGAGCAGAGAGGACTGTGCATGCTCCCATGGCAGGAAGTCAGTAGCCTGCCTCAGTGTCACAAATGAAGAACACCCAAGTCTAAAGTTGACTTTCCTCTCCTCCTCACCGCACATCTAATTAAAGCTCTTAAAGGTCTTGTATAAGCCAATCATTCCTATAATGACTTTAAACTAAAGAAAGAGAAAAAAGAAAGAGTTATTTAAAGGTAACTATGGTATATATTTAAAAATTCAGTTATAATCAGTTTCTCTGGAGTTAGAAGAAAACTTGTAGACAGGTGGGGTGTGGGTGTTCATGGGCTGAATGTGGGTGGGTCAGGCAGAGCACACGAGGATGAGGACAGTGATTTTCCCACTGGCTTGCCGTGAGGAAGCTTGAGCCATTGGATGACTTAGTGGAGAAGGGACTAGAGTTTAGTACTCAAAAAAGAGCCTTCAGTTCACATTTTACATAGCCCCAAAATAGAAACTCACTTTTTTTCAAATGCCTGTCTCTAAAGGGCCAGAGGATCAGGGGCAGGACATTCTGAACATGTTCAAATCCAGCCCAAGTGGCATCACGCTTTGTGGAAAGGACTCGGCCTCATGAAGCAGCCATGGTGCCTCGCACTTCGGCCAGGGTATTAAGGCTATTGTTGTTGTGCCAGTGGTTTAGATCTCTATTTTTATACATAAAAACAAGAATGGCTTTTAAGACATGACTGTTCTAATTCCTTGGCTAGGTCCTATGTACGTTTCAGGCTTCAGCCCAGGCGTTACCCTCTTTGAGGGAGATTCTTTGACCTCTAGTCCCACTGAAACACTTCTGTCATATAACACATAACACTTCTGTTATATGACACTTCTGTCATATAACATATAACAAATCAAATTGGAATTGACCTGTCTTCCCGATGGACCATGAGGTCTTTTGAAGGTAGGGACTGTTTGATTTGTGGCTTTTCAACACCTAGACAGTGCCCGGCGTAGGTTAGGCATTCGGTAAATGAAGGAATGCATGGTATCTTGGATTCTACTCTATACCAGCTCCTGTTGTGCTCATTTTGATAATCTAGTTCTGGTTTTCGTGTGTGTGTGTGTGTGTGTGTGTGTGTGTGTGTGTGTGTGTGTGTGGCTTAAAACATAGTTCTGTCTGCCTGGTTTCCTTCAGCCTCAGAGGAGTTACAGTTAGTAAGCCTGTTTGTAAATCCTTAGCTTACATGAAAAAGTACAAATTACACTGTTTGTGTGTTCGTAAAATATTTCAGTTGGAGCCTGTGCTTACATTAACAGTTTACTGTCAAGCATACAAATTATTTTCATCAGCCATTGGTGAATACACATGACCCCTGGAGCAGAGCCCTCAGGAATGGGTTGGAAGAAAGAATAAGGTGGTCAACATGGTAGCTGAATTTATCAGCCAGGTAATGTCTTACACAGTGCTCTCTGATTTTTCTCACTTTTGCTGTCTCTTTTTTTAAAATCCCAAAGACCCATTTGTAACTTTATAAAAAGACATACAATGAAAAAAAAATCTTTTCTCAAGAGGAAACTGTGACCTCAGTAAACCTTGGGAAAGACTCCGTATGGTTTTAATTCTTTTGTAAAAATTGCTGTGCATGCGTGTGTCTGTGTGTGCATTACGTGCATGTATTTGTGCTTTACTTGGATGTGGGTGTAAAGTGAGGAGGGGTTTAAGAAATTGTACACAAAGAGCATTAATATTCCTTCTGACAGCAGAGACTTCCAAAACACAACAAAGCCAAGTATTTCTACTTTCTCCAGAATCTTTTTGCAAGGTCTAATTGATCATAAAAGTGAGAAAAACAGTCACCAACATTGCTTATCATGTATGTTTTATCAACTGTGTTTTGGAGAAAGGATTTTTTTCTTTTCCTAAAGACAAGACTAGAACTTAACTTTTTTGTCAAAGGGGAAGGCAACTCTAGAACCCTGGAATCTTGCTAGCAGTCAAAAGAAGTGTTCCCTTCACAGTACTCAGATGAGTAGATTATTGTATTTATTTATTTTTTTAAAGATTTTATTTATTTATTTGGCAGACAGCAGGAGAGAAAGCACAAGCAGTGGGAGCAGCAGAGGGAGAGGGAGAAGCAGGCTCCCCGCTGAGCAGGGAGCCTGATGCGGGGCTAGATCCCAGGACCCCGGGATCTTGACCTGAGCCGAAGGTGGACGCTTAACGCTTAACACACTGAGCCACCCAGGTGCCCCTTGGATGAGTAGTTTAAATTGAAAGCAAAGTTTCTGAAAGTCCAGATACTTATTGCTCAGCCAAGGTCTTTCTTTGCAAGCACCTTGAGAATGTACTGTTCATCTGTGCAAGCTGTTAAGGTAAAAAGCAAACTATCAGTTTGGGGCCAGTGATTGGCATCTGGTTATGCTCTCTGGAGCCTGGCTCACTTAACAGGCTACCCCAGGCTCATTACATTTCACGGTTTTCATGGCCACCATCTGTTCACTGCATGGAATTGCCACACCTTTCCATGATTCCTGCACATTTTCCATTAATGCTGGCTTTATAAAGTCTTCGTTATTATATGGGCTCTCTTTGGAATCAGCATCCAAGTAAAGTACATTTTGTTTCTCTTTAATTATGTTTTTACTCCAAGAAGTAAAAGGTTAGTGTAGAAGATTTTAGTATGATCATGTTGTCCCGTAACTTTTCAAAAGGTCTCTTCAGAGACTGACCACAATTTAAATAATTTCAAGCCATTCATGGTCATAGGCAGTTACTATGTGGCTTTTCAAAAACACCAAACAAGCAAGCCTTTTCCCCCCCCTCCTCTGACATTACAACTTTTCTTTGTCAAAAAATTGGAGAATTTACAGATTTAAAGAATTAATCCCGAGACAGTTGCACATGTTTTGAGGAAGTTGAAAGAAAGCTCAGTGCTTATTGCCATTCAAAAAGGTTTCTTGAAAAGCATAATTGATATGCAGCCCAGAGCATTCCCCTATCCTCCAGACTACCTGGTGGATACACAAAGTCAGCTTATCCAAAGTTTAATTCATCATTTCCTTTTCCAGATTGTTCTTTTTTCTGTAAGTAGCACTAGCCCCCCACCCGACTCAATAAGTGTCCTAGAGGACACCTGATCCAATGTCTGCCCATGACCACCAACATCCAGTCAGTCATGAATCACCTTGATTTTCCTTCCCACTACCTTCTCATCCCCTGCCTTGGGCATTCATACCACTTCTCTCTTCTACTCCAGCTGTTGTGGTTGCTTCTTCACTTGCCTGCCTGCTGCAAATCCTCAACCCATTCACCTCCATGGCAGTCAGTGGGATCCTTCTCCAATAAAAAGATTGATAAATAGTGTTTTCCTGCTTGAAACTCATGAATGGCCGCCCCACTGAGTTCAGGATAGAATGCAAACTTCTTTCGCAGACTCAGCATGACCCCTCGTGCCTTTCATTTCCTCATGTCTCCGCTTTGAATCTCTTTCTGGGAGATGCCTCCCTGTTTCCCTGAGTTTGGGTTTGGAGATCTCCTCTGAGCCCCATGGCTCTCAGTGTTTCCCCCAACACAGCACCTAACACACTGATTATAAGGTTATGTTTGTATCTCTGTATCATCCTCTGGACTGGAAGCTCCAAGAAACCCTGTTACCTCCCTAGCGCCTAGGAAGATGCCTGGCACGTGGTATCCACTTAGTAAACGTCTGTTGAATGAAGGGAATTGCACTTTGGGGGGATGTTACAAGGTGAGACAAAATGCCATTCAACAGATTTTGCAGTTGGTTTATTCAATTATAGTTGCTGGACTCCCCAAGTGAAGTGAAGGCATCATGGCTCTTATGTAGTCAGTTTGTTAGCTGGGACCATTTTTTTTTTTTTTTAAGATTTTTATTTATTTATTTGAGAGAGAGAGAATGAGAGAGAGAGAACACATGAGAGGGGATAGGGTCAGAGGACGAAGCAGACTCCCTGCCGAGCAGGGAATCCGATGTGGGACTCGATCCCGGGACTCCAGGACCATGACCTGAGCCGAAGGCAGTCGCCTAACCGACTGAGCCACCCAGGCGCCCATTAGCTGGGACCATTTAATTTGATTTATCATTCAGTTCTTCAGTGCTTTAGCATAGCTGGCAAGCACACTGCAGTTGGATTCAGAAAATGCTTGGGGTCAAGCCTTGGCAATATCCCTTAATCTGTGGGACTGGGCACATCAACTGATTTTTCTGAGACTCCATTTCCTCCTCTGTTAAATAATGATCCTGAAATTTACATGTGTGATCACACGTGCAAACACCTGACCTGGTGCCTAGCACATAGTAGGTATTCCATAAATGATTGTTTCATGTATTGTCATGTGTGAGAGCTAAGAAATACTGCTATTTCATGTTGGTCAAGAAGTTTTGGTATTTATTATGTGAAATCAAGCCGCTGTGTGTGACATAATTTACAAGTCCTGTCTTAGTGTCTTCATTTTACTTTGAAAACTAGTAATACAACTTTAACCAGCCTAACCAAACACACACACACACACACACACACACACACAGCATTTTCATCAGTTCTATTTTGTTTCTGATCTATTTTCTCATTTCTCTCTTTGTATCTTATCCTATAGAAAATGCATGGTTTAGCTTCAAGGAGAGGAATGACCCTGTTTCTAAGTTAGCTTTGCTTTCTTGGTTTTGAGCTAAAGGTTCCTGAAATAATGTCAAATTTATATTTAAAAAGTTATATTGACACTAAAGACAGACATTAGTGTCATTACCCTTACAGGTAATTTCACACATGTCTCCTTCTGAAGCATTATCACACTTCTTGTTTTTTTAGCTATAACACTTTTCATGGATTTTTGAAGCAGTGGTAATGGAACTTCTTTCTCTGTAGGCATTGGTCATGGTTGACAAATGTGTCTTAAGGACATGATACAATTGATGGTGGAAAAAACAAATTCAGTCTCTGCTTTCAAGGAGCTCTTCTTTTTTTTTTTTTATTTTAACTTACTCTCGATTTAATTAATTTAATGAACGTGATTAAAAGCACATCTATTGACTTGCATTCTTATCGAGTCTTTGAAAGTGCGTGGCACTAAGGTTGAATGAAGATGAGTAGCTGGCAGAGTTCTAAACTATGCACTCGAGAGAACCACCAAAAGAGTTCCAGAGTATGTGTCAGGAGGAGCATCTGTCCTACGGGCATCTTCACAGTATAACCAGGTCATAAATTTGAAATTCATTTAACCGGAAGAGAACCCTCTTTCTCCACACTAGCACTCACTGAGTTATAATCAGTGGCGATCCACTGGGTACCTTCTCTGCTCCAAACACAAACAGCTACCACCAGAAACCAAAACAAACAAACGAAAGAAGACCACTGGAGAGTTTCTGCTGTGAACCCGTCTCTTTTTCTCTTCTTCAGAATGTGGTATTTTCCATTAAA
The DNA here is from genome assembly GCF_054177405.1 of Leptonychotes weddellii. Taxonomy (NCBI): domain Eukaryota; kingdom Metazoa; phylum Chordata; class Mammalia; order Carnivora; family Phocidae; genus Leptonychotes; species Leptonychotes weddellii. Next base: position 9,032,976 of record NC_138371.1, read on the forward strand.
GAAATAGAACACTCTAAAGGTGTTGGGTAAAAATGCTGGATGTGTTTTTATTGATTTCCTAAGGAGACTTTTAACAATATTCTATTGTGCATTCATCCCGTGATGATATAATGAGGAGTAGGATTGGGAAATAGTTTTCTAGGGTTCAGGTGTTCATGCAGAGAAACGGCCCTTACAAGCCTATGGGACTTGAATTTACTCTGGCTACTCTTTAACAAGGGGACAGGTAGCCGTTCACAGAGGCGTAATTGACATTGCTAATTGTATCCTGCCTGGAGGAAGAGAGGCTTTGCATATCTAATTGCCTTTTAATTCTTTCGTAAACATTTAGGTCAGCAAAATATCATTGTCCCATTTCTGATGCATACTGAATACTGATTTTAAGTATCTTCTACTCCTGTCCAGCTCTTAATGAATGTGGGTAGAAAAGGCTGTGCCCATTCTCTATGCAATGATAATTTTGAGAAGAGCATTACTCTATGTGTCAATTCCCAAATGTCTTCTCAGCCTCTCTCTGGAAAATTGAAACAAAGGCCCAAACATAGTTCTTAAGGCTGACCAATTCTACCAACTAACAGAATCTGCAGTATCATTTTAACCAGGTTCATTCATTGGTGATATTTCTAATATAATATTTAGGTATTTTACTTACTAAATTCTGATTTTTTCATAGATAATGTTAGCTGTCTTGGTGTAGAGCATTATCTTACTCAGATTTTATTCTGTTTTTAGTATTTACCTTTATTTATATAAAGCAGGAAAAAAAATGGCTTGTTTTGCAGGAGGAAGGAGCACTAGACAGAACCAAAGTTGAAAAATGAGTGTTTTTATTAACTTTTGTGTTTTTCTGGTTTGTTTTTGTTTGTCTGTTTCTGTGTGTCCACAGTGGCATTCCACACATCTTGAGGTCAGCAAAAATAGTAATTTCTGTCTGTTACGTTAAAGTTGTGTATATTACTTTCCGTGTGGAAAAAAAAAAAAATCTTGGAAAAATACTGTGTGGAGTGAAGCCAGCAATCCTTTGACTGAATAGACAACTTCGTATTTTCTTCCTACAAAGGAGGGGAAAGCTCCTTTTCTGCTATAGGGAGCAGGCAATTGTACCTCTCTTTTCTTCACTTCAGGTCACGAACATTCAGGAAATATGGGTCTCTGATATTAGAGTATATTTGAGGATGGACCGCTAGGGACACTGATGTGAATTTATTTTAATCATGCTGGCAATGCATTTGATTACTTTGGAAATTGATTTTAACAAGAAGTCTGTGAACATCTTTTGACTATCAGATTGCTTGTTGGTGGTATAGGGAAGGAAAAAAAAGCAAATCAGGTGAAAAGAATTAATCTGATTCTGGGCTGCCATTAAATTTTTATTTTTTAAGGGATTTATTTATATTATATTGTGCTGAGGCCTTATTAATGTGCTCCATTTAGCATATCAGAGTCCAGTTTCCTAAAGAGAGACCAAGTGATCATCCAAATTACTCCTTCTTCCCAGAGGGATATGTTCAGAGGTCAAAGACAGGTGGGTAGTTGCCTAAAAAAGGGAGCGTGTATCTGATTTCTGTGGCCGCCATATTGCTGCCCAACAATTCACCCTGAAACTCTGTGGCTGATTATGTGGCAAGACTATGGACATATGTGGCAGAGGGTTTGGCCGTTGATCAGGACCATGAATCAGTCAGCCTCCCACAGGGAGTCTTTCCCTGTGGCTTTCCTACCTCCCTAACATTCTGTAGCTAATCTGGATCCAGGAGCTTTGAAAAGAATTTCTAACAGCGGCTGTGGAGATTTCATTTGAGAATAAGGAACGGTGTGAGCTTTGCCCCTCAAAATAACCAGACTGTGTACAGTACAAAAATAACCTGCCCTGTCTGCTGAATGAAGAGTTCACTGGAATTTGAAATTCTTCAGGATTTGAATCCAGTTCTCCTTCTTCTTTTTTTTTTTCAGTTTTTTAGATTTTATTTATTTGTCAGAGAGAGAGAGAGAGAGAGATCGAGCACACAAGCCAGGGGGAGCGGCAGACAGAAGCAGGGAGAGGGAGCAGCAGGCTCCCGCTGAGCAAGGAGCCCGATGCAGGACCTGGACTGAAGGCAGACGCTTAACCGACTGAGCCACCCAGGCATCCCTTGAATCCAGTTCTTAACAACTACTGTCCACTTGGGCAAGCTATCCAACCTCTCAGCCTCAACTTGCTCGTGTGTGAAATGGGAGCCTTGACTCACAAGATTAGAGTTGAGTACAATGCTCTATGTGGAAATGTTTTGCAAACGTAAAGTGCTACAAATGACTTGTCATTATTGAAAATAAGCCGTGTGCCTGTGAAGGTTCAAATCCAGCAGCTGTGGCTACCTTCTCAGGCCTTATCCTGGTTTTTATTTTATTTTATTTATTTATTTATTTATTTTTAAGATTTTATTTATTTATTTGACAGAGAGAGACACAGTGAGAGCAGGAACACAAGCAGGGGGAGTGGGGGAGGGAGAAGCAGGCTTCCCGCTGAGCAGGGAGCCCGACGCGGGGCTCGATCCCAAGACCCTGGGATCATGACCTGAGCCGAAGGCAGACGCTTAACGATGGAGCTACCCAGGCACCCCCCATCCTGGTTTTTAGAACAAAATTGGTAGATATATTGGTAAGTTTGTTTAAATATGAGCATAATGTTGTCCTCAGCTTTTCACATATTTTTGTATTGAACCGAAAATGCCTTATGTATACAGGTCACTTAAAAGACACCAATATTGGGATTTCTTTTAGTTTGATTCTGTGATTAGGAGAAACCATAGTTATTGTCCATTTCTTTTTTTTTTTTTTTTTTAAGATTTTACCTATTTATTTGACAGAGAGAGACACAGCAAGAGAGAACACAAGCAGGGGGAGTGGGAGAGGGAGAAGCAGGCTTCCCGCAGAGCAGGGAGCCAGACATGGGGTTCTGTCCCAGGACCCTGGAATCATGACCTGAGCCGAAGGCAGATGCTTAATGACTGAGCCACCCAAGTGCCCCTCGTTTTTTTTTTTTTTTAAAGATTTATTCATTTTAGAGAAAGAGCAGGAGCAGGGGGAGGGGCAGAAGGAGAGGGGAGACAGGAAGCTTACTACTCACTGAGCATGGAGCCCAAGGAGGGGGCTCAATCTCATGACCCTGAAATCATGACCTGAGCTGAAACCAAGGGTCCGATGTTTAACTGACTGAGCCCCAGTTACTGTCAATTTCTAATTATCTGCATTTGGATTAATCCAATGGGGATATACCTGAGGCAACTCTACCTTTTTATCTTTTTCCTGACAAGATTTTCTCCTCTGTTTTGTTTTTGTTGTTTGTTTTTTAAGAGAGAGAGTGGGAGGGGCAGAGGGAGAGAGAAAGAGAATCTTAAGCAGGCTCCATGCTGAGCAGGGAGCCTGATTTGGGGCTCGATCTCACGACCCTGAGATCATGACCTGAGAGTTGGACACTCAACAGACTGAGCCATCCAGGCACCCCTCTCCTCTGCTTATTTTTAAATACCCTCTGTTAAGTTGTGGCTAGTGGGACACAGGAAAGCCTTTTAAACAGGTTAAATTACTCTTGTTTTTCTTACCCTCTTCCTTCTTAAGGAAGGTTGAAGCCAAGAGATGTCACAGGTAGAGACTGGTTTTTGGCATCACTCTTAGGAGGTCAGCTGTCCATGAGGAGCAGGAAAGAGTTTCAAAAAGAACACATGTCAGGAAGCTAAGTTGCTTGAACTGCTCTGCCTCTCTCCTCCAATCAGGCACCTTTCTCAGAGTTGATTGAAGATTTGTAAATTTCGTGAATTTGAGCGCCAATCAGGAATGATAAGCATAAAAGACCATGATGACGAGTTGGGAATTATTCAGGGGACTCATTCAGTCACCATGTTTTGCCCAACATTTTCTTTATAAAGACTCTGGTTTCTTCCCTTTTTCCCATCTTTACCGGCACCGACCTCTCTCCCAAGGTACTCAGGCCTGCATTATTACTTTATCCTTCAGAGGAAATTTCTGCATAAGGCAAAATCCTGACTTTCAGGCAGACATAAAATGAACAGGTGTTTGAGTTTTATTTTACTCACCAATCAATGAGGGAAGCAGGCAGATGTAATAGCCAGTTCAAAAGAGAATTTGAAGGATAGGCTCATTGATAAGATCAGGAATATTGAAATGACTATATACATGGAAGCAAAATTGTTATCCCCTGTTTGGGGGTGGGGGAGGTTTGGGGGGATGGGAACTCACTCAAACTGCTTCTGGACAGGACAGATTTGCACATCTATACACAATAATTATTTTGCATTGCTATCACTTACTTGTAACTTACAGAGTTGAACTGCACTCCCATAGAGCAAGAATCCAATAATTCAGAGGGCTGCTCCCTAGAGTCTAGACAATGAACGCATAGTTTTCCATCGAGGTACATTTTCCTTTGTGAGTGGCAAGTCACATTGTGGTTGACTTTGGCCACCTCCACCAGATTAAGCTTCTATAAATACTGTTTTTCTCGGGCACTTGGCTGGCTCAGTCAGTAGAGGATATGACTCTTGATCTCAGGTCCACTCTTGATTTCAGAGTGGACTGTTAATCTCAGGGTCATGAATTCGAGTCCCATGTTGGGAATAGGGCTTACTTAAAAGAAATACTGCTTTTATCATCTGATTCACCTCACCAAATCATCCTTCCTGTTATTGATTCTGTCTAGTCAGAACCCTTATAAGTCATCAGGTTCTTTCATAATCTCTACGTCTCCAGCATCACATGCTATCTCTCTCCAAACACGAACCCTACTCCAGTCAGATGATCTTCTTCCTTCCACATGTGCATGTGATTAATTCCTCAACCAAGCCTTGTGAGCAGTCTGTCCTTTTTAACCTATTCACCCCCTTGTTCAAGGCAAGTTCAACTCAATCTTGTCAAACCTTGCCTCTTAGGACATCATGTTGGGTGTATGGATTATACCAAACTACCCATCACTTAGTTATCTGCTATTTCGTATTGTTGGGGGATCACTTTATGTTTATCGATTCCAGCCTGATTGCAGACTCTTCTTTTTTTGAAAAAGTGCCCAGCATCACTATGAGCATATAAAACCACCCATTCTATAGTTATTGATCTGTAATTATCCTGTCCTTGGTTACTATCCATTCATATGATTAAAACAAGAATTAAATGAATGGGGAGGAATGGAGAAGATTTTCATTTATTGAAATTGTTCCAAGATTCAACAGACTCCTTCTGAATCTTAATCCTAAAATCTTTCCCAAGACATTCCAAAACTTGGATCATGGGTCTGCCTCGACTGATTGCTTGGGTTGCCACGACTGGTTTAACTTTAGAAAGAATGTATTTCTTGGGAGCAGACAGTCACTCGATATTTCATTTTTAAGCCCCTTCAGAGTATGTTCAAGGTAACGATAAACCGCAAAATTCCATTTTGTATTATGTCCAAAAGCCGTCATCCAATTTGGAAGGTGAAAAGTTAGCCTTGGTCGGTATAAAATGAAGTGAATTTGAACTCTGTGCATGATGAGAGGGTGTACCTGATGAGGCTTTACTGTCCAGATCACTGTGGGAGAACTGCCTTTCAGGCTGATGGAGCCTTGAGAATGGTGGGTACCGCCAGCTCTAGTTTGGACGACAGCAGATAAGAAGATACGATTTTCTCTTCCTTCATGAAGGCAGAGATTTTTGTCTGTTTTATTCACTTCTGTCTCCACATGCCCACAGCAGTGTCTGGCATATTTTAGATGTTCAGAAGATACTTGTTTTGAATGAACAAATGCTTGTTTTTCATTCTCTAATCAGTGTAATGTATTTATAGTTTCTGAGTTTACAGTTTTTGAAAATCCTATTTTGGTGGTGTTCAATTAAACTGTTTCCCCTAATAGGTTTAAAAACTCAGACAAGAATCCTAGTTTTATGAGAAATGTCGAGTCAGGAAAAAGAGAAGTTAATATAATTTGAACCAAAATATGGCCCATGTGTATTACATATTGATATACATTTATATGCCTCACAGATGTTTTAATTGATAGAAATGTTTCTTCTAGGGGCGCCTGGGTGGCTCAGTTGGTTAAGCGCCTGCCTTCGGCTCAGGTCATGATCCTGGAGTCCCGGGATCGAGTCCCGCATCGGGCTCCCTGCGCAGCAGGGAGTCTGCTTCTCCCTCTGACCCTCCCTCCTCTCATGCTCTCTATCTCATTCTCTCTCAAATAAATAAATAAAATCTTTAAAAAAAAAAAAAAAAGAAAAAAAAAGAAATGTGTCTTCTACCTAGAAGTGGTTATATTACGTTAATGTTTAATAATGTTCTGTTAGATTTTTGTGGTAGAGGCTTTTGTTGCTCTCCATCGTAGCTGAATAAAATATCACTTAAAATTATTTACTTACTGAAATATAGTTTTCACAAAAATTACATTTGGCACACGTTAAAGAATAAAAATTGTTTGGGACAAAGATGTGTTTTAATGTTGGAGCCTTTTATTAAATACAGTTTCTGCTTATAAAGAAAACTCACAATTACCATAAAGTAAAATTCTGCTAATTTTTTTTCTTTGTCTGCCATCAATATTCACATGGAACTGCCTGGAATTACTGTCAAATGCTTTGTCTCTCATCCCAATGAGATGCCAGGTAGCCTTCAGGTAGTTTTGAGTTCAGTTTTTTTCTTGTTTGAAAGGAACATTCCCACAGGCCAAAATTAGACAATAGATAACCAAGGAAATTTATTTCATGTGTAAAGGCTTCTGGAGGAGAGAATGGCCCAACCCGTAAATCTGTCTTCAAAGCAGCAAGTGTTTTATCGATCCCCAGTTGTTGGAAAAGGGCGGTCTCTGAGCCAAATCCCAGCAGTTAGGTAAGAAGGCCCTTGGTAGCAGGTAGAAATGGTCATTCAGCCCTGCAGAGGAGTAGAAACTTATTACTAAACATAATAGTGAAAATAGAACTATCTTTAGAAGAGAAAATGTAGCAGGATGGTTTCTCCTCACAGCAGGCATTATAAAGAAGTCTAAAGCTTCTTTGACAGGAGCGCTCATACACGAGCCCCCTCACACATATACACATATTTCTGTGTGATTTTTTGCCAATAACCTCGAGAAGATGACTTTCTGTTTGTTTGTTCTTCTGGGCCGTTGTAACCTTTGGATGCACAGGCACTAACATATATAAATTACGTGTATCCCAAATTCTGAATAGTTTGGCATTATAATATTGTTAAAACTGCTTTAGTAAAATTATTCTTTGCTCATGGAAGTGCGGGCAGGAACTAACCAGTGTCCTCCAATGAGAGCCTGAGCTGGGAAGACTCCAGGCCTCTGTGGGACTCCGAGCACTCACATTTCCCTGTCCTTCTGGTGAGCTGGAGACTAGAGGGGACACCTGACCTCTCACTAAGGGGCTGGAGCTTTTCTGAAGAGAGCTATTTGGTCTAGGTCTGTAGACAAAATGGGAAGGACTTAGTCCAATGCTACTGCAGGAAAGTGTTACCCACCAGATAACAGGAGGCAGGAAGAAAGGATTCCGGAACTGGAGGAGAAGAATCCCAGCTGGAGCAGCGAGCGGAGCCACATCAGCTTGTAACCATCATGAGGCAACACCTCCAGCCCTGCTGTGTTGCGCTGGGAGACTTTACAGAGTGTGGACTTAATTCACATCCCCTCATTTAATTTCCTCCCTGTAACAGTTGATCCTGTAGATGTTGTCTACTTGTATTACATAATATACTGTCAGCTTCAGTGGTCTTGTTTCCCCCACTGCTGTGTTCTCAGCGTCTGGCAGAGTAGAGACACTCAAACATTTGTTGAATGAATCCTCGTTGTGGGGATGAGGAAACCAAGATTCAGTAATTTGTCCAAGACCAGGCAGCAGCTAATTAACCCAACTACTCAGGACAAAATCCGCCATTCAGTTAATGATAAGGATTTGGATTATCTTGGGCTTCCAAAGCTGTTGTTTTTTGCATATCCATCTCTTTAAATGGATTAAAATTTTCTTTTTGTTTTCTTCTTTGTTCCATTCCTTTTTATAAAACTCTGGACAGACAGTTTGAGTTTGTTTCATCCATGCAGTAGGAGAAAGGAAAGGAATAGGGGTTTGCACATGAAATGCTCATCAATCAAGCAGAAGTAGAGTGTGTGGAGCTCAGGACTGGTGGCCATAGTTGGGAGCGTGCAGAGAACCCTACAAGGAAATTAGATGCTCAGGGACACTGGAGTCAGACCACTTTATTGATTGGCCCTCCTGCCAAATTTCTGTACAAACTTTTTCTCTTATGTTGTATGCATTGCAGGCCTGCTGGGTTTCTAATCTATGGGTAGCAAATGGTTATTTTCTTCATAGAAAAGGGTAGGAGATGCTCAAAAAAATTATCATGTAAAGAGCACTGATTGACATTAAGCATGTGATTTTTTTTTTTTTTTTTGGCCTTAAATTACTTAAATAAACCCTGAGGCTACTGCCAAGGTGGGAGTGGTGTCATGGCTTATTCATCAGAGAGCCTGCAGTGATTTATACCCAGGTTCCCTGCTTGTTTGAGATGGGACACTGAATGGCTAGCTGGCTGATGGCAGGACTGGTATGTCTCTGTAAGAGTCCCATACAAGTATTCTGTATGCACACACCAATACCCACACAGCATGATGTAGAGTGGCCTCAGTTTCGTGGGACATTTCCAAATCTGCCATTCCTTGGCAGTTAACATGCTGTGAACTGAGGGTATACTTATTGTAAATATTTGGAAAGATGGACTTTTTATTATTTATTTATTTGTGAAAGATGGACTCTTTAGAAAGGAAATCTTAAGGACCAATGAGCCTATTCCACATAGCCTAAAAAACCTCTCCTGATGCAGAGAGCCTGTCTCACCTCAGAATCGTGGATTTGCTGCCTGGGCCCTTGATTTCCCAGCTTAGAATTGATGCAATTTTAGAACTCCGCTGGAGAGGCCATACATTTTGACAGCTAGAGAAATCGCCAAGGTTTTCATCAGTCATGGCCCTCATTCTGCATTGTAATACGTGAGGGAGATGTGAAACGAAGAGTTGCATGCTCGAATGGGGGAATTCACGTATATGGCTACAGTGCCTTTTGTATGGCTGTATGCTTTCCGTCTCTCGTCTTGCTTCAGGGAAGGCACTTCTTTTGAGATTCACAAAAAGATAACCTAAAGAAACAGGAGCTGTCATCTGGGAAAGTTCTATAGCCAAATAATTTATTATTTTGGCAATTTTCCATGGTTTTCCTCTTCCATGATCAATATTTATAGAATTTTGCCTGTGTAAGGTTAATTACCCATGAATGCGTACATGTAGATGTGAATGTGTATATATAAATACGTATATGTATGTATCTTGGTGTGTAAATTTTTTTCCAAGTTTGTGGTAAGCTAAGTTGATAGAGAATTAGGTGCTTTGGGGAAAAGTCTGTTCGATGTGTCTAGGTAATGTAGCCAATTGTTCTCAGTTATGTGTGTTCTTTGTAGATGACTTTTTTTCTGATTTCCCCCCTCCGAATTTTAAAACAGCACGAATACAGTCAGCAAGTCTCTTATGATCTTCTGAGTGCTAGGAAAGTAATGTCAGGATTTCTGAGCTGCTAAACTCGGGAAAGAAATTGGAACATACCTCTTGTATTGTCTTTTGAGCTCTTGGTTATCAGTTATCTGAGCTACTGATAATCACTAGGTAACAGAGAAGTTGTTGAAATGCATTTGGCTACTTATATTTGCTCATGGGTGCATTTCTGATGTTTTGGAATTGTCCTGCATCTCAGATAAATTCAGGCTACAGATGAGGATTGCCATTATCACCAGTATTGTCTATTATTGTTGTGGACATATTGGCCAAAGGAGTGGGATGTAAAATGAGGTGAGATACAAATACTGGAAAGAAGATAAACAACCCTCTATAGAAACAAAAAGGGGCAAAGAAATTGAATAGGTCATTCACCAGGGGAGAAATAAAGTTCACCAACAAACATATGAAAAAATTTAATCTTATCAGCAATCAAGAAATAGCAGGGTAACTTTTCATCTGTCAAATCGCAAAGATACTAAAGGTAATGATCACCATTGTTGAAAAGTACGTGTGGAAAGAGTCTCAGACGTAGCTACTGGGGATAAAAATTGGCAAAATGTTTCTGAAAGGCACTTTAAAAATATACATCAAAAAATTTTTAAAAGTATTCATATTCATCACTGCCATAGTTCTACTTCTAGGAATTTAGTATAGGCAATATGTCTTTTCTTCTTTTGCAATGCCAATCCTTTTACTGATTAATGCAATGACTCCCTTTTTGGAAAAATGCTAATATACAATCAAGTTTGCATTTAATTTCTTGGGTCATGTGGTGATTGCCAAACTCCAGCAAAATGACAGTACCCTATACTGCAATATAAATTTTGTACAACACCCCAGATACTGTTACTTTAAAAATTTTGAAGAATTCATAAAATAAAATCTGTGAAAGTCCATATTTAACATATTTCATGTTTAAAATTCTAAAAATAAAGCATAAAGTACAATCTTGCATTTATAAAAAACATAGCATAGCATACATTATCATTTTAATATACACCATTAGCCACTGCTTCTGATTTTCTCTTTGACTTCTGCCCCATCATAGCCCCTTCCTGCCCTGGTTAGCGCCCTGGAGTGAAGCTTTTAGGACAAATCTTTGGACCACCCCTGCTACTCTGGCCAGCACCTTGAAGTTGCAAATTTTGCCCTGTTCCCTCTTTCCTATGGAGGAGAAGAAGTATTGTAAAAGAATAAACAAAGGTCAGCCCAGGAAGGATTAACTCTCCTTTGCAACAGAGAGACTGTCTCCTTTGGGGGACCCTCCCACCAGGCAGTGTGCAGCCTTTCTTAATTTTTTTTTAGAGAGTTGGGACTGCAGTGAGGATTGGCCAGAGGATGTGGGTAGAACAAATCTTGGTAATAATGAAGGCTGAGTTCTGTTGATGGTGCTATTCCAAAAGGAACTCTTAAGTTAGGGGAGTCTCCATTAAGTTAGGTCAGTTAGGAGGGTTTTTTGAATGACAGAAAATTGCTAGATGCTATAACATGTGGCTTGAACTCATTTATCCACACTCAGGGAGACACTCTTTGAGTCATAAAATGGTAACTCCTGCTACCACATACAGAATGTATCGAGAAGTAATCTGCCACTTAAGGGATCACACGAAAAAGCAAAATATTTTTAAGTAACAGTATATATCATAAGGGGAGATTTTGATTTCATTACTTAGTATGAAGGCACTTGAGCAAAGAGGGAGTGGCTGAATACAGATGCCACCTTGATTCAAAGAAGTGATCTGAGAGGTCCTTAAGAACTGGGCTCTGAAATCAAACTTCTCGTGTGACCTCTGCCAAGTGCCTTAACCTCTCTGTGCCTTAGTTTTTCCTATATAAATTGAGGATGATAACAGTACTTATCTCCCAAGGCTATGTGAGAATTAGTGAATTCATATATTGGGTACATAAAACAGTGCCTGAGAGTTATCACTCCATAATATTAGGTACTATTATTATTTTTGTGTTTGGGATGAGACCGTAAATAAAATAATTAGAAATATTAAGTATTTTTTAAAAATTTAATTTTCTGGTGACATAAAACTGAATATTGTCTTTTTAAAAAATCTCATTTTGTTTTTATTCCCTTTTTTTCCCTAATCAGATCATCACTTAGTGCAGTATTGGCTTTAAATGAAGAGGATTAGGCTTTGTTTTGCTTTTATCTTATTGGGGGGTCAATAAGTCATCCATACCTGGCTGAGCTGGGGCTCAGAATTGATTAGTACAAAAATCACTTCTCTGCCTGCCCTCCCCTGGTGTCTGAGGGCTGCCTGTTTGGAACTGGAGCTCTGTGGAGAAGTTTGCTTTGGGCATGTTGGCCAGGAATGAAGTGGAGGAGGCTGGTGTGGTGTCTACCTGCAGTGCAGACCTTTGGCCTGGATTTCAGTTCCTTTTGCTAGAAGAGTGAGGGATTGATTCAAGAAAAATGGGGCCATACTGAGCACAAAATGTAGCTGTGTAGCTCCAAGTGAGCAAAAGTATCCCAGAGCTGGGACAGAAGCCCTTTTCCCAGGTTGAGTCAAACTCTCCATGGTTCTGGAAGCCCATGGTGATGATAAGCTTTGTGGGGTTATAGGGGGATTTTCCTGGGCACCCCAAAATAACTAACCATTCTTTAATTGGGAGCTCTTTTGCAGCAATCAAGATGATAGGAGATCTTGCCACATTAATTTGGGCAATAGAAGCTGAGTTTGTTTTTTTATTGGGAGATTTAAGTCTCATATAAGGGCAATAGTGAGTAGACATTGAACTGTATGTCAGAGGTTTAAATTGATGAATTTCCTATACATTTTGAAAGCAAGATGGAATCATCAAGTTAAAATTTTTTTGTCCAAACCAAAATCTAACAAAGGATCAAATATTTTAGGGAGGTGACTCTGTTCGGAGCCATTCTTTGAATCTAAGCTTCTAGTTAGAAGAGTAAACATCTCACTTGTCTTTTGCTTTTGGAGACTATTGCAGGTAGTGGCAAGTTTAATGAGGTTAGAGAGAGTTTTTCATTACCTCAGGTTAAATGATGTTTTATTTTGTATTTTTCCTAAAAATTAAGGAGAAAAATTAGAATTTATTTTCCATAAGATTTCACCAGGTCTATTAATTTTCCCATTATATACCTCTACAAGAAGAAGAGCTGGGGCATGTTTCCTTGGCCTACGAAGTGCATTTTCATCTCTTTCTCTTTCACTTGCACGTGCACACATCACACATTTCTAATTTGGTGATGTTAACTTTTCTGATAGCATTCACACACAACAAGCTTTGCAGGGAAGGAATTTCAGGAAGTTGGGGGAGTGTGTTTGTCTGTGTATTAAGACTAAGGTTTGACTGGTGAAAAATTGTGGCCTCCCTCCCAGCTTGTTTATTTTTTTTCACTGAATCTATGTGTTCGGTGGAAGGAATATATTGCCCTGCTGCAGTGTGGCTCCTGGTAGGGTGAGTGGGTTCTTTGATGGAATCAGTAAGAAGCTCCAAAGGCCATTTTCTCCTTTAACCCCTGGATTGAATTGCCACCAGGCAGAGCAGAACGACTGTGGGCAGAGACAGGCAATGTCAAGTTTGATTTGGGCCGTTGGCACTTGAGGCAGGCAATGGAGGCCTTGCTGTCACAGAGGGAGCCTCACCTGCCGGTTCTGTGATTGCACAAATTCAAGGAACAAGGAACATTCAATGACAGTACAAAGATTTGCCTCCCTTGATCTGAGACGGAGTCTGTGACTGACAGTAGGCTACGGGAGATGGCTAAGAAGAGCCAGTCCAAGAGGGAGAGTGCAGGGTAGGCAGGCAAGGCATCTCACCTTGGGCCTGAGACATTTGCTGTTTAACGGAAGTGTCCTTCCAGGTTCCGGAAACCCCTCATCATAGCTGGGGCCAGGAAAGGAAGGTTTTCGTATCATCTCACTTCCACCCCAAACTCTGGCCCCCACCTGTTTGTTTCTTGCACAGCCTATCCAGGAATACTGGTGCCCACTCGTTACCTTCTGAGCATGTTCACAGTTTTGTGAAAAGCACTGATCCAACAAAATAAGACATCAGTGCCAACTGAGGTGACAGAGGCCTAACGGTAGAGAAACCTTGAACAAAGCAGGAGAACCCTAAACAAACTAAAACTACCACCAGCCTGTTCCTGTTCCTCTTAGCCAATCAGTGAGGAAAATTAATTTTAAAACACCTTTAAATATCAGGTTGGCTATATTTCAGGTTTCCTTGATATCTTTATTTTCTCAGGATACCAGCCATTCATTTTATTAATTGAGATGATTAATGTTATTAATTACTATTATTACATTGTTATCTGTCATTCCCCATTACAAATAGACCAACGTCCAAAAGGAAATAAACTCCTCACATGAAACTAGCCTGAATTTTAAGAGTTTGAAAGTAGTAATGCTGAGTATGTTATCGTGCCATCAAAAAGCTGAAAGTTAAGGAGAGTTAACTGATTTTTTAATTCCTTTTCTATGGGCTCATGCAGTGTGTCATATGCTGTTAATATGGTACCCATACTAGGATTCTGGGAGTCTACACTCTAACATGGGCTGTTAGTGTGAATTCCCAGATATGGGCTGGTGATGGAGAGAGAGTGAGAACATGGAAACATACAGAAACTCATCAGAAGCATGTCGAGAGAGCTCAAAAAAGTCAATATACAAAGACCCACATGGGACATCCAGTACATTTATGGGGGAACGTATGCACCTTTTATAAAGAGACATTTCCTAAAACAATGAAAATAAAATTCTTCTAAAAAAGAGATCTGCTTTCCAGGCTTGGATCTGGAAGTCATGCTATCTGTATCTTTGCTTTATGTGTCTGAGGTTTCTGGAGGCTAGAAAATCAGACCCATTTCAAAGGATACAGACTAGATGTTTTCCTTATTCTTCCCTTGCTGGCCACATAGACTTTCCTTCTGATGCCGTTCACAGGTCTCCTCCTCCAGTTGCCTTGTTGAGTTTTCTGCTTACCTGGGCTGATGGTCTCCATGGCTCTTTGTTCCTCTGCTGAGCCAACCAGAGGGAAGCAATTTGGAGTCTGTTTACTGGGCAGTGATCATAACTTTGCACTGCTGGGTTACTCTACTGTGACAGCAAATAAGACTCTTCTGGCTCCTGAGCAGGTGCTTCTTGAAAAATAACAGAAGAGCTTCTTGTTTTTCCTTAATCCATCAAGATTTGAAACCTTTGCTCCAGTGCAAGTATACTCTTACTAAAAATAATTGTACTTGTTGAAGTGGTCGTTCATCTCAAAAGATTCCCGTGAGTCGGCTTCGTTCCTTATTCTTATTTTCCCCACACTGAAAGAGAAACTTCTTTATTTTTTCTTCTCTTAAGAATACACTCATTAGCAATGACTTTAACCAGACACTCTTCAAAGCTACAAAATAAGCCTCTGTCCTTGCTCCTGTATTTCTAAATATTTGATATCACTCTCTTTTCTCAGAAAGCAATCTAGTAGGAGAATTCTTTAGGACTCTTTTCAGTGTGATAACTCTACTATGGAGGTGAATAGTAGCAGTATTATCAGTCACAATATTTCCATGAGCGGAGATGAATGGTTAAATAGCAAGAAAGTTATGGTTCCAAGGTGACTTTTAACTAACAATATAAACACATGATGGGGCTAGTCATTAAAAATTACTTTCACATCATGCATTGGGTTCTATTTGGAAACAGAAGGTAAATACAGTAAGGCTCTTGAGTGATTACAGATTTTGATTGTCAAAGGTGTTATTTGAAACACACACACACACACACACACACACACACACACAGAGGTGCACCGGGACAATTAGAATAGTATTTGTCACTTATCACCAAAATAGGTTGATCCAATCAGCATAATGGGGTGATTTTGATCAAAAACAGATTCTTGGCTGCATGTATCTAAAAACTAAATTTAACCTTCAAGATTATTTACTCAACTATGTATGCTTATAAGAATATTTTTATTTTCCATTTAAATTAGCACCGAGCTGGGTATTCATTGATCTTGTTTAGTTTTGTTCTACATTACCAATTCCCTTCCAGAAAGGTTATATCACTTTGTACCCCAATCTACATGAGAGTGTCTGTTTCTCCATAGCCTTGTGAACACAGTGTGTGCCATACTTTTTATTTTTTACCAGTCTGGTAAGTGAGAAAGGCATCTCAGTGTAGTTCTAGTTAGCATTTCTCTAATTATGAGTAGATCTTTTAAGTAACAATCAGTCAGGTAAGACACATTCTAGGGGTTTCATTCAGTTTTCTACAAAATAAATCAGTATTATAGTTGACTATACATTTTTAAGTTACACAGTGAATATTTCCATTGTACATTTAAACAGTTGCAAAGGATATAATTTCCTTCTATTTAAAATACTGTAATTTTTCTTAATCTCGGGAAACAAACTGAGGGTTGCTGGAGTGGTGGGGGGTGGGAGGGATGGGGTGGTTGGGTGATAGACACTGGGGAGGGTATGTGCTATGGTGAGCGCTGTGAATTGTGCAAGACTGTTGAATCACAGATCTGTACCTCTGAAACAAATAATACATTATATGTTAAAAAAAGAAGATAGCAGGAAGGGTAAAATGAAGGGGGGGAAATCAGAGGAGGAGATGAACCATGAGAGACGATGGACTCTGAAAAACAAACTGAGGGTTCTAGAGGGGAGGGGAGTGGGAGGATGGATTAGCCTGGTGATGGGTATTAAAGAGGGCACGTTCTGCATGGAGCACTGAGTGTTATGCACAAACAATGAATCATGGAACACTACCTCAAAAACTAATGATGTAATACATGGTGATTAACATAACAATAAAAAATTAAAAAAAAAATAAAATACTGTAATTTTATTTTTTAATTTTTAAAAGATTTT
>NC_138371.1:9049894-9069629 GCF_054177405.1 Leptonychotes weddellii
TTCCTCATATCAGTGAGATCATATGATACATGTCTTTCTCTGTTTGACTTATTTCACTCAACATAATACCCTCCAGTTCCATCCACGTCGTTGCAAATGGCAAGATCTCATTCCTTTTGATGGCTGCATAATATTCCATTGTAAAATACTGTAATTTTAAATAAAATTGCTACATGGCTCTTTAAATGTAGTCAGTATAATCTATGTACCAAACTAACATCTCTTTAAAAAAATCTCATGAGCATACTTTTTTTCAAATTATGCTAGAACACTTGTATGGCAGGCACTATTTTTTCCCAGTTTTATTGAGAAATAATTGACATACATCATTGTGTAAGTTTAAGGCATATGGCCTGATGGTTTGATTTACATATATTGTGAAATGAGTACCACAGTAAATATAGCTGGCACTCATTTTCTCACAGAGATACAATAAAAAGAAAAAGAAAAACAAGAAGTTTCTCCTTGTGATGAGAACTTATAGGAGTTACTGTCTTAACAACCCTCCTGTATATCACACAGCAATGTTAGCTATAATCATCATGTTGTACATTACATGCCTTATTAATCTTATAACCAGAAGTTCGTACTTTCTGACCACCATCCTTCAAATTACCCTCTGTCTCACCCCTGACTCTGGTAACCTCAAGTCTGATCTTTTTGTCTGTGAGTTGGTATTTTTTGTTTGTTTTTCGGGGGATTTTTGTTTGTTTTGTGTTTTTTTAGATTGCACATATAAGTGCGATCATACAGTATTTGTATTTCTCTGACACTTCACTTAGCGTTAGTGCCTTCAAGGACCATCCATGTTGTTGTAAATGGTAAGATTTCCCCAATTTTTTATGGCTGAATAATATATATGTATATATCACAACTTCTTTATCCATTAGTCAGTAGACACTTAGGTTGTTTCCATGTCTTGGCTTTTGGGTGTTGGTAATATTTTGGATATGACACCTAAAAGATAAGCAACAAAAGAAAAAATAAGCAAGTGGGACCTCATCAAACTAAAAAGCTTCTGCACAGCAAAAGAAACCATCAAAAGGCAATCTATGAAATGGGGAAAAAATGTCAAACCATATGTCATTTGCATAACCATGTAAGGGGTTGATACCCAAAATACATAAGAACTCATATAACTCAATAGCAAAAACAAACAAACAACAACAAATAACCAATTAAAAAATGGGTAAAGGTCTTGAATAGACATTTCCCCAGAGAAGATCTACAAAAGGCCAACAGGTATATGAAAAGATGCCCAACATCACTAGTCATTAGGGAAATGTAAATTAAAACATACTGAGATACCACCTCATGCCTGTTAAAATGGCCATCATCAAGAAGATAAGAGATAACAAGTGGCATGGATGTGAAGAAAAGGAAACCCTTGTGTGCTGTTGGTGGGATTGTAAATTGGTACAGCCACAGTATAGAAAACAGAATGGGGGATCCCAAAAAATTAAAAATAGAACTACCATGGGGCACCTGGGTGGCTCAGTCGGTTAAATGTCTGACTCTTGATCCCAGCTCAGGTCTTGATCTCAGGGTAGTAAGTTCAAACCCCAAGTCTTAAAAAAATAAATAAATAAAAAAGAAATATGAAACTACCATGTAATCCAGCAATTCCACCTCTGCGAATATATCTAAAAAAAATGAAAACACTAACTGGAAAAGATATCCATACCCCCATGTCCACGGCAGCATTACTTACAATAGCTCTTCTTTAACCATCATCAATTCTGCAGCATTTCTCTTCCTTCCTGGTCTCTTATAGTCCTTCTATCCCCTCCTGCAGCCCTTGCAACCCCACCAAATGTCATCCTAAAATAGTATCAGGGTCTGCTTCAAAGGCTGTTGGTCACCCTATGAGATTACACAGAGGATTGGATGTTCAGATCAGAAATTTCATCCAGTACCAACTTTACTAATAATTTCAAGGAAACAGCACAAGCAAAACAAGGTGAGATCTGGGACCGTCAGTGAGTCTCTTTCAGTCCCTTCTTGCTGCACCAAAGATGGTCTAGTCCAGATAACACAGAAGATACCTAATACTGTATGTGGTTATAGTACTTATATGAAGGAGAGCCCTTTAAACCTTGAGACATTTCCATTTTATACTTAGTTATGTAGCTTAAGAGACATTTTCCTGGAAGCCATGTGCTGTAACTCTACAGATTTCAGGTTTGTTTACCACGAACAATTCTAGGCAAACAGGTACACCCTGCAAAAAGCATTCCATAGATAAGGACTTGCCTGCTAGCAAACGACACAAGGTCTGTCGTTAACAAGCTGACAAGGAGATTAAACCAGACCATTTCTTTCTCTTTTCGGGTCACTCTCCCTTTCCCCCATAAAGGGAGAGAATGGATTTCAGAATGTTGTTTAATCATTTATTCCCCATCCTGTCATATTTCTTCTGCAAGGAAAATATGTAAATAATGGAAATTTTCAAAAAATTATTTTTTGACCATATGTCTTTAAATTTAAATATCTTCTGGTTTGAGTTATCCATACAATTAATATGCATATGCATTGATCAGAACAGCGTAAATGTATTACAAATTTTGGTAAGTAATTATAAATAAAAGATAGCTTTATTAGAAAAACAACTCTTAATAAGATGGATGAGATGACTTTTGTAATTGATATTTTTATTGGGATAATTGATTCACATGCAGTTGTTAAGAAATAATCCAGGGGCGCCTGGGTGGCTCACTCAGTTAATCGTCTGCCTTCGGCTCAGATCGTGATCCCAGAGTCCTGGGATCGAGCCCCGTATCAGGCTGGGAGCCTGCTTCTCCCTCTCCCTCTGCGGCTCCCCCTGCTTGTGCTCTCTCTCTCTGTCAAATAAATAAATAAAGACCGAGAGAGAGAGAGAGAGAGCACAAGCAGGGCGAGCAGCAGGCAGAGGGAGGAGTAGGCTCCCTGTTGAGTAAGGAGCCCAATGTGGACCTCAATCCCAGGACTCTGGGATCATGACCTGAGCTGAAGGCACCCAGGCACCCAGGCATCCCTAAATAAAATTTTTTTTTTTTTTTAAAGAAAGAATCCAGAGAGTTCCCCAACACTTTACCCACTTTTCTCCAATGGTAACACTGCAAAACTGTCATGTAATACCTCAGTCATACTCCACTCATCTTTTTCAGCTTTTCCAAGTTTTACTCATGATGAGCGTGTATTTAGTTCTATGCAACTTTTGCATGAGTGTAGGCAGGTTTCCAGCCCTGCAGTGAAGATTCTAAACACATCCCTCACAACAGTGAGTCCTCATGTTGCTCTTCTTTAACCTCACCCTCACGCCACCCCTGACCCCGGCAACCACCAATCTGTTCCCCATATCTAAAGTGATATACAAATGGAATCCTACAGTATGTCGCTTTTCGGGATTTTTTATTTTCACCCAGCAGAATTCCCTGGAGATCCATCTGGGTTGTTGCAGGTATATTTCAATAGTTCATTCCATGGTAGAGCTGTGCCATAGTTTACTTAACCATTTGTCTGTCGAAAGACATCTGGACCGATTCCGTTTCTTGGCTATTGCCAATAAAGCTTCTGTGAACATTCATGTAGAGGTTTTGTCTGAACAAGTGTTCATTTCTCTGGAATACATAGTAATTCCATGTTTTGTTCGCCTCAGTGTACCTCTCTTGTTGCAAACCTTCACTGGCCTTTGATTAAGAGCTCAAGACTTACAGCCCAGAGATTGGTGTGTTTATTTTATTACCTCCAACCAAATGTTGTCTGGATGTGATTCTTTCTAAATGTTTAATGCCTTCTCTGGTCCATTTCTAACGAATTGTGCATGAAGCAAAATGAATTGGTAAAGTGCTACAAGGACTAAACTTGGTGACATTTTTCACCTGCCGCCGTGCTTGTCCCTTGAATCCATTTGTCAGGATAACTCTCAAGCAGTGTGCTCCATATTGATTTATCATTTCGAGAATCTTCTCATTGTGAACATTTTGGGGCCTTGCAGAGCTCTGCTGAATGTCTGTCCCTCTCCAGGATACTCCCCTGAATTGAAAGCAGAAGGAGAGATATCAAACTTGTCATGAATTAATTGCTCTTGTCCTACTGAGGGACAGATTTGACCATCCTCGAGCCAGCTCACCAGAAGGGGCCCGAGGAGGGGATGTATGTTTCAGTGTGGTGTCACTTTTATTAGGTGACTTTGTCTTCAGGGGCACACTTCAGTGCCTTCCAGATAAATCGCTTCTGTCTTTGACAGTGACAATGACAATGTTTCCAACTTCATACATCCAAGAGCCAATTGACAGGACAAATTGCGCATTGGTACTGCTTGATGAGCTCAAGATGGGGCACAGTGTCTCAAATCACTCTACGTCACTGGAACGAAGATGTAGTAATATGAATCATAGAAACACATCTATC
This sequence comes from Leptonychotes weddellii, assembly GCF_054177405.1. NCBI lineage: Eukaryota > Metazoa > Chordata > Mammalia > Carnivora > Phocidae > Leptonychotes > Leptonychotes weddellii. Next base: position 9,054,287 of record NC_138371.1, read on the forward strand.
ACTTAAACACCTAATTGTGAGACAGAAGCTGTATTTAACAGCCGAAGCAATGTTCGTCTCTTTATTAGAGTGCAAAAATAGTATTTAATTATTTTTTGATGTTGGGTCTTAGTAAATTTGCTTTTGCCCCCCATGACGTACATTTACATAATAAAAGGAAACCATCTCCCAGTAAAATTTCTATTAATATTTTTATAGATTCTGTCAACATAACACATGCAAATATTTGGAAAGACTTGCTAAACAATAAGAAAAGTATCTTAATATTTATGACCTTAGGAAAGTTACTGAAATAAATAAATATTACTGAACAAAGGAATATGCATAAATGTGCACCAGAAGATATGCACTTTGGAAAACCTAAATTTGTGCTGCCAGCATTGTTGCTAAGAAGAAAATTAAGAGTAAGTCTGTGAGCCTTTCCAGGTCATCACCATCCCCTTGGGGATAACAAAAATGTGCTGTTTGAGACAGGCTTACCTTAGGCCACCAGTCTCATCCTCTGCCTCTGGGTCAGCCGACTAAACCTGGCCAAACAGATATAAGACAAAGACTTCAAAGCATAGCCTTAAGGGAAATGGCAACAATTGCTCCTCATCCCTGTCTAGCCAGAGGAGAGCTGGGTCTACTCCTGAAGAGGTCTGCCAAAAAACAGGCCCCAGAGTGGACCTAAGATTCACTTTGGAGAAGAAAATCCTCATTCTGATCCAGAATCATCTGGGCTTCTTAGGGATGACCCACACAAGTCTGAAGGGCTGAGGAGTAGGACCCTGGGGGGTAACCAGAAGGGATTCCCAGGTCTGCTGAGAGCTGAGCCCTGGCCTCTCAGGCTGGCCTTTTGAGGCTCTCCTGCCTTTGTGGAGGGCTTTGTAAAGCCCTGCTCACCATGCGTGCGGCTCCCAGAGCAATTCCACATCACATGCTGTCTGGCTTGTTGGTATATATACCACCCACAAGGGCAAGGTTGGAGCCAACACAGCACATGCTTAATATTTGCTCTTTGGAATTGTTCTTTGAAGTAGGGATTGTTTGCTTTCTAAAACACCATTTCAAAATTCTTTAGGAATAGGATATCTGAATATTAAGTATGCATTCTTGTCTCCTTCCTTCAATTATTGATGCTAGCTAGCATCCTTGTTTAAACCCCTGAGTTATGCAAACACATCTCAGGTTAAGGACAGTTTAACTGATTCCAAATTCCTTTTTGAATGTTAAACAAGCCCTGGCAGAGTGTCTGTCACCTTTCCATGTTCCTGATGGGTCTCAGTGTGGACAGTTGAAGAAGTGGCCAGAGAGAAGATAGATGACCTAAGAATGAAAAGAAAAAAAATTTTAAAAAAGGGTCTAGATCCTCTTCAAGGAAGATTGGGGTAGAGGGAAGAATCTGGTCCTTGGGGTAGAAGCACTGTGTCCCACATCTTTTTTTTTTCAGGGACCAGCTGTGTGATGTGTAACAAAGGGATGGTGTTAGGCAGGTATGAATGGCCCCATTGAGCACTGAAGACCGAGAATGTTGATGATACACCTTTGAATCATCAGGAATTTATTGCAATATAATTATCAATACTTTGGGTTTAAACACTGGGAACGCTTGTTATTTGGATCTCCAAAATGAAGAAAGGAGAAATCTAAGAAAAGTGGAATAGATACTGAGTAGCCTAAAACAATGCATCATTTTACTCCAATAGTTCATTAAAGGCCAATCAGTTTGATGTGCCTGGAACGTCCTGAGAGTGAAGACATAGATGTCAAGGGAGGCCAAGAACCCCTTCTGTCCAGGGCAAGTGGCAAGTCACCAATGGTGTTCTAGTTGCCAGGCCATTTTGTTTGGGAGGCAAAGTCTGCCTTGGTCATCTACCTCTATATCTTTCTAGTTCCTATTCGCCTTCCCTTCTCCCTTGATGCTCTTCCAAAGCCCCTCTCCTGCCTGGCCTTCCACCACAGCAACATCTGAGGAACCAAAACCACAGTGAAGGTAAAAATAATGAGCCTTCATGGAACACAGCTTGATCCAAGGAACGGACTCTAAATGGGGATTTTTTTTTTTTTTTTTGTCCCCATTGTGCTGTATGAAAGACCTTTTTGAACCTAAGAGAAGTTTTCTGGATTCATTGAAAATGCTCACAGAGGCATGTGTGTGTTCTTCTCGCTAAAGCTAGCCTTGCCCATGTCAGGTTTAGTCCTGTAACCTTTGTCTGTGTACTGACAACATAAGCCCCACAAGGGGGCAGAGAGTTATATTGATTCTGTTCACTAATATACCTAGTTCCTAGTAGGTGCTCAATACATACTTATCAAATGAATGTGCCTTTAAGAAGTTTAATTTTCAAAAAAAAATTTAATTTTCAAGCCCAAAGCTTATTACTTTATTTTCTTTTCACAGTGACTTCATAGGTTTTCCTGTGAACAGCATTTATTCTTTAATACTTCCTTCATGGCTTACAACTTGTAATACAGTTTCAAGGTCATGATTAGCATTATGTCTGTCTTTGCATTGGGGATTGTTAGGAACTCGTTATGTGGATCCATCCCCGCTCTTCAGAGTGTCTAGTGGTTGCTTGCTTTGCTGCAGCCAGCAAGGAAGGAGACAGTTCAAGCTGGGATTGTGAATGTCAATGTTCTGTCCCATTTTTCCACAAAGTGCAGTAGGAATTAATATCAGAGGAAAAGAGTTTGACTCTGCTGTTGACTCAGGATTGGCTCTTCTTTTTCTTATCTTCTGCCTTATAACCCAAGTGCTATTAGGATTCCCAGTCAAGTATTCTCCTTCTTGAGTTCATATCATGTTATTTTATGTCAGCTGAGGACAGCAAGTCTCCTACAGACAACGAAAGAACACCAAGGATTTTTATATCCCAAGAAAGGCCTCTGGAGAAGCTTTGATCTGGATGTGCCATCCTGTAGAAACCTCACAGTAAACTGAACCAAAGCTGGGCTCGTGTGGTTGTGCAGTTGGGTTTGTCCATCTTGGAAGGTCTAAGATCTCCAGGAAGCCAGGTGCTTGGATTCTTACATGATCATCTATTCTATCCCACCTCTTTATTTTGGGGCCCCTGTCATTAGCCTCGCCATCCCACTATGTGGTCTAGGATAAGATGGGTCAGGGTCCTAAACAAGGGGTTTTCAGGCCAGAATGAAATATTGACTGGCACCAAGAGGAAGGGATGGTGCTAGCTTGGTTGGCCAGAAGGCTCCATGTCAGGCAACCAGAGTTTGTTTTGCCACAGATGAAGAAAGAATGGTGATTCATGAATGGAGAGCTGGCTGAGCTGTTGGAAAAGTCCTGGTTGGGAAGGAGAGCTTCTGAGAATACTAGTCTCTCCTGACTGACACTGGGATTGTGGCAGGCGCTCTGGTGGGCCCCTCAGCTCCATGGCCTCTATGGATTTTCACACGTCGTGAATATTCTCCAATAATTTTTTCAGTCGGGATTGGGCAAAGCCCATTCACACACATTGCAGCCGTCTGTATCTGAGGCATCAGTGTATGCCATTGAATGACACATGGGGAAAAACTTTCATTTTTTTGCTCTGCTTGTTTATTTCTCTCTGAATGATTCATTCTTAGTAAGTTTCTTGCCCAATGCCTGTTCCTGCAACCGTAGAAAAGATGTTAGTATTTACTGCATATTTCCAACTGGTTGTTACTCCCCTGGAAGACTTCCCGTCATCTTCTGAGTCCCTTTGTTCCTACACCCTGGGAGGCGACAACTTAAAAAAAAAAAATCTGTCTACCATTTTGGGCATTTAGTGACCAGTTTAGTGACTCAAGGTTTCTCGTCTATTCTGTGGCTCTGGAAGATTGCAGCCCATAAGGATGAGGCTCAGAAGGGACTTATTCATCTAGAAAACATTCACTTCTTTCATAGATGGGCAGGAATAACAAGATTCTGCTTCACCAGACCTGAAACGGTGTACAGCTATGTTGGCAGCAGAACCTCCTGAAGCCGCCTTGCACATTGAGTCCTTTGTTTTTACTCCTAGGGAGGAAGTGCCCACAGAGGGGTGTGAACGAAAGTCTCCTACACAAGGAAGATTGTGGCAAGAAGCGATCTCTCTCTATGGAGAGAGTAAATCCCTGCCACAGTGTCGATTTGGAAGGCTACAGAGATAACGCGCTGTATTTGGGGGTTTCTGTTTATTGACACATATAGATCCTGTGGCCTCCTGTCGGTAGAGGATATGGCTGAATGCACAGCATAACGAAGCTTTGGTATTTTGAGAGAGTTGATTTTGTTTTTTAAGTTTTTACTTTAAGTTTTCCCTTGAAAAACAGAGCCATAGGTATTTTTCTATTACACTATATATCAAAAATTAAAGAGAGAAATTAACATTTTTTTAATAAAGCCTGAAGAGTTGTTGTTTTTTCCAGTGATTTAGAGTCAGCAGTAAGGGTTAATGGCAGACTCTGGAGAACTTAGGGGAAGGTTAGTGAATGCACAGGCAGGTAGTAAATAGTTGACTTATGAGGGGAAAGTGCACAAATGGAGGATTTCAGAACACGGGACATTATGGATGATAACAGGGCTGATTTAAAGGGGTCATTCTGAGGGGAAACTGTCTTGGTACATCATGTCATCATTTTACATTCCATTTTTAGGGAAACTCCATTCAGATAATTCTTTTCCCATGTCTCTTTAAGAAATGGCAACTTAGCATTGTTTCTTTGTATTTATGTTATCTCCTGGGATTTCTGACATCATCAACTCCACAAAGGCAACAAAACAGCGGTGTCCTTGACTTCCCAAGGTTCACCCAGTGACATCAGTTTAGACCCTCTAGCTCATGTTTTATGTTGACTAGATCCTGTAGGAACCAGAGAACAGTTCATGACTGGGACTGCCTCGAAGGGTTTGGACAGAGTTAACTCATTTAACTGAAGAGGAGACTCAGCCAAGAGCCTTACCAAGGCCTGAGGTGAGCAGACCCTGGTCCTATCAAGCAGCAGGACTGGAGCTGCTTATCTATACAATCAGCCATTTTCTGGCATGTCAGGAGCATGTTTGCTAATTCTGTGCTTGAACAAAGAAGGGCTTGTCCGTCCACTGCAGCTTCCGTAGTCTCCATGGAAAATCCCAATCGAGAGCCAACATAAATTGTGGAAGCCCCAGTCATCATTGGTGTGCTTGGAAGCCCCTGTCAGTGTCACAGTGGAGAGGAGTCATCCCCTAATCCACTTTCAGCTCTCCTCCCTCTGCAGGCTGAGTAATACTTCGCAAGATGAAGCTGACGGAATAGTCGGGATTAGTACTGGGAGAACACGTTTATGCTTCTCTATTCGCAGACAGCTTTTGGAAAGATGCCAAAAGTCTGCAGTTCTGGGATTAAACAGTTTGTTTTCATTGATTTCATTTTAAGTAGATTATATTTTCTTGAGTTTTAGAAATCACATATTATAAACAGATATTAAATATATTAAATATATGTGTGTGTGTGTGTGTGTGTGTGTGTGTATAATTTTGTTATTTGTGCTCCATTTTACCTGGGAATTTTAGGAGGTTTCTGAGTCTTTCTGAAATTATACAACAAGGAATAAAATTGTAAAGAAAGGCCTAGGCCCCTAATGGCGTGGAAAAGAGTGTCATTTACGAAAGCGCCCCACAAAAGAATGCTATCCACTGTTTGGGAGGACCCACTGCATTTAGGGTGCTCACAGAAATCCAAAATCTCTCATACAGTCAAAAGATGGGGAAAATGAACAAGTGGATCGTAAGTGGACTCCAACGGAAACAGCTCTCATCTAATAGGAAAGTGGCTTAGGAATTCAACAGGTATCTTTTTAGGATGTCTTTTCCATGCACTCTTCCTCACAAATCCTCAAAATGTACCTGAAAGCCCAGCACCTTGCAGGACAGAGAACGTGTCCTAGCGCCACCACCTGACCTAGGGGTCTTATCTTGGAAAATGGGCTAGCGGTAGTCATAGTCCATTCTGATCCACGGATCCACAGGGTTGTCAACGAAGCTGGTAGACACAAAGTGCCTTTTGTCTAAAGTGTGACGCAAACATTAGGTACTACTTATTCAGCGTCTGTGTGGCTTGATTTGGCTGTGATATATATATAAATGACGGTTTAGGACCTCGTGCTTGATGTGCAGTGTGCTATCCAGGTGACCTTGGTGAAACTGGGCCACTGAAAGGAGATTACTTTCATAATAAGTTTAATACCAAGAGGTTATATTTACGTTCTATGGTCCTACCTCAGAGCTTTAAAATTGTTTTTATATATGTCTACGTATTAAAAGTAGCTTTCATTATTATTTTAGTAAGCTCTTCAGGCTACTCATCTCTGCCCCCTCCTTCTCTCAAGCACACTTCCAAAATAAAGCTTCATTTCCTTAAAATCCTCAATTTTCAAGTCATAAATATTTATAAGAGAGGAATACATTTTTCCGAGTTACACGTATTTAACTACTATGAAATCGCTTTCATTTGGAGTGAATTATCTACAACTTCTAATAAAGTTCTTTAAGTTCATCCCTTAATTATATCATGTTAGAAGGCATTGGCTGGATAACTTTTTTAAAAAGTGTGTGTGTGTGTGTGTGTATGTGAGATTAGAGCAAATTGAAGGAGATTTCCTCTCTCTGAAGGCTGTTTCTATCAAATATAAGTATGATTATTTCTAGTTTCAGTGGCTAGTAAGAAAGAATGCACTTTCACTTCAAGCACTGAAGCTAGTTTCCCCATTTTCTTTTGAATTTCTGAATGTAAAGATGTTCTAGAAAGGAATGAGGTATTGCAACATGGTACCACTTGGATGAACCTTGAAAACATTATGCTCAGTGAAAGAAGCCAGACGCAAAGGGTCGCATATTATGTGAAAATCTAGAATAGTAAATCCATAGAAACAGAAAGCAGATTGGAGTTTGCAGGGGCTTGGGGGGGGGGACGATAGAGAGTGACAGCTTCATGGGTGTGATGTCACCCTTGGGGGAGGGGGGACGATAGAGAGTGACAGCTTCATGGGTGTGATGTCACCCTTGGGGGAGGGGGGACGATAGAGAGTGACAGCTTCATGGGTGTGATGTCACCCTTGGAGGTGGTGAAAATATTTTGGACAGATCTGATAGTTGTACAACATTTTGACTACTCAATGCCACTGAATCACACATTTTAAGATGGGTAATTTTATGTGATGTGAATTTCACCTCAATAAAAGAGTAATAAAGCTGTTAAAAAAGACTAAAGGTATCCTAAAGTACGCTATACAGAAAGCACATTTGCAGCAAGTGTATAAATCAAGAACTCTCTATTGTACATTTACTCCAACCCACAGTGACAGGAGCCATCCAACCTGTGGCTCTCCTTGTGGGGCTGTCTGTCTGTGTTATTTCCCCCTTCCGTCTCCTGCCACGTGTTGTCAGTCCCATCTCTGTAATGTCGTCCCCATCAGGCTCCGTCTGTCCTTTCCTGTCACCTGCACGAACTCCACTCCTGATCCGGGCCCTCTTGCCTCCTGGTTGTGCTGTCTGAGCATTCTGCTACTGCCCAGCCCTTCCCATCTACTCTTCCTGGCATCGGGCAAGTCTTCCAAGTTCACAATCGTGCTCAGACCCAGACACTTCTGGGACTGTAGACCTTCCATGGCATTCCTTCCAGAGCAGGGATGTCCGTGCTCCCTGGACTACATGCAGGGCTGTCTTCCAAAGTTTAGCCTGCTTTCATCCCGTGGCAGCTTACCTCCTGTGTCTTCTCCAGGGCTGCCCTCTGCGGAGGAGGGCTTTCCCCACTGCAGCCCCTTTCCTTTCTGCTGCCTCCTCTCACTACCTTCACGTGCTTCTCCTCCCTGGCGTTTGAGAACCCATGTCTTGAAATCCAGTGACTCTCCCCTGAGGCCTTCCATCAGCAGGACACCATCACTCCCTCCTCTGAATCCTCAGGGTACTTTGCCTGTATCCCTCGCCTGCCCTTTTCACGGTCTGCCTTATTAATTACGGTAGAGGGTTAGCAGTTGGCCCAGAACCACCCACCTTGTGAACTGTGGAACTAGGATGTAAATCTTGACTTTGTCGGCTTCAAAGACTGTGCTGTGAGCAAATACCAATGACTTCCATCCTATTGATTTTGGACCTCTCCATCTCCCCCCTCCTCCTTCTCCAGCCCCCTTGGCACTTCGCCATTGTGCATAATAGGTTCCTGATAAGTATTCCTAGAATGTGCAGCACTGTGCTTCTTTACAAAGAAGTTATTTTTTTAAGGGGCTGTCCAATTAACTCTTGTTTAAGGGATAAACAAACCATGAAAAAATGCAATAGTACATAACTTCTGTGTTCTACATCTTTTTGTATGTGGCCTTTATAGCCCCACTAAACACAGACATTGATTGGAATCATTGTACCCAAATCTCCTTTCTCATCATTTCATTGGACCTTTTTCTGATCTTGTCTTCCTCAAATTGACAGTATTTACATCTGTGTCACCAATTTTGAACCTAATTATATACTATTTCATGTTATTTCTTAAATGATTTCTTCAGTTTTATGCATTTCCATAATGCCAGTTGTCCAACGGTGTCAGCTCCATGCATTTTGATGACGGAAAAAAAAAAAAAGAGAAAGAATGAAAATCCCTTCTTAGTATGATAATAAATGAGTGTTTTAAAAGACACTATTTGAGGGGCGCCTGGGTGGCTCAGTGGGTTAAGCCTCTGCCTTCAACTCAGGTCATGATGGGGGGTGGGGTCCTTGGATCGAGCCCCACATTGGGCTCCCTGCTCTGTGGGAAGCCTGCTTCTCCCTCTCCCTCTGCCCCTTCCCCCTGCTCACGGGCATGTGCGTGCATTCTGTCTCTCAAATAAACAAAATCTTAAAAAAAATAGAAAAAGACACTATTTGAATCACTTGGAATTATTTGTCTTTGTTTTCGTACTGCCCATCTAGCTGTTTGATAAGCCAGCATTCCAGTCTTAACCCATCTGTGGATCTTTCCTTTATTATCACTATAACCAGATGCCCATCAGTTTAAAACTTGTTTAGGCTGAAAAACAACTGTGCATTGCTATATTTAAAAAATTATCTTGCTGGTGGTGGGGGAGTTGGGGAAAACAATCATGTTTTAAGCCATAATGTAAATAGAACAGTTTTTGTGTCCTTGGCATTTGCTAGAAGCAAAAGCTTAAGTGAAATCAAACACTGAGAGAATTGTAAAGAGATAAGGAGACAAGTTTAATAAAGATTTTTTTTTTTTTTCAGATACGGCATCCTTTTGACTTCCTCCTGTCATTAAATTCTGCATGTGTTTGGTTGAAAGTAAAATTTAAATGGCTTTATGATTTTAAAGAAATGCCAAATTATGTAAAAAGATGATATTGTTACTCTAACTTGAATTTTAAAAAGGGGTAGGGAGAGGAGAGGGAGAGTGGGTCTCTAGAAATTAGGTTTTTTAAAAATCCAACACTACTTAAGGCATTTCAGTACCTTTACCAAGTGCTCAACTTGTGAGGGAGAAAAGGTAGAAATTCTGATGACAGTTTTTTGTTTGTTTGTTTGTTTGTTTTTTAAGGAGCTGGAAAGATGTCTCTCCACCTGCCCAGAGTGACAGTGTGACTATCTGAGAACATCTAAGTGAACAACTAGAATGAAGAGCCTAATATTGACCTTTCCCTTTTTCTTCCTCTCTTCCCTCTGCAGGTTACCTATCTGGGTAAAGTCCCCACCACAGGCATGCAGTTTCTGTCAGGCTGCACAGAGAAACCAGTCATCGAGCTCTGGAAGAAGCACACGCTAGCCCGAGAAGATGTCTTTCCAGCCAATGCCCTTCTGGAAATCCGACCATTCCAAGTCTGGCTCCATCACCTCGACCACAAAGGTGAAGCCACGGTCCACATGGATACCTTCCAGGTGGCGCGCATTGCCTACTGCACTGCCGACCACAACGTGAGCCCCAACATCTTCGCCTGGGTTTACAGGGAGATCAACGATGACCTGTCCTACCAGATGGACTGCCACGCTGTAGAGTGTGAGAGCAAGCTCGAGGCCAAGAAGCTGGCCCACGCCATGATGGAGGCCTTCAAGAAGACTTTCCACAGTATGAAGAGTGATGGTCGGATCCATAGGAACAGCTCATCGGAAGAAGTTTCCCAGGAATTGGAATCCGATGATGGCTGAATGAACTTAGGACACTTCAGCAAGGCAGCATTGGTCAAGGAATTCAAGATGATAGATGAATAAGCAATGATTCAAATTTGGGAAGAAAAGACTGCCAAACTATTGGCTGACCAAGCTTTTTAAATTTAGAAGAGCAATTCTAAATCTAAAGAAATGTATTATTAAAGTAATTACATTACATTGAAATCTGCTGCTGCTGTGACTGTGAGGAGGGTGGGCGTGCGGATGGGAAGGAAAGTTCTAGACTGTCTCCCCCCCCCCCCCATTTCCCCATGCCTCCCTGTAGGAGACCTCCATGCCAGTTATCACCATGCTCAGGCAAATACACTGCGTCTGTTATTTGATGGACCATTCCAATTTGCCTTATGAAATCCAACAAGAATGTTAGATACACTTATAGGATCCCTAGTCATGGGGAGGGGATTTGGGGGGGGGGTTGCAGGTGCGGAGGCCGCAGAGCTAAAGGGACACCTCAGGCTCATCCTGAGAGCCCCTCTCCCTGGCATGTTTCAGATTCTCTCCTCAGTAAGCAAATCAGCACAGCCTTTATTGAGCTTTACAACTAACAACCTGATAGTTGGCAGTTAATTCACAGTTAAAGATAATGCTTTTATTTACATAAATATATCAAGCAGTACCCTCTTATTGTATTCACTTCATCTCTTTTCTTAGAATACTTGCAACTACTAATAGCTGCTTTCCTCATCCTTCCTCATCCACCCTCTTTCCCCTTCCAACCCAGCCAACGTCCCTAAGGGATGGATTCTCAGCATACACTGCGGGACACAAAAAGGGAAGAAAATAACCAAGCAGATGAAATAAACAATCAAAGTAGGAGTTCAAACAACCACCACAACCACAGAAACCTTGGAAAAAGGGAACGAGTTATCAGCAAGTGAGCAAACTCCATGTAGGCTGTCCTTTGATCAATTCTGATTTATGGTAACTTATTTAGTTGATGGTCCTGTCTGATGAATCCTTCATGGCAAGCTTCAGATCTGATTGGGCATCACCAAGGAAGCCTTGCCCCCATCACTCAATATTGTACTCTAATAGGGAATGTGCTTTATACACCTGGCTTGTCTAGAGAAACTACATCCTAAAGGGAAATCTGACCCCGTTATCTTAAAATTGGTGATATCTTAGGGGCAGAGTTGCCGGTTTGTTCACTGTTTCTAATGAGAAATTCTCACTAAGAGGGCCTGAGATGTCTCAGTTTCATGGATCTTTAGATATCATCAACACAGAGTCAACACTGAATGAAATTGAAAGTGTTGGTTCAAATACATACATTTAAGGCCAGGAGCAGATGGCTAGTTTTCTGGGTAATGTTGCTCCTTGACTGAAGTCTGTTTTTAATCCCCGTGATGTTAGGGACACTGGGGCACCTTACAGAAGCCTTAAATGAGAGCTCATCCAATCCAGAGAGTAATGGTGTCAGCGTTTTGGTCTGTGTATCTGCGTGTCCGTGTATGCATTTGTGTGTGTATGTGTGCCCCCGTGTATGGGTCCAGTTTTAAGGCATGTAGAATGAGCATGGAGTCGTATTGAGAAGAACTCGCCTCTTGGAGATATTGCTTGCTGTTCTACAACACATGTAAACTATTCTATAGCATAAATGCATTCGTTCTTTAATAAAAAATATGTTTGCATTAATAAAGCTGAGGACTTTCATACTTTATATGTCTTTCCTTTTTTAAGTAATGAAAACCTGAAGGACAGAATAGATCAAATTGAGTAAAGAGGGAATTCTTTCTAAAAAACATTCCTACTGGGTCATAAATAACCCATTCTTCCTTGATAGTGTTTAAATAAATCTTGTTTTATTTTCCAATGCCCAATTTATATTTAATTCAATGAGATGGTATCGTGTCAACCATTGAAATAGTTATTCAGTGTGGTGGACTTATTTCAGAGGAGAGTCTTCCGGAATGTTTTGCCAGTGATCACTATTTATAAAATCTTGCGTTTCATCTTGGGAGAACCTGTGCCGAGATCCTGGAAGGTAAACATGGAGTGATTCCTTCTGACAGCACTGGTTAAAAATGTTTCCTGCAGGCCATGATTTCTCAGAATGACCCCATTAATCTAGCAAGGCAGGTGGCCCTGGAGGCCGTGCATCTTGAGCAGTGCCCTTCATGGACTCAGTAACCAACATATAGTCTCCTGAAGTGAAAATATGAGAGCCTACTGAAGAGGGACACTCAGTTAAGAATTACCACCCATCTCCTCCCATTCAAATGGCATTTTCCCTCATTGACCTTTCCTCAATTTCAATTTCACTACCTTGCCCTTGAATAGGCTTCTAAGGAGGGAAAAAAAAACAGAGAGAGAGAGAGAGAGAAAGAGAGAAAGAAAGAAGAAGAAAGAAAGAAAGAAAGAAGAAAGAAAGAAAGGAAAGCAAGAAAGGACAGACCCAGCCAGCACATATTTCAAAGCAACGCCATTTTCTTTTCTTTTCTTTTCTTTATTTATTTATTTGAAAGAGAGAGAATGAGAGAGAGCACATGAGAGGGGGGAGGGTCAGAGGGAGAAGCAGACTCCCTGCTAAGCAGGGAGCCTGATGCGGGACTCGATCCCGGGACTCCAGGATCATGACCTGAGCCGAAGGCAGTCGCTTAACCAACTGAGCCACCCAGGCGCCCGAAAGCAACGCCATTTTCCTCTCACAGTAAAAGTTAAATCCCAAGTTCACATATGAGTATTCATCGCAGAAAGCGTTTGCTGGTATTTTTTTCGGCGTACTGAGTGTGACATGCTAAGTAATTGGCTCTGATAATATTGCCATGAGCTTTTGCTTAAGATGATTAGTAAGAAATTTAAAGATAAATACACAACCACATCTTTGAAATGGCTAATGAAGTCTTTGGGGACAGCCAGTATTAATTCCCCTCAGAGGGGTAATTCAGACTTGCAATTTTTTTTTAATGCTTTCTTTTCTCCCTTTCTGCACTGTATGTTCCATACTGGTGATCACAAAGCACTTTCATGTATGTTAACTCATATATCTCCCCAGAAGGTTTGGCAGTTACTTTAGAGATAAACTCAGATTCAGAGAGATCAAATAACTTGGCTAAGGCAGCACAGCTAAGATGTGTTTGATGGAGACTTTGAACCTTCTGACTTCTGGTCCAGGGCTATTGTTCTGTTTAGGCAAGATCCACCCCTTTGGGATTTTTTATTTGCATTCTCCTTAAATCCTCTAGCTTATTTTATTTTATTTTATATTAAGATTTTATTTATTTATTTGAGAGAGAGAGCGAGGGAAGGGGCAGAGGGAGAGGGAGAGAATCTCAAGCAGACTCCGTGCTGAGCATGGAGCCCGATGCGGGGCTCCATCTCACAGCCCTGAGATCATGACCTGAGCCGAAATCAAGAGTCTGACCCGTAACTGACTGAGCCACCCAGGCGCCCCTCCTCTAGCTTATTTCAAATTAGCATTCTACACCACTATAAATAAACATCCTTTGCTATTTGTTTTCAAGTACTTTTGATAGCAATAGAAAACATTTTAAAAACAGAGGCCCAGGAAGTTTTATTTGAGCACAAATAACATAATATGAGATTTTACTTAAGTATTTTATTGGCTGTGGTCAATGGACAAAATACTCTTTTCACCCCTACAGAACCAAGATACATGGTTTTTGTTTTTCTCGGGACATGTTAAAATTCTGAGTCACATCCTTCTGCTACAGGATTCTAGAGCACAGTGTAATCTTCTCTTCAGTCATTCCCTGCATTTTTAATTCTGTCTTTATTTGTATGATTATGTAAGTATATATATATGTGTGTGTGTGTGTGTGTGTATCATATAAGTATCTGTTTAAGCCTCTGGGGTGTTAAGTGTCATTAAGATGGGGATTTTGTCCCTTTTGTTCACATTTCATCTCTAGTCATAGATTACAGAATTCTTGTTTTACACTTGTTTCTGTTTATTTCTGTTGCTGAAAACAAAAAGGATGGGTATTAGGGGAAAGCATTTTTATTTTTCTGACAATGAGAAGTATATGAATATAACTGATTTTCCCCCAAATTTGTACTTCAGAAAACATTTTTCCTTTGTCCTCTCTTTTGCCTTTTCCCACTTTTTTTCCCTCTTCCCCTCCATCCTTTTTGACTTTAATGTTTATTTACACGACACCACTCCAGACTTTCTCTGATTTGAGCAGGAAGAGCATATGTGCTCTGAATCTGTGATCATGTTTTAGTTCATGATCCATTGATGCAAAATTTGACAGTATTGTCAAACACTTCAGATTATCCTAGATTGCTCTTAGTTGTTATTTTTCAGTCAGATGGGACACGATGACAATTTAATTTGTCATAGCTTACTATTTCTTAAGCATTCCAAAAATGTGCGATATATCATCTCATCTCCTTGTTTTACCCTAAACTGAACTGGGGTGAAGGTGAAGGTTCCCTTAATTGCCAAATTCTGATTGATCTTCAAGAAACTTTCTTTTAGACACCAAGATTTGGCTTTTTGAGTAATTTTATGGGACACATTTGTTCAACTTAAGAACTCTGGCTGCTTCTTTTGAAGAGGTACCAGCTGATAATAGTTACCAGAAGAGAACTATGTATGGTACATAAACCCCAAGCTTAGAAAGAAAAACAACTGCATGCATAAGAGCAAATTGCTAAAAGGAAGAAAAATCTAATCCATCTTATATTGGACATTTACAAATAAACTACGATATTTTTTTTTTAAATGAACCTAAGACATAGTCTTGCACACTTGACCAAAGTTGACATTCACAAAGAGATTTGGGGAGAATGTTTCTTTTGGAATGTCCTAGTAAGATTATTTTGGGTTTTGCTTCGGCACACAAAATTGGTTATTTAAAAATAATCTGAATAGTTTGTGCTTCGGAGACCTATGACTTCCATTTAAAAATATTTTTAAGTTCCCACTAAGATTTCAATAGCTTAGCTTAGAGGCTACTCTAAGAAGGTACTGAGGTGATCTGAAAATGGAATTACTGAAGCATTACACATTTTTAAGCCCTTCATAATAAATTACCAATAATTATCAATACTTTTATGTCTATAGAGTCATTTAACATTTTCTTTTTTTTTAAAGATTTTCTTTATTTATTGGAGAGAGAGAATGAGAGAGAGAGAGCACATGAGAGGCGGGAGGGTCAGAGGGAGAAGCAGACTCCCTGCTGAGCAGGGAGCCCGATGTGGGACTCCATCCTGGGACTCCAGGATCATGACCTGAGCCGAAGGCAG
>NC_138371.1:9070129-9116487 GCF_054177405.1 Leptonychotes weddellii
TCCTTATTCTCAATGTATTTTTTTCAGATACGTGAAATAGCAAACACTGGACACTTTTCACTATACCACATGTTTCATAAACCAAAAGAGGGCATGTGAGACCTACCAGTGATCTTCTAGAAATAGCTCTTGATATCATATTTTGGAGAAGAGCCCTCTTATCTAAAGTTGCCTAACATTTAGGCTCAGAATTGCAACAGGTGTGAGCTTTGAGTCATCACATTCCAAGTGCTATTCTATGAGAAATTGTATTTTAAAGAATCAAAATCATTGTTTCTTTAGAGTCATTTCTTCTCTATGACTCTTGAAGGAAAAGAGTGAGATATCCCACATATTACAGCCTAAGAATGGAAGAAAGATTCATTCTGGGTGACTCTAGGGATGCCAGAAAGCCTCAGAACCTGAAGATAAAACTTGCCCCCTTTGCTCGTTCCCAGGAACAAACCTCTGAGAAGTTGTATTTATTTTTTCTGCTATTTCAATTCAGCCACTGACCCAAGCCTTTCCCATGGCCGGAAGTGTCAAAGAACAGCGACTCCCAAAGAAGCGGGGAAGGAGCCCTGCGTCATCCACAATTTGGTTTCAGTCAGACCAGCTTTGTGCCCTCAGATTTCTTCAGGACTTGTGACACTTGTCTTTTGTCTGCAAAGGGCTCCTGAAAGCCCTCAAAGGCCATAGTAACAGGAAGTTCTCTGGATTACTCTTCTATTTCTGGGCAAGGAAAGAGAATGTCTTCTTAGCTGAACATAGAACCTCCAGCCCCACCCTTCTTCACACCCCAAGCTCTTATGTTCTAAAACTCAAATTTGATTATGCCAGAGTTTTACTTACAATCTTTCCATGGTCTCTTCATTGTCTGCAAGAAAACTAGTTACTGTCCCTCCTCCCTCCCTCCACTCCTTCCTTAATTTTATATGTTGGTGTGATAAGCTCCTTCTCAACCTGGCTCTCACCTGCTATTCCAGGCTCAGGTTTGACCCCTTCTCTGTGTTGTGCTGGGCAAAGAACTTAACATCTTGGGCAAAGAATTTAACAACTCAGTTTCCTCATCTATAAAGTGAGAATAATAGGTGTCTGACTGATAGAACTGCAATGAAAAGTTAACGAGTGAATATAAATGAAGTACTTAGTCCAAATCTGGCCTCTCACCAGTGTTCAGCTTATGCTGCTCTTTGGGGGTTTTCATTTTCACTTAATTTTCGCTTCTCACTCCTTCACAGGGACCTGTTAGACAGTCTACAGGGTTCCTTGTAATTCCACAAAAGGGCTGGACTCTGGGCTTTGGAATGCCCTTATCCTATGTCAAATCCTCCCTTCTTTGTGGATGTAGCTCCTTCTTCCAAGCTCCTACAGACTTGTGAAAAACCACTACGGCCTTGACACAAGGCGATTATTTGCTTCTATGTCTTCCTCACCCCTGATCTGAGAGCTTCTGGAGCAATGCTGTCCCATAGATCTATACTGCTGGCTACATGTGTAATTTAACATTTTCTCATGGTCAAATTAAAAAAATTAAAAGAAAGAGGAGAAATTAATTTTAATAATATACTTTAACCGAAATATTTAAACTATTATCATTGCAACACATAAGTACTATAAAATGCATGAATGAGATATTTCACACTCTTGCAATACAGTCTTCGATATCTGGTATATATTTTATAGACTACAGCACGTCAAGTGCTCAATAGCCACGTCTGACTGGTGCTGCTGTATGTCACTGCGCAGTCTCAGAGGGTGGGCACTGTGGCCTGATCCTTTGTGCACCCACAGAGTCCATCTCAGTGACAGACACATCCAGAAATGCTTATTTAATGAATAAAATGGTGAACTTGATTCCAACTCCATCAGGTATGTGGGTATATGAGTTTTCTAGGGCTGCTATAACGAACTGGGTGGGTTAAACAACTGTGACCTCACAGCTTGGAAGCTAGGAGGCCAAGATCAAGGTGTTGGCAGGGTTGGTTCCTCCTGAGGCTATGAGCAGAGATCTGTTCTGTGCTCTCTGGTGGTTTCCTGACCATCTTTGGCATTCCTTGGCTTCTGCGCCACCACCTTGCTCTCTGTCTTTATGTTCACATGACTTTCTCCTGTGTGTGTGTGTGTGTGTATGTGTGTGTGTGTGTGTGTGTCTCCAAATTTCCCCCTTTTATGAGGACATCAGTCATATTGCTTTAGGATTTCATTTTAACTAATTTTACCTGCAATGACTCTATTTCCAAATAAGGTCACATTCTGAGATCCGGGGAGTAAGACTTCAACATACGAATTTGAGTGGAGGACACAATTCAACTGAAAACCATAAGGCACCAGAAAGCAGGTGGTAACACTGAGTCAGGCTTCAGAGCTCATGGCTTGGAGGCTTCACTGCTGATGGTTCAACTCCAAATTCAACACTTTTTCTGCTCTTGCCCCTGTGGGAAGCCCTCCTTTTCTGGGTTTGGTTTCTCTTGGCTAGCCAGGATTATGGTTGGGTTATCAAGGACATAGCAGGCAGTCTTTTGAAGTATATTTTCATTTAAATTTTTTGAATTTCCTTGTGAAATAAAGTTAGCATGGTTCTTAAATACATAAGCATTTCAAGGAGATGAAATTCCCTGAACTCAGCACTTTCCCATCTCCCATTATTATGTCCTGTCTGGTAATCACTGGCTTCGGTTTTGTGCTGAGGGAAATGAGGTTGTGAGGGAAAGGCAGCTTGAGAACTAAAATAAATAAATAAATAAGGAAGTTTGAAGCAGGCAGAATGGCTCTTCCTGTATGTGACAACATTAGGCAACTCTTAGGCCAAGTTTTCCAGGCTGGGACAACCTTGTGCTAAGCCAATGCCCACAATTCCCCCATGGAGCCCTTTGTGCCTTTCATTGGGAATTGGTGTCTTCCAGGCATCTCAATATGATCCAACCCAAATCCCCACATCACAAAAAGAAGAAGCCTTTGAAGGCCAGGATTTCGGATTTGCCAGTAACATAAGGATTGTGGTGCTTTTCCGCATCTGCAGTTCCAGGTCCTGTGGCTGTGTCTCATGTTGTCTTGTAAGCATGTGCTCTGCACCACACTGAAGAATCAGATCCCTCTGCCTCACTGTGGAAGAACAGCATTCCCCAGCATTTAAAAAGCAGCTTCAGTGTTGCTCTGTTAAGATAAGCCCATAGCAGAACTTGACTGCCCAGCAGATAAAAGAGAATTTATTACTAAAAATTATTTTCCAGTTCTTTCTTTTAAAGGTCAGACATTGTTCCATTATGATTAAAGATGCCTTTTTATAAATTGTCTTTTTCTCCACAATGGGCTACCATCAGAGAACTCAGGACATGTTTTCTTTCTCCTTTTCTCTGAAAAACTAATGAACTTTGCAATTCTTCTCAACTTTATGGTTTGTTATTGTAAAAGTTTCTCTTTGTTTTTAGGCAAATTCAAATGACACTATAATATAGTCTTTATTGGTAGCTGTTGGAGAAGATACTTAAGCATTAGGATATGGGATTTGAAGTAATAGGTTCTAGCCTTTCCTTCAGAGTATCCTAGAAAAGGAACTCAGGAAAGCATGTTTGCAGGCTCTTCCTGAATATATTTCTGGAGAGATGGTTAGGTGCAAGATTAACAAGTTATTTCATTCATGCTCAACACTGTCCATTGGCTGTTCCATGGACTCCACCAAAGACATGGGCTAAGGATGGTAAAGAGAGAAGAAAGCTCTGAAGGAACCAAAATAATAGGAACTAATACTTTTGAGCATATATGAGGTACAAGACACTTTAAATACATCAACTTATTTCAGACTTAATCTTCACAGAACCCTATGTAGTCAGAATTATTATCCCCTCATTATGGATGAAGAGTTGATTTTGGAAAAGCTTAAAGAAGTTGGCTGAATCCCATAATCACTTAAGAAGCAAAGCTAGGATTTGACCTCAGGACCCACTAATCCCAAAGCCTATGATTTACCTACATGCTCCAGGGACATTCCCAAGTCACTCCGTCCCTGCAACAGCCCAACCATCTGACTTTTGGGACTCCCAAGTTGGGCCCCCAAATTTTCCAATGGATCAGATTATCTCATTCTCAGGTCCAGCTCAGTCTTGAGAACCTAGTGCCTCTGTCTGGGAGCTATGGATTGGCTAGCCTTTAGTGACTTTTCAGAGCCTTGCTTTCAACGTTTGTGCTCTCAGTGAGCCCTGGGGATGGTTCTTCCCCAGAGGGGCTCATTTTCATGAAACTAAAATGCTTAACTTCCCCTGGATGATTTCAGTGGCTCTTTTTGATCCCTGCTCTGGTATCTAAATGTATTTCCCTGGCCCAGCAGAAAATAAATTTCAGTCCTCCTTTCCTTCCATGCACATCAGGAATCCGAATCTTGAGCCTGAATCATGTGAGATTTAAATGAGATAAAAATAGAAATGAACATTTATTGTTTACCATGTATCTGGATTTAAGATTTTTACTGTCATTTTCTAATTGTATGTTTCACAAAATGCAGAGGGAACTATTATTCTGCCTATTTTACAGTTGAAGGAAGTTAAGTTTAGAGAAGTATTTGCTAAATGTCACCATCCTGGAGAGGCAGTCTGACTCCTGAGTCTGCATGTCTTATCCAGCCTTTCAGGTGGGTAGAGGCTCTTGACCCAGTGCCTGGCACAGGGCCTGCTCACTCCAGATAAGCCACAGAGATGGTCCTGCAGCCTGGCTGTCTCTTAAACCAGTCCTATCAGACCAGCACCTGTCTTCTCGGTAAAATAAATATACCTTGGAGCGCTTCAAAGCTTTTATTCTGCAGGGACAGAAGATTGAGAAGAAAGATCTACCAGTGTCTTGGGCATTGTTTGCTTATTTTAATACCACATTAGAATTTTTTTCAGATGAAAATATTGAGACTTAGATTAAATGATTTCTCCCACTTTCCACAAAGCTAGACTAAGACTCAAGGTGCTCTTCTTATTCTTAGTATGAAGGGTATCTTCTATAACATGGCAGAGATGATCTCTAAGTTATTGACCTTATATGTATCTAATGTACACCATCATTTTTATTCTTCCTTAAAATGTTTCATTTCTCATCTGGAAAGTTCGATAGTAGAAATGCAGAATCCATTGTGAACCAAGGACTCTAGTGTCTAGTGTGACTATCCAAATAAGTAGAATATACAAAAAGAAAAAAAAAAGTACTGAAATTGTACTGGCATAGTTGGATCTTAACAATTGGGTCTTTGTTTCCCAGAATCTTTTATGATTATAAATGTATCATTTCATGCACTCCCATTTAATCAAACATACCATTTACTCCAATGAACCTTGAAGGGTATAACACTAATTTTCATGACTTTACTAAAAATGGAGGCCATTGTATCATAATTATTGTTCAGTTTTTAACACCCTATAATTTTTAAGAACTATTATGTCTATCTGCTATCAGCATTTTTGTACAAATAAGCCTGAGAATACACTGCTGTTCTTTAGTATTATCTCTTCATTACTTTATCTTTGATTTCCCAATTTCAAAAGAGGATGTTGATATTCACAACCAGATTGTTATTTCCAGGGGGGATATCACAGCTTGGGCTTTATTTAGTGGCATTCCCCCTATAACTTCAATTTATAATCTAAGAAGACATGTTTATAATAGAGAAGAAAGGAAGTAGTCATCTCGATATATCATCATGTCAGGAGCAACTTTCTCATGTTGATGTAATTAGGGAGTGATTTTTTTCCTTCCAAGATTTTCTTCATGTTTGCTAATGAACATGTAATGTCTTCCATATATATTTATATATGGATATATATGTATGTATGACTCACTTAAGAATTACTTCTGTAGCTCTTTAATTCTTTAATTTTTGGAAAGAGAAAAATAAACACAATGTTTGTTTCACTGGTGAAAATTCTTCCCAGAAGACACAATATGGTCTGAGATACCCATGAACAGCAGGTAATACACAAAGTCATTTCTACTGGAAAATATGCCTTCTGGAAAAAAAAATAATTTGTGGAAATGCATGTTAGTATGATTGTGTTATTCTAGGTTAATGATGATGGTAACTGCATTATCAAAGTAGTTTTATAGTACGAAATGCAAGAGCATTTGGAAAGAACCATCATGGATAGCCTTTGGTGAAAGTTTCTGGTAACTTCTTCGTGCATTTCAAAGTAAGAGATTGAACCAAGACCACTGTAGCTATTTCCATGTGCTGGATAAAGTGCAGGAAGAGGGGCAGAGGGAGGCTTGAGCATCAGTATAACTGAGAAAACTGTTTCTTAGAGTTATCTTTAAATAAACCCACGATGAGCTGACTTAGAGTCCTGCTGTGCTCTATACCTCAGTGTGCTGGTCACCTTCTAGTTCCTCATATACTCACACCAGTGGCCTTTGCATATGCTGTTCCCTCTGCCTAGAGCAGTGCCAGCTCCCCATCCTCAGTCCTCCAGTCCTAAACCCATCCCCTGTGATACAGATAGTACTTCTTTACCTTTCAAGGAGTGACCAGAAGTCGTGCACTGAACACTACTTGCATAGCACTGTGTGTATTTTCTTCCAAGAGCTTATCCTGGTTGTACTTGTGCTTTCCTTGGTGTGACTCTGTGAGTAATGGCTGTCTATTCTCTCTAAATGGTAAGTTCCTTAAGTGTTTACCACAATGCCTGCCACTTAAATGGGACCCATAAATAATTTCTGAATGAATTAATGACTTGGCCTTAGAGTAGTGAGGACTGTGGCGTTGGACCACCTTCCTGAGGTTCACCACTCATTTCGCTAGGCAGCAGTGGTTTGGCTGGGGGGCAGCATCTTTGCTGGCTGCTTTCAAGCCTGGTCAGCGATTGGGGAGCAGTGGTGTCATCTGTTGAAACTATCTGTGTTGTGTGGGGATCAAAGTCTGGTGGATTAGAAGAACTGATTCCTTAATCAACAGAGTCAGAATGACTTCAAAGGGATTTCTTCATGGGAAGGACTGGGCAGGAGTACAGAGGAGGGTCAGAGCCCTAGATGTAGGAAATGTTAAATCTTCTGTTCTGACTTTTGAAGCTCTGTTTCTACCACATTGCAAATGTTTCCAGTTTAGTTACAGGCATGAGCCCAAAGGGATTTGTAATGACTAGAATCACAAGTTGCTAGAAATGTAAGAAGCCTTGGAAGACGATTTGACACTATTTTTCCCCCCAGATGGAGACCTAGAGAAGTCCAGGGACTTGCCATGACCCCCAGGGTGAGTGACAGGGTTAGGTCTGGGAATCCAGTGTTCTTTCCATAGGCTAGACTCCTGTTTCTTATAATGGTAAGTCTGCTGCTTCAATGCCTCTGGACCCTCACTGATGCGTCCTGTCACCTAGAAGAAGGGTGATCTGGGCAACCCATTTAATCCTTTGGGATCTCAGGCTTTGATTTTCCACATGTAAAACAATGGGCCGTGCTCGAGAATGTTTAAAGTACCATGAATTGCAGAGCATTTTTTATCCTACACCAACCCTCTGCTCTTCCCAAACTGTGGGACTCCCTGGACATCATTTCTAAACCTAAGCCATACACTTCACTGTGTGACATGGAAGCTCAACACTAATACTAAGTTGCATTTGTATAGCACTAACAATATGCTAGATACAGTTCTGTGTCTGTATAGTAACTAATTTACTCTTTGCTGTGACCTTAGGGGGAACACTATTACTTATTTACTTCTGTTTAAGGATGGGGAGAGTGACACCCAGGGAAGTTACATGTCAGATCCAAAGATCACAGATCCTAAGTGGCAGGGCTAGGATTGGAACTCAGGTAGTCTGGCTCCGGAGTTCATGCTGAGTTGGTGTAGAGACAACTGTCTATACAAAGTGAAATTCATTTTTTGTATTTATTTATATATTACTCTTTTCCCAAAAAGTTTTAAAGTGTCTTACAGTGTCTATATCACATATAAAATATGTGAATAAATAAGGGAAAGGAGAACTGATGGGTAAGTCAATACCAAAAAAATCTTTTGAACACTTTACTAAATGTGGGCTTAATATTTGGATCGAGTGTGCTAGTGGTAAATGTAAAAAAAAAAAAAAAAAAAAGGAATCACTTGGAAACCTCCATCCATCTGAGATACGATTTAGAGAAACTATTTTTAAGAACCTTCATTGAGTTGTAGGAGTTTCTCATGTATTTTGGAGACTAACCCCTTTTTAGATATATGGTTTACACATTTTTTTCCCATCCTGTAGGTTGCCTTTTCACACTGCTGATTGCTCGTTTGCTGTACGTGCACTTGTTTATTTTTGTTTTTGTTGCCTGTGCTTTGAGTTTTGTATCCATGAAATCATTGCCAAGACCAATATTATGAAGCTTTTCCTCTATGTTTTCTTCTAGGAGTTTTACATTTTCGGTTCTTCCATTTAAGTCTTTAATCTGCTTGGAGTTGTTTGTTGTGTAGGGTGTAAGAGAAGGGTTTAATTTCATCCTTTTGTATGTTGATACAGAGTTTAACCAACACCATTTGTTGAAGAGACTACCTCATTCTGTATTCTGGGCACATTTGTTGAAGACTATTTCCTCTCCTGACCCACTCTCCAGCCAATGAAGTATTGTATCCTTCTGGCTCCTTTGCCCTCTGGCACCATCTGGTTTCAACTAATGGGCAACACTGGCCAGAGATTGGAGGGTTGGAGGGCGGGGTGTCAGTGTGTTAATACCTCCCAATTTTTCTGTGCTGGGTCAGCCTGAGCCAAAATAATAAGAAAAAAATTTCCCATGCTCTTTGTTTTTAGTACTATTATTTTTTATACATAAACCTTCCTTGTATTAGATGTCATTTTGGGGGTAGTTTACAAGGTAGGGTCTATTTTAATTTTTTTCTGTATGACTACTGTTTGATCTGCCACTCTAAATTCAGTTCTTTCCTACTGATTTAAAATGTTATCAGATGGGGGTGCCTGAGTGGTATAGTTGGTTAAGCATCTGCCTTCGACTTAGGTCATGATCCTGGGGATCCTGGGATTGGGTCCTGGGATAGAACGCTGAGTAGTGCTCCCTGCTCAGTGGGGAGTCTGCTTCTCTTTCTCACTCTGCCCCTCCTCCGGCTTTTGCTCTCTCTCTCAAATAAATAAATAAAATCTTTAAAAAAAAATTAAATAAAATGCTATCAGATATACAATATATCAGCTTGTTTGATTTCTTTTTTTTTTGTATTATTGTATATTTTTTGTGATGAGGTTTTTTTTTCTGTCGGCTGCCTTATTAAATGTAATATTATCTAGTATGCTTAATTCTCTATTTTGTCACACATAATTTATTTATTCCTTATTTTGAATAATAATGAAATTTGTCAATATTTAGTTCTTCCTACTCTCTCTCCTCCCCTTCACCACCAATTTTAATTGAATATTATTTTTCCATGTGTTTGCCTTCATATCTTTAAATCTATACTTTTATTTGTATCACTTGACTTATCGGTTTTAAATACTCTTTTTTGACCACAGGCTGTAAAACAATGGGAAAGCAGTGTATTCATATAATCTTCAACCCCTTCTCTCCAACTTCCTTTCTTGGCTTTTTTATAATTATTTCAATGCTGTATTGTTGAGGCTTATTATCTGTAAAGATTGTTCTAGACCCATAATTTGTCTTTGGCAAAGTCCTCTTGTTCAGTCTATTTAAAGCTCACCTTGAATCCTTTTCCCTTCAAATCATTTTTTGCCTGTTTTTTTTTTTTTTTCAATCAAGGAAAAAAATTAAAGAACTAATGAGAATTTTACTCTCTGAGTTCTTACATGTGCAGAATTCCTGTTACCTTAACTCTTGAAGGGCAGAATGTCTTGTTATAAAACTTGTGTTTAATGCTTTCTTGCCTTGAGTATTTTGCAGAGTACTCATCTGCCTTCTTGTACTGATTATCTTCTAGATATGATGTGGAATGATAAGATGCAACAAGGCCAACCAGATTTCCTCTCTTATGGTGATTTTATATTTTCTTGGCTGCCTAAATGTTTATTTATTGCAAAGATAAGTAATTTGTCCTCAATACCCTTAGATTCAATGTTGGCTTTCTATTTCAGTGTTTACTTGGGCAGAGTGTATGCCTTCAATCTGTAGCGATGTATTTTCTATGATTTGGGGGAAATTTTCTTTAAATATATCTTAAAATTGTTTTTCTCTTTTATCATAATGATTTTCCTTGGGGGTATCAATTAAACTTTTTAAACTTTGTATCCATTTTAATTTTGTTTGCTTGTTTTTTCTCAGTTCTTTGTTCTCCATGTTTTATTTTACTTTTCTTAATGTTGCTCTAGAAAGGACTTCTTTCTAGGATTAGTCTTGTTCTTTTGCCTCTTTTTCTTGAGGTTTGAATAATCATTTTTTGGTCTTCCTATATTTTCCCTAAACTTTTTAATCTCAGCTTTGAGATCTTGTTTTATAGAGGCCATAGCTTAAGTTTTTCTCTTTTTTTAAGTTTATGACAATGTGTTTGGTTATAGTTTTGATCTGCGGCTTGGCAACATAATTCTGGTGAATCTATATTCATCTGCCATTTTTTTCTGTTACTTTTTGTTTTAGTCAGCTCAAGCTGCCATAACAAAATTTGATAGACTGGGAAGTCTTAAACAACCGAAATTGATTTTCTCATAGTTCTGGAGGCTGAGGTCAGGGTGCTGGGATGGTGAGGTTCTGGTGAGAGCTATCTTCATGGCTTATAGATAACCATATTCTCACTGTGTCCTAACATTGGAGAGAATGAGAGAGAGAGAGAGAGAGTGCTCTGGTATCTCTTCTTATAGGGGCACTAATCCCACCATGAGGGCTCCACCATCATGACCTCATCTAAACCTAATTACCTCCCAAAGGTCCCGTCTTCAGGTATCATCACACTGGGGACAAGGGCCTCAACATATGAATTTAGGGTTGGGGGCACACATTCAGTCCATAACACTTTCTTTCTTTTCTTCTGTAATATCTTCATAAATATACTGTGTCTGTTCATTTTTTAACTTTATGGAGAGTCTAATGAGTTTCAGTGTTTCTCATAGTGTGGTTTGTAAAATCTTGGTCATCTCTGAAAACGTTTTTAGGGGTTCTGCAGGGTCAAAACTATTTTGATCACAACCCTAAAGTCTTACTTGCTTTTTCATTATTTTGACATTTTTACCAATTGTGTGAAAGCAGTGGTGGCTGAAACTACTCATGCCTGAGCGTGAATCAAGGCAGTAATACTGAAATGTACTGGTGATCATTGTAGTTTTCACAGGTATAAAATCACAGTTTAAGAAAGTTTCCAGTTTTAGTTTTCTGTAAGAAAGTTGTTAATAAAGCAGAAATCATTGTTAATTTTATAAAACCTTGTCTCTTGAGGGGCGCCTGGGTGGCTCAGTCGGTTGAGCGACTGCCTTTGGCTCAGGTCATGATCCCGGAGTCCTGGGATCGAGCCCCACATCAGGTTCCCGGCTCGGCAGGGAGCCTGTTTCTCCCTCTGACCTTCCCCCCTCTCATGCTGTTTCTCTCTCGCTCGCTCTCTAATAAATAAATAAATAAAATCTTTAAAAAAAAAAAAAAACCTTGTCTCTTGAGTACATGTCTTTATAATATTCTGCACAATGAAATGGGAATTACACATAGAGCACTTCCACTAAATACAAAAGTATGATGAGCTCCTTGTTCCTGGAACACCATCTTCATATGAAAGAATAAATGACAGAAAACCCAAGCTTATTCAGAATTGAGTGTTTGGCAGATATTTTCTCAAAAATGAATCAAGTGAGTCTGTCACATCAAGGAAGATGAGTGGCAATATTTATTGCCAATGAAAAATATCAAACTTTTGAGCAAAAATTAGAATTTTGGAAAAACTTCATTTGCCATTCTGAGCTTGACAACTTTCCAACACTTATGACTTTTCTGATGAGTTCAGTAGTGATGTTAACAGTATGATTTCTCAATATTTCACAATAAAATGTGTCAACATTTAAAAGATCTGCATTACTCAGTGAACCAAATGACTAATGTATGTGATGTTGCAAAATTATGCATGGGTAAAAGATTCATTCAAAGTGTGAGTTAGATCAACGGCTTTTAATGTAATAGAGTAAGAAAAGTTCATTGTTATGGTTTCATATTCCACATTGTAAGTGTCCTTTAAGAAAGTACAACATTTCAAAATTTTTAATATTAAAGAAGAATATCCACAATTATTTGAAAAGGCTTATAATAAAATTCTGCTCCTTTTCCAACTACATATTGTGTAAGGCCAGATTGTCTTCATATATATCAACTAAAACAACATATCTCAACAGATAAAATGCAAAAGCAGATATTAGAATACAGGTTTTTTCTTATTAAGTCAGACATTAAAAGATTTTAAAAATGTAAAGCAGTGACCCTCTTGTCACTAATTATTATTCTTATTTTTTGGTTTGGAAAATATATTTCATTAAAAACTTCTTACTCATGTTAAAATTTAATGGGTTTATTATTGTTAATTTTAAATGAATTCTAATGTTAGAAAATCTCTTGGTTTTTATTTCTAAAATGGTAAATATTAACAGATAATTGCCCACAAAAACAAAGCTTTTGGGGATCCTCAATAAATTTCAAAATGTGATGAGGTCCTGAGACCAAAAATTTGGAGATCTGCTGGTATAGTGGTTAAGAGCATGGAATCTGGGACCAGATGATCTGGGTCTAAATTCTGACAACCACTGCGTAGTTCCATGACCTTGGGCAATTTATTAACTCCACTGGATTATTTAACCTCCCTGTGCTTCAATTTTCTCATCTGTCAAATGGGGATAATAGGAGAAGTTAACTTACAGGTTTGTTGTGAGGATTAAACATATGTATATTTATGTTGTCTGGCACATAATATGAGTTATATGTGTTACTATGAGATTCATAATACTAAAGATCATATCATCATTACTCAGATTTGATTGACACTGTTATCCTTTTTTGGGGGGTTTACACGGGTAGAATTATGTAATTCATCACTTATATATAACACACAGTGCTCATCACAATAAGTCTACTCTTTAGTACCCATCATCCATTTACCCAATCTCCCCACCCACCTCCTCTCTAGCAACCCTCAGTTTGTTCTCTTCACTATACAGTCTCTTTATGGTTTGCCCCCTCTCTTTCTTTATTTTTCCTTCCCTTCCACTATATTCATCTGTTTTGTTTCTTAAATTACACATATGAGTGAAATGATATATTTGTATTTCTCTGACTAGCTTATTTCACTTATCATAATACACTCCAGTTCCACCCATGTTGTTGCAAATGGCAAATTTCATTCTTTTTGATGGCTGAGTAATATTCTATATATAAATATCACTTCTTCTTTATCCATTCATCACTGAATGGACATTTGGGTTCTTTCCATAATTTGGCTATTGTTGATAATGTTGCTATAACCATTGGGGTGCATATGCCCCTTTGAATCATTACTTTTGTATCCTTTGGATAAATACCTGGTAGTGCAATTGCTGGGTTCTAGAGTAGTTCTATTTTTAACTTTTTAAGGAACCTCCATACTATTTCCCAGAGTGGCTGCATCCCCACCAGTTTGCATCCCCACCAACAGTGTAAGAGGGTTCCCCTTTTTTTGCATCCTTGCCAATATCTGTTGTTTCCTGAGTTATTAATTTTAGCCTTCTGACAGGTGTGAGGTGGCATCTCATTGTAGTTTTGATTTGTATTTTCCTGATGGTGAGTGATGTTGAGCACTTTTTCATGTGTCTGTTGACATTTGTATGTCTTCTTTGAAGAAATGTCTGTTCCTGTCTTCTGCCCACTTCTTAACTGGATTTTTTATTTTTGGGGTGTTGATTTTGATAAGTTCTTTATTGAGTCTGGATACTAGACCTTTACCCAATGTCATTTGCAAATATCTTTTCCCATTCCAAAGGTTGCCTTTTAGTTTTGTTGACTGTTTCCTTCACTGTGCAGAAGCTTTTTATTTTGATAAGGTCCTAAGAGTTCATTTTTGCTTTTGTTTCCCTTGCTTCTTGAGACACCTAGTAAGAAGCTGCTGTGGCCAAGGTCAAAGTGGTTGCTGCCTGTGTTCTTTAGGATTTTGATGGTTTCCTATCCTACATTTACGTCTTTCATCCTTTTTGAGTTTATTTTTGTGTATGGTATAAGAAAGTTGTCCAGTTTCATTCTTCTGCATATCGCTGTTCAATTTTCCCAATACCATTTGTTGAAGAGACTGTCTTTTTTCCCTTGGATATTCTTTCCTGCTTTGTTGAAGATTAGTTGACCATATAGTTGTGGGTCAATTTCTGGATTCTCTACTCTGTTCCATTGATTTATGTGTCTGTTTTTGTGCCAGTACCACACTGTCTTGATGATTACAGTTTTGTAATACAGCTTGAAGTCTGGGATTGTGATGCCTCCAACTTTGCTTTTCTCTTTCAACATTCCTTTGGCTATTCAGGTGTTTTCTGATTCCATACAAATTTTAGGATTGTTTGTTCTAGCACTGTGAAAAATGCTGGTGTTATTTTGATTGGGATTGCATTGAATGTGTAGAGTGCTTTGGATAGTATAGAAATTTTAACAATATTTGTTCTTTTAATCCATGTGCATAGAATGTTTTTACATTTCTCTCTGTCTTCTTCAATTTCTTTCATAAGTGTTCTATAGTTCACAGCATACAGATCTTTTAACTCTTTGGTTAGATTTATTCCTAGGTATGGTTTTAGGTGCAATTGTAAATGAGATTCCTTGATTTCTCTTTCTGCTGCTTCATTATTGGTGTATAGAAATGCAACAGATTTCTTTACATTGATTTTATATTCTGCAACTTTGCTGAATTCATGAATCAGTTCTAACAATTTTTTGGTGGGGTCTTTTAGGTTTCCTACATAGAGTATCATGTCGTTTGTGAAGAGTAAAAATTTGACTTCTTCCTTGAAAATTTGGATGTCTTTTATGTCTTTTTGTTGTCTGATTGCTGAGGCTAGGACTTCCTGTACTATGTTGAACAACAGTGGTGAGAATGGACATTTCTGTCATTTTCTTGGCCTTAGGGGAAAAGCTCTGTTTTTCCCTGTTGAGAAATATTTGCTGTGGGTCTTTTGAATATGGCCTTTATGATGTTCAGATATGTTCTTTCTATCCCTACTTTCTTGAGAATTTTTATCAAGAAAGGATGCAGTATTGTGTCAAATGCTTTTTCTGTATCTATTAAGAGGATCATATGGTTTTTATCCTTTCTTTTATTAATGTGATGTATCACATTGATTGTTATGCAGATATTGAACCACCCCTGAAGCCCAGGAATAAATCCCACTTGATCATGGTGAATAATCCTTTTAATGTACTGTTTGGATTTGATTAGTTAGTATCTTGTTGAGAATTTTTGCATCCATGTTTATTAGGGATATTGGTCTGTAATTCTCCTTTTTGGAGGGGTCTTTGCCTGGTTTTTGGATCAAGGTAATGCTGACTGGGAGAGTTTGGAAGTAGAATGAGTTTGGAAGTTTTCCTTCCATTTCTATTTTTTGAATGGCTTTAGAATAGGTATTAATTCTTCTCTAAGTGTTTGGCAGAATTCCCCTGGGAAGCCATCTGGCCCTGGACTCCTGTTTGTTGGGAGATTATTGATTACTTACTCAATTTCTTTGCTGGTTATGGGTCTGTTCAAATTTTCTATTTCTTCCTGTTTTAATTTTTGTAGTTTATATGTTTCTGGGAATTTATCCATTTCTTCCAGATTGCCCAATTTGTTGGCATATAATTGCTCATAATAGTTTCTTATAATTGCTTATATTTCTGTGGTGTTGGTTATGATCTTTCCTCTTTCATTCATGATTTTATTTATTTGGGTCCTTTCTCTTTTCTTTTTGATAAATCTGGCTAGGAGTTTATCAATTTTTTAAATTCTTTCAAAGAACCAGCTCCTAGTTTTGTTGATCTGTTTTACTGCTTTTTGATTTCTATATCATTGATTTCTGCTCTGATCTTAATTATTTACCTTCTTCTGCTGGTTTTAGGCTTTATTTGTTGTTCTTTCCTCAGCTCCTTTAGGAGTAAGGCCTGTCTTGCTATGTACTTCCCTCTTATGACCACCTTTGCTGTGTCCCAAAGGTTTTGGAATGTCATGTTTTCATTTTCATTTGCTTCCATGTATTTTTTAATTTCTTATTTAATTTCTGGTTAACCCATTTATTCTTTAGTAGGATGTTCTTTAACCTCCATGTATTTCCAGTCTTTCCAAGTTTTTTCTTGTTGTTGACTTTAAGTTTCATAGTGTTGTGATCTGAAAATATGCATGGTATGATCACAATCTTTTTGTATTGGTTGAGACCTGATTTGTGAACCAGCATGTGATCTATTCTGGAGTATGCTCCATGCACACTCAAAAAGAATGTGCACTCTGCTGCTTTAGTAAGAAATGCTTTGAATATATCTATTAAGTACATCTGGTCCAGTGTGTCATTCAAAGCCATTGTTTCCTTGTTGATCTTCTGCTTAGATGATCTGCCCATTGCTGTGAGTGAGGTGTTAAAATTCCCTACTATTATTGTATTATTATTATCAATGAGTTCCTTTAAGTTTGTTATCAATTGATTTATATATCTGGCTGCTTCCAAGTTGGGGGGCATAAATATTTACAATTGTTAGGTCTTCTTGTAACCCTTTATTATGATATAGAGTCCTTCTTCAATGCTTATTACAGTCTTTGGTTTAAAATCTAATTTGTCTGATATAAGTATGGCTACTCCAGCTTTCTTTTGATGTCCATTAACGTGATAGATGGTTATCCATCCCCTCACTTTCAATCTGGAGGTGTCTTTAGGTCTAAAATGAGTCTCTTGAAGCAGCCTATTGATGGGTCTTGTTTTTTTAACCACTCTGATCCCCTGTGTCTTTTGATTGGAACATTTATTCTATTTACATTCAGAGTAGTTATTAAAAGACATGAATTTAGTGTCATTGTCATCTATTCCTATAGATTGTCTCTGTTCCTTTCTAGTCTTTTTTGCTTTTGGTCTCTTTCCCACTCAAATAGTCCCCTTTAATATTTCTTGCAGAGCTGGTTTAGTGTTCGTGAACTCCTTTAGTTTTTGCTTATCTTGGAAACTCTTTATTTCTTCTATTCTGAATGACAACCTTGCTATTCTGAATGACAACCAAAGCAAACATATTTTCCCCATTCAGCATGCTGAATATATCATGCCATTCTCTTCTGGCCTACTATGTTTCTGTGGACAGATCTGCTGCTAACCTTATGTGTCAAACCTTGTAGGTTAAGGACTTTTGATCCTAGCTCTCTCAGAATTCTCTCTTTATTTTTGTATTTTGCAAATTTCTCTATAATATGTCGTGGTGTTGACTTGTTTTTGCTGATTTTGAGGGGAGTTCTCTGTTCCTCTTGGACTTGAATGCCTGTTTCCTTCCCCAGATTAGGGAAGTTCTCAGCTATAATTTGTTCAAATAGATCTTCTGCCCCTTTTTTTCCACTCTTTTTCTTCTGGGACTTCTATGATATGGATATTATTGCACTTTTTGGAATCACTGAGTTCCCTAAATCTATTCATGATCTAATAGTTTTCTTTCCCTCTTCTTTTCAGCTTCATTATTTTCCATAATTTTCTCTTCTGTATCATCTATTCATTCCTCTGCTTCTTCTATTAAGAAGGGGTCAGACACTGTCTCTTTCCTTCACTTGCTTTATGAGCTAGAGGCCTTGGGATTATTTGCCTTCCCAGTTGATTCTTCATTCTTATCTACTCTCCCTGTTTCTCAAAACTATGCCATGAAGATTCAAGGAAGCTCCCAGCACCACCCTGTGCCTCAAGCTTTGCTGAGTTTTGGATTTGCCACTTGCTTTGAAGAACTGTACTATTGCAGCTCTTCTGCCACGAGGGTCTTCACCCAGCCATGTCTCTTACTCCTCCTTGATCTTCACTGAGTCTGGCAGCACTTCTACTTATAGCATGTTTTAGAATTGCCAATTTTATCAAGTTTCTTCAATGATGGATCTTGAATTTCACCTTGACAGTCTCATTTTTTCTTGCCACTTTTGGAATATTTTCAAGAAGAAAATTTGAGACAAACAAATGAACAAATTTTTACTAGGCATGTGTCTCAATATTAGCAAACTCTATGTTAACACAACTCATGGAATACATTATTTTGAGTTTTGAATATGTGTTTGAGTTGTTGAAAGGACAGAGATCTTTGGAGAAGAGTAATATAAGGATTTTCTCTTATTATTAAATGATGTCAGTGACTTTATACTATTCTCTCACTGAACTAAGAATAATGTATGGCCTATGGTGGTTTCAACTCTTGTCATTGTCCTGTAGTTCTAGCCACATGTATCCTATGGAAACAGCAAAACAAAGCAAACATTTTTTTCCAGAGAACTCATTTTCGAAAACTTCTCTTGATCCTCACTCCAAGGTTACCAAGTGTGAGTTCCACATTGTATGTCTCCTTTTCTTTCCCAGAAATCACTTCATTCATCTGACTTCAGCCATGACTCTCCCAGCAATATATGTATGAAGGATGGAAAAGAAATTATTTGGAAACATTTAAAAGGGAAAAAAATTGGATGATTTTGAGAATGGTGTTTAATTGAAGTAGCTTTGCTTGATTATAGACCTTTGCTTTTTTCTGGTATGTCAGACTTAGCAAACATGGTTTTACTTTTGAATACTACCTGTTACTAAACGATTTTCCACCAAATCAAAAAAAAATATGTAATGGATTCCAGATTCAGTGTAGCTTCAAGAAACAGGAGATACCTCAGAGCCCTGGTGGATAATGAAATCCTAGAAAAACTTCAAAGCAAACCCACAAGAAAAAATGCTCAACTTCACATCTTGAGCTCTCTTGGCTATTTTTCTAACCATGAAAGAGGTCAGGCTTACTCAACTACAGAAACAGGTGAGAAATGAATAGTTAACATAGCAGAACACTTTCCACTGCTTTACTTGTTTTTTGTTTGTTTGTTTGTTTTTATCTTCCCTTCAACAAATCTAGAACTAAAATATAGTTAATGTCCATTTTCTATACTGGATGCAGGATTGATGGCAAGCTGAGCCTTGTCATATTGTTTAATCACTGTTCTCTTTATGGGGCAGTGACAGTGTGGTGAAGGTGGGGGTCCTGCAAGTGTGAGGTGGGTGGGGGCCACTATGGACAGCTTTGTTCATGTTTCTATGGACAGCTTTGTTCATGTTTCTCACTCCTTTTTTTTTTTTTTTTGTCGTGTTTCTCACTCTTGATCATTGATGGGTGCTCAGGAGAAGTTGAGTCTGGATTTGAGTCTGGATTTGATTTGAGTTGAGTTGAGTTGGTGAGTCTGGATTTGATTTTTTAATTGAAACAGATGTCAATTAGGCACAAATATTAGACTGATGACCAATACTACTGCTATAGGTAATAAAATAAATGATAGTGTCAACACTTAGGAGAGCTGAAAAAGGAGAATTTTCTGCCAGAGAAAACCAGTATGACTGGGAGAATTAGATGTTGGCAGGAACCTGCTGGATCATTTCTCTGTAAGGGTTTACCCAGAGCTTGAACATTCTCTGTTCCTGCTATGAAGTGACTTGCCACATTTCTTCTCTGATGAGATACTGGAGATTTCTGAATTTCCAAAAGGTAGAATTAGGGAATTCAACCCCTACCTTTAGATTCAATGTCTGCTAATCATATTTTTAGAGACTTGACCAGTGCATATTTTTAGAATCCAATGCTGCCACGAGGAGACATTGGAAAAAAACAAAAAACAAACAAACAAGAAAACAACCTTCCAAAGGCAGGAATGAAAGAAGAGAGAGTAGTATTAGGTGGAGGGGGAAACTGAGTTATAGGAATCTCAATGAGAACTAGACAGTCTACAACTCCCAAAGCCCCTGGCCAGGAAAAACAATGATGGTTCCATCAACTTACATGACTGAGTCTTGGGACCCCATATACTTGGGTTCAAGTGCCAATTTCACTACTCATTTGTTAGATCTTGGGTATATGAGACCTATCTGTACCACCTTCGCAGTTTTCTTCAAAAAACAAAACAAAACAAAAAAACAAACCAAAAAACCAACCATAAAATAAAACATTTATTTTAAAATGTGATAGCCCTTGTTCAAAAATCAGGGCAGTGTTGGCAGGATGGCTGGAAAAGAACCTGTCTAAGGGAAGCAGGAACACGAACAGATGATAGAAAATGGACCCAGCACAAACTAAGACATCATGCCCTTGGTGCATGCTCCATTCTCTCAGTGGACTTTATTACAAAAATTCAAAGATAAAATTATTAACAATTTCAAGATGGCGCTTGCAGCATTATGAATCGCAAGCACAAGATCCCCTTTTGAGCATGGATCCTGTGCGACTGCACTAGTTACATGCCCATGATACTGGCCCTGCTCCTATGTCCTTGGCCTCCCTGGCATTTTTATTATCTTCCCAAAGAAAACATAGGACAAATCACTGTGATTTAGAGCAGGAATTCTTGATTTTTTTGTTCCACAGACTCCTTTGGGAGCATGGTGAATCCTACTGACCTGGGCTCAGAATAATTTTAGTACATTTAGTACATTTTGTGCAATATCTTCAAAATATGCCCTTCCGTAACCCATGATCCCAGTTTCTGCTATAGATTCTTGTACAGTGTAACTGTCCAACTATCAGACAATTCTGTTCTCAGGAGTTCTTTTCAACCAAATAGTTCAGCCACATGTTATGATATTGGTGATGCAAACATCTACAATGCATTCCAGTAAATCCTATATATAATCCTGTGCTGATCAATATTTGGATAGAGTTTAGTCGAAGACCATTCCACAGTATAATGTTCTTATTCTAGTTAATCAACAAGAGACTTTACACTGAAAGTCCTTTAAAATGAATATGACTCTGAAACTTTGGAATTCAATTGTCTTGGAGGATGCAAGCGAGAACTGAATTCATAATTGGCTGGGTTCCCTCAGTTTGACTGAAATTATATGATTTAAAAATGAAGAGAAAAGAAGAAAGATTATAGAAGAAAATAAAAAATAAAATGGGATAGAAGACCATAATTCGTTTTCTGAAATTTCTACTACAATATTTTAAGGGTAAAAGTAAAATTGAAGGAATTGTTGTATTTCAAATAGAAATTACATATATATATTCAATATATATACATATATATAATATATATATATATTCACCATCAGAATTAATGTAATTCTATCCATGGACAACTGAGAGTTCAGAACCCACCATTAGTGAGTGTGCAAGAGATAGTCCAATGATGGGTGGGCATGGACAGTCCCACCCCAGCCTCCTCTTGCTCCATGTGTAATGGAACACTTGAGTGATATATCTGGTCAGAGGGGAATAGGCTGTTAGGTCACTGAAAGCTGAAGCTGTAATTCCAGGTAGTAATGGAAGTATCAAAATTGCCTTCTGAAAAGGTAATACCCAAGAACTGGGAGTAAAATGCTGTGAGTGAGGTGAGCATTAAGGACATTCTTTTGAGGTGTCTGGTAAAGTGTGATTGTTTGATCAATTGCAGAAGCACGAGCCCAGCTCATGAATGTGGGGATTCTGCTGTTGAATCCTGAGCCCATTTTGCTGGCCTTCAACAAGGACAGGAAAATGCATCTAGGAAAGAAGATAAAAACTCATTTTCAAATGTTTTCATTCCTTGGAGGAACACCATCATTTCTCATTCATATCAATTCTTTCATCTGTGGATCATGACGTGTGGCCTCACATATTTTCCAGATGTCTAATGGAATGTGTGTTGGAGGAAAATTATTTTGTTTGGTGCACAAATTCTGGTCTGTTACTTATATTACAGAGGAAAACAAACAAATGGGATTAAAGCATATTTTCTACTATATAACACTTTATATAAAAAATAAAACTAGAAGATATATAGTAATTGGCTGGGTAGAAGTGAAAATGGTATCCAGGATAAAAGGACATATTTTATCTACAATTCTTTCTGGTTATTTTTGGTCCTAAGCATGAACCACTGAGACCCTTTTTGAAGTTCTTTAGCTAATTAGCTCTTTTCTGATTCAATAATAAAATTATCTTTTTGTAGTCTTACCCAAACACTTTAGTATTACTTAGTGACTTATTGCTTAGCTGTGGTACCTAATACACCTTGTTTCTTATACTATTAAAGATCTATATACTACTTACTTCTAAAAGGGCGCAAGGCATCTAGTACTTTTATTACTGTAACAAGGACATGGTAATTCTTCCCCCTGCCTATGACATAGAATCCTGTCTGTCTCCATAAATACAAATTATCTCACTTCTTGCTTATGCAGCTGATGAGGGGGTGATGAAATCCAGAGGAAAATCATTCCCCAGTTCTTCAAACTGACAGCACTAATTCCCTGCCTCTTTGAGACTTGGCAGTCAAAGTGTAAGATGATACCTTAAAGAGAGAAATCCCAACCTTACATAAAGTGGACTTTCTATACTGCCATGATATGACATGATGTTCCCTCAACTATAAAACACTTTGAGTCATCTGGCTCCATATTTGCTCAGTAATTCCATTATTTAATGTGATGGCTTGTCTGAAAGATAATTTATAGAGTTGTTGGAAACACATTGACTTCAAGTCCTGAAGCCACCCAACTTTTTTATGCTTCAGGTGCTAAAGAAAATGAAAATAATACACATGAAAATGGTTCTAGTCATGTTCTCGCTGATTTCCCCTCAAATATTTTAGTCCGAGTGTTGTGATTTCATTTCTGCCTCATCTGGGCTGTAGTTCAGTGGTTACATTACAAGGAATCTTTCAAAATAGGAAACATTAGGGAGGCAAGGCATGTAGGGAGAACATGAGGAGAAATGCTTTAACCCTGAACCTGGCTGTCACTAAATGCAGTTGGGTTACTCGTGGTGATAACCAACTTCAGTTAGCTGGTGGTAACACGAGAACTACAGCATGGATAACTCAAATAATGATCGCATGAATATCTCTCCAGATATTTTCTAAAAGTGTGTTTGAGAATGATTTCATAACATAATACATTTAAAAAATTCAGGAATAAATACTACTGCTATTCTTCAGTAAAATCTTAACTACTTGAAAAGAGTGGTAATAATTTTAATTATTCATATTACTATTGCTAGTTGTTCAGGAAAAGAAATTCTAAGAAGTGGACTCCAGTGAATATGACTGGAAGAGTCACAGCTTTTTTTTTTCACTATCATTACAAGCTCATCAACAACAATAACGTTGAAACAACAGCAGTACTGATGATGATTGCTACCATTGAGCACCCACTTTGCATTAAGCTTTGAGCTGTATGCAGTATTATTTCTGTTTTATTTTTTATTTTTTGAGAGAGATAGAGAGAGAGAAAGAGAGAGAGCATGTATGTGAGCAGGGGGAGAGGCACAGGGAGAGGGGGAGAGAGAATCTTAAGCAGGCTCCATGCCCAACACGGATCCCTACATAGGGCTCGATCTCACAACCCTGAGCCAAAATCAAGAGTTGGTCACTCAACCAACTGAGCCACCCCGACACCCCTCTTTTTTGTCTTGTGTAAATAATAGAGTGACTGTTCAGATAATTGGAGTGCATTGCAAATGACACACAGCTAGTTGACATCCAAACAATCATTTCAACAACAGGGATCTGGTCCACTGTGCTGTTTCCTCCACACTTGTTTCTGTATGACACGCTTTTTTGTAGGTTGTCAAGGCACGAGTAGAGAAAACATTTTAACTACTGTCCAGTCCTCTCAGAAATTCTATTAACAACAGTGATAGTAATAATAGGATATGCTGCAGACATGCACGTACGGGCATACACACAAACACACACAGCGCAAAGCTCAAGAAACTTCCATGAGGAGTCAGGGCTTACAGAAAATGGAAAAATATTTCTCTGTTTAGAAAAGCTTTGGAAACCTAATCCCTCAAAATTGATTAAAGCAAATAAAACGAAAAACAGTATACCCCGTTTAAAGATGGAGAAAAGTCATGAGAATGTGGATGGGAGAAGCACGTAGAAAGTGTAATAATAGGTTTCTGAATACTTAGGAGAGACTAGTTATTTCCCATTTCCTCTGTAAGGAGAGAAAAAGGAACTTGGCTTAAAATGTAACATGAAGGAAATTAAAAACTAGTATTAGCTGTGGACTTAAGATTAGGGTGGGATATTGATGATGCTCATGAAGTCACCAATTCTTATTTAAAAAAATGAAAAGAGAGTCCTCATTATTTCCTGGAAATGACTCTTTAATACTTGAGAAATAGTGCACCCCAGTGTTTAAGAGTAAGGACTCTATAATCTCACCAGCTTGGTTTATCTCTTGCGTTTGTCACAATTATGAGTTGTGTGAATTTGAGAAAGTTACTTCTTAAACCTCATTTTTTCACATTTCTATACAGGGGATTTTTGATCTATAATGAAAGTTTAGATCATGCTTTTAGCATAGTGTTTGGCATCTA
The DNA here is from genome assembly GCF_054177405.1 of Leptonychotes weddellii. NCBI lineage: Eukaryota > Metazoa > Chordata > Mammalia > Carnivora > Phocidae > Leptonychotes > Leptonychotes weddellii. The sequence continues at coordinate 9,094,517 of NC_138371.1, forward strand.
GTTAACACCTTAGTTATTGTTGCAGTTGTGTTTAGATATAGTCTGGCTTGAAAGTAGGACTATGGGTTCCATGGCATTTCCACTCCTCCTCAGGCAAAAAGACATGTCGTGAACATTTTTTCCCCTTTTATTGGCTACCCAGGATTTCAAAATCTTTTATATTTGGCAGGAATCACAGATTGGTACAAGCCATAAGGAGGCAGATATCCCTTCTCCCAATTTTTGGTCTTAGAGTGGGGATGTGTGACCTTGGCTGGTTGATTAAATGTTCCAAACTGAGGGGGCACCTGGATGGTTCAGTCAGTTAAGCATCTGATTCTTGGTTTCGGTTCAGGTCATGATCTCAGGATTGTGACATTAAGCCCCGCATCAGGCTCCGTTCAGCAGGGAATCTGCTTGAGATTCTTTCTCTCTCTCCCTCTGCCTTTCCCTCGCCCAAATAAAAAATAAATAAATCGCTAAAAAAAATGCTCCAGACTGGGATTTGACTATGAAGTAGTGGTAAATGAGAACAGAGGTCAGTAGAGATTACTTTCTGGGGCTGTGATAGAAATGAAGGTATATGGAATTCTCAGTGTGTGCCTGGGGAATGTGGAATATGATGGGACAGTAGCCAGTCTCCAGTGGGAGTGACATTCATAGTAGCATCTTAAATAAACTATTTCTGTGGTGGAGTCTTGGCCATTTCTAGCTTCCTTTGAGTCTTGGTTCACTAGTCGTTTGAATGATTCTATGACATATCTATCAGCTATATCCACAATAATTTTGCAGGACAATTCTCATCCGAGAAAAGCTCAGTGGCATTCAAATGTGAATATTTGTTTCAATTTGTTTCAAACTACTATGAATGCAGGTTGATGGGAGATTGGCCATTCTAGGCTGGATTTAGTGGAGCTTGGCTCCAAGCTATGATTAAGTCCGGGTCTGCTCAATATTTTCCTCATTTTCCATGGATCAACAGCTATTGGAAACATATCCTTCTGCTGCTAAAAGGCAATAATGTGCAACAGGCCCAACTAAGCAAGCACATTGCAAGTATCTGTTAACATCTTATTGGACAAAGCAAGTCACAGGGTTAAGCCCAACAGCAATGGAGAGGAAAAATGTATAACATCTCTTATGGAACACACTGCAAAATCACGAGCAGTGGACACGGCAAAGGCCAAGGCTGTGCCTACAGGGAAGGGTGAAGAACAGAGGACATTAAAGAATTGAACACATAGGTGTTCCTCAATGTTCTTCCAACAAAAGTCTTAAATTGGTACTTATTTCTATTTTTTCTTTTTTTGTAACAAAGAACTTTGATACATAGTACAGAGATTATTAAGGGACTGAATTGTATTTCTCTATAGAGTTTGGGAGAATGTCAGATTGTTATCCAGCCTGCATAGAGCAACATTGGTTAAATATGCAATGTTTCCAAATATCTTAAGACATTGACTGAGAAAGAATAAGCGTCTGAGAATTGCAGTGGTTACTCATATGGTAGGGTTTGGAAGAACTAGATAGAGCTCCCAGGGCTTCTTAAGGCTGTCAAGGCTGCCTGCCTTGACACCTGAAACAAGTTCATTTTTTTTAAATCTAAAGAGACTGTTCCAGCTTTGCTTAAAGACACCTGTCTCCCTTGCCTATTTTGCAAAGGACTTCAATTTTCCCCATTTCCTTTTCTCTCACCTCTCCTTTTGTCAAGACCTAGGGGTAGAGTCAAATTGCAGCACACTGAATAGGTCTGAAGTTTCACACATAGTTCTTTGTTAATTTGTATCAGAAAAAAAAAAATCTGAGCAGTACGTGTGGGAATGGATTCCAAGGATGTTAGAACAAATAGGGAAGAATATAAAAGTAGATCAGACTAATTTATTTTAAAATCTGGAAGGCACACGAGATTCTGGATTCAATATGCTAGAACAGTGGAAGTCCTTTAGAGTGTAATTTGAGATGCCATAAATTCTTCTGTATAACAAAGAAGGAGATGTGCTGGGGTGGATTTATTTTGTGTAATCCATTCACCACTCACCTTCTGTCTACAGTCCATAGGAAAGCAGAGAAGACATGTCCTTCCTAAGGCCTTAAAAAAAGTCATTTGTGAGGGAAGCACTAACATTTCTGAAAAATATTTTAGCAGTACTGTGTAAACTGATAATGCTGGTGGAAGGCAATGTAGTTGAAATGGGCTTTCTGATGTCAATGCTACGAAAGTATGCAGACTGTAAGACTCCAATGTATAGCATCAGATGACTAGAAACACAGTAGAAGGGCACGAGCACATTAGAAACATGACTGTTAACTAAATGTCTTGATTCAGAGTGAGTTTGATTATGACCTTCTGATCATGGAGTACCAGGGACTAAAATTAGGGGTGGTACACTAAGCAGCTATTTGGTTAGTATAACTTAAGCAAAATACAAAGAAAAAATCTGAGATCTCCTTGAGAGTCACAACTCCTTATTAAATTCTCAGATATGAGTCAGGTCATAGATCCAAAGCCTCCGTAAAATAGATGCCTAGAGACCCATATATAAGAATTTCACAATAGCATCTTGTGCCTGTAAAATGAATCTTCACTCAGTCTTTCTTAAAGGGACTTACAGCCATTTAACAGAATAATACTCAGAGGTTTGGGGGTTATTTATTACAGTCTCAGAAAGAAACAGAAAGGAACTTCAGTCATATTTGGAGTTTAAAAGGACAAGTCATAAATGGAAATTTGACTAGAGTCTGCCTCACAGTAGGTCCACCTTTGAGGTCATCCTAAAGTTATTTCCCTAACTGCTAAATGTAGATATATAAATATTCAGCAACAATGAGAATTCTCACACTAATTTGCTGATCCACAGAGTAAGTACTGTATTTGTAACAAAGGCTCTCATTTCTTACCAATATAGTAAATTAAAAAATCCTCAGTGGTGGAAGCAGTGTAGGGCACACAGATCCATAACTCTTAACTTCAGAAACAAATAAACAAACAACAAACTACATAGAACCATATCCACAGCATAACTAGAAAACAGAGAACATCTAAACTTCAAATTACATGTAAGTAGAAAAATACACACCAAATCCTAGCAAGCTATCTCTTGCTTTTCCTACTACACAATTTGGGTGATATAGACAATTCTGGAAAATGGCACTGAAGAGAGTATAGGGGAGTTTGTAGCAAGCCTAAAACTGATTGAAAAACAATACCAAAAAGAAAGTCTACACAGATGCAAAAGAACACGGAGCACTGTCTACAGGGAAAAAGTTAAAGTGCATTCAGAACCTGTGGAGTCCATCTTGAGTAAGTGATGTTTCAAAGGATAAAGGGGGATAGAGGTAATGGAGGGGTGCCTTTTGGAAGCTGAGCAGAAAAGGGAAAAATAAGCAAGAGGAGAAAATATGGTCTCTTTCAAAATTAAAAAATAAAAATAAAAAGAGACAGGAAATTTCTCTTATCTTTTCTCTCACCTTTCCCTCCTCCAAATCAGTAAAGAAATAATTTTTTGTTACAATGACTGAAGATACGCTTTTGAATCTGGAATCTCATAAACCACCCAAACACCAACCCAGCCAGAGAATTTAGAGAGGTACAAACTATCTACCTACCTACCTACCTATAAATACTAAAAAATAAAAAAAAAAAACAACTAAAAAGTCAAACTCCAAACAATTCAACTAATGAACATTCTTCTAATGATACAAGAGCTTATTGGACTCAAGAAGAAATTTTAATAAACACAAAATATATCAGCAATGAAGATTAAATTATAAGTTTCCTAAGAAAGAATAAATAAAATGGAAAACAAATAAGGGGTATTTAAGAAAAATAAGAAAACAGAGAAGATAATAAGAATTAGATAAAGAAAACAGTAAAAGGGTCAGAAAGAAATTGGTTGAAATAAAGACAAGCGAAGAAGAAATAACATATGTAATTGGGGTTTTGAAGAAGGTTTTAAAACAATAACAATGGAACAGAAATAGTATTTTAAAGATTTTATTTATTTACTTATTGATTGATTGATTTAGAGAGAGTGAGTAGGGGGAGGGGCAGAGGGAGAGGGAGGGAGAGAATCTCAAGCGGACTCCTCCTTGAGTGCAGAGTCCAATGTGGGGCTTGATCTCACAACTCTGAGATCATGAGTTGAGCTGAAATCAAGAGTTACTCAGCGCCCCAGAAATAGCACTTTAAAATATAATTTGTTATTTTCACTTTCAGTTATGACTAAGGAGCTCCAACAAAACAAACTCTTTTGCAGACAACTATAAGCTCTAAAAAAATACAAAAGTTAGTTACTGAAGAGAGAATAAAAGCAGGCAGATTCTATGGAGTCCATGCTTGGAAGCAAGAGTTATATAGCATGAGGTCTGTATGTTTGTTTTTTTTTAGCCTGGGGCAGGTGCATTTGTTAGGGGCACTGGTGGAAAAACTACAGTCTTTTTGGCCAGGATTTAGACTGGCACAAACAGTCCCTGGAAAGGCAGAAATATTTTACAGTGAGAAAGAGCCAGAGAAAAAGTATTTAACTTATGTCTGTCCCCATATCTGGATAATTTAAGAACTTTGAATGGTTGGAGTAGTCTCAAGACAACTAAGCTAAAAAACAAAAGCTATTATTTGAGATTGGAGTTAACTCCCAGGAATGCATTTGCAGTTCAAGTCCAACCAAGTTAAATACCTGCTAAAAAGAGACAAGCAAAAACCTCAAAACTTAAAAACCAAGGCTCACCAGCAAAAAATAACTGAATCCAGGATCTTCTCAACAATAATGTTTAGGATTCAATCCAAAATTATCTGACATATGAAGAACTAGGAAAATGGAACCCACTCTCAAGAGAAAAAAACAATAGAGACTAAAGTTGAGATAATGCAGATTTTAGAATTAGCAGACAAGTGTTTTAAAGAAACTAATATAAGTATCCTCAGTGATGGACGAGGAAAAAAAAATGCTTGCAATGGATTAAAAGAGACACACAAGGCTGAAGGTGAAGGGATGGGAAATGATATTCCATGCAAATGGAAACCAAAAGAAAGTGGGGATAGCTGTAATTATATCAGACAAAATAGACTTCCAGCCAATGACTATAAGAGACTAAGAAGGTCATAACATGATAAAGAGGTCAATCCAACAAGAGGATATAACATTTGTAAATATCTATGTACCCAACATAAGAACACCTAAATATATAGAGCAAATATTAACAGACCTGAAGGGAGAAATAGATAGCAATACAATAATAGTAGAGGTCTTCAATATCCCCTTTCAACAGTTGGATAGATTATCCAGACAGAAAGTAAATAAGGAAAAGAAATTGGGCTTAAACTGCACATTAGACCAGATGAACTAACAGACATTTACAGAGCATTCTATCCAACAGCAACAGAATATACATTCTTCTCAAGCACACATGGAACATTCTCCAGGATAGATCATAGGTTAGGCTTTAAACAAGTCTCAATAAATTTAAGATTTAAAGCATATTGAGCATCTTTCTGGCCACAGTGATATGAAACTAGAAATCAATTACAAGAACAAAACCAGAAATTTTTCAAATATATGGAGATTAAATAACATGCTACTGAATAACCAATGGGTCAAAAAAGAAGCCAAAAAAGAAATAAAATAATATCTTTAGTTAACTAAAAATGGAAATACAATATACCAACACTTACAGGATGCAGCAAAAACACATGGAAGTTCATTAGTGATAAATGCTTCCGTTAAGACAAAAGAGCACAAATGAGAAACCTAACTTTACACCTCAAGGAACTAGAAAGAGGAGAACCAGTGAAGCCCGAAGTTGGTAGAAGGAAGAAAATAACAAAGATCAGAGCAGAAATAGATGAAATAGCGCTAGAAAGACAACAGAAAAGACCAATGAAACTAAGAGCTGCTTCTTGAAAAGATAAATAAAATACACAAGTTTTAGCTAGAGTTACCAAGAAAAAAAAAGAGAGGATTCAAATAAATAAAATTAGAAATGAAAGAGGAGACATGACAACTGCATTAAAAAAGAGGTGATTTTGAAAACTTCAGCCAAATGGTAGATTTTGAGTAAATGATTGTTGAAATTAAACTAGCACAAAGATAAGAAAAAAGGGCGAACAACACTATGTTATATGATATATGTTATATGTTCCATGTTGTATGTTCTAATAAAACTGAATTAAGGCAGTTCAGAGATGGGAGGCGAGGCTAAGGGAAAGAGGAAATCTGAATGAAATCATCAATTTTTTTATTAGCAGTAGGTGGGAATTTAGGATACCATTTAAACTGACAGAGTAATAAGTATTAGAAAATACAGAATGAGGACATTAAAACGGTGTAAGTCTAGAAATTACTACTTGCACAAAACACAAAGATTCTTAAATATGAAAAAAATTAAATAGACAAATGATGGAGAAGGGAAAGCTCTTCTCTACAGTAGAAACCAACCTTAACCAAACCAGTGGATACCACGTAAATTGTATGTTAGACAAGATGGACTTAAAAGGCATTTATAAAACATTCCATCCAACTGCAGCAGAATATACATTTTCCCCAAATGCACATAGAACATTCTCCAGGGTAGATCATATGTGATGACCAAGTGGTCAAAATTAGCATTGCCAGTTATTGGATCAATCAACAGCATGTGCCTCCTGATATTATGCACTAAGAAAGCAGTGTCATATCTCTTACATTCTTGAACCTAATAAGGCGTAACTTGAAGCTTACCGTCAGGACCATCGAACAAACACAAATTGAGGGACAGTATTTGAAATAGTTATTTCAGTAGAAATAGATCTACTTCTACAATAGAATAGATCTATTCTACTGATCTGTCTTCATTTTCACTATGATGGGCATTACTGTAGAATTGTCAAAATCTGAATGAGGTCCATGGAATCAGATAATATATCATCCATGTTAATTTCTTGATTTTGATAATCATCCTATGGATATTTATGGGAATTCTATGTTTTAAGAAAATGTACGCTCTAGTATTTGGGGATAAAGAGGCATCGCGTGAGTAAATTGCTATTAGATGATTAAGAAAAAAATGAGGGAGATAATAATAAGGAGAAGGAGAAAGAGGAAGGGAGAGGGATAATGGAGAAGAAACTGGAAGATAAGAAAGGCTCTGGCTGAAGGGCATCAGAGGATTTTTATGCTATTCTTACAATTTTTACGTAAGTTTAAAATTATGTCAAAAATAGAATAAAAATTAAACATATTCAATGAAAAAAAGTATTATGAGATAGATGCTTAGGGAAACCCCATGGTGTAAGACTTGAAAGCTTCATGGGTGGTAATTACAATGAGGTGTCCATTTAACTTTCCAGCTTGACCAGTGGGGAGGATGGATTGGGTATACAGAGCCCATTAGTAATTGTAAGTTTAATCAGGGGATGACACCAATTAAAGTTGCTGCTCCATATGTGGTCTTCTTATTAGAGCGAATCACTAGAGCCCTTGGGACCTGGCACATAGCTATTGATTTCATTGTGTGTGTGTGTGTGTGTGTGTGTGTGTGTGTGCTGATAAAGAGCAGGTTCCAGGGATAGCAATACGAATCACTACTTTTTCTTGGGGTTGTGTAACCATCTGGCTTTGTCCCAATATAATTGGCTTGGCCAGTGGAAGCGTGCTTCAAGGCAAAGGGAGGATGAAATGCATTCTGGAGGATGGAAATTTTTATAGCCAACTGTGGTCTTATGATAGTTGTGGATATGAAAACTAAAACATCAACTTGTATTTCCTTCCTTACTGTGTCAAGTATATATTTATGCATTTAACTAATTTCCCTTTTATTTTGGCTCCTTGTTCCTTGCAATTAACACTGGATTTACTCGTGAATAACATTACTATTTTATTCATAGTGCGTGATATCATGGAATTGCCTCTTCAGGAGAAAGGAATGAACATCACCTCAGAAGAAGAAGGGGATGCTGGACTTTAAGAAGGACACAAGGCTCATGAAGCTACATCATCATCTCCTTGGGAAGAAGGCGAGTAAATTTTCAGCTACATGAGTGATAGCTGAGTTTTGGTGGGAGATTTTCTTTTTTTTTTTAAGCAAAAGAATGAGGAAAAGAATGTGTAGGACTATTCCATGTCCAAACGTAGACCGTGGCGGATATTTGTCATTCTGTCTGCCCAGCCTCTAAACTTTGAACCATAAAAGAATGATTTAAAAACTGAGGATATGAGGGAGGATTTGTGGTTGGTTGTTGCAGACTTAAGCATTCAGAGGAGAGGAATAACATCAGCAGCCTGTGGTAGGATTTTGGCTGTGTCCTGTATTCCTTGGTCACTGACTGCTTTCCAAGACTGGTTTTGAACATTATTAATCATTTTGTGAGTTACCCAATATAATTCCAATAAATCCAGTAACAGTACAGACTAAGCTATTGTAGCAAAGACTCTCACAAATATATTATTTTTCTGTCATGTAAAAGTTGAGATGAATGTAATTCAGAACTATCGGGCAACTTTTCTTCCCAGCTCCTTGCAGGGAATCAGATTCCTTCTATCATGATGCTTACATCTCTAGGTTGTTCTGGTCTTTTTATCTGAAACTGGATCACCAGCACCATGCCTCCATTCCAGCCTGTGGAAGGGGCAAGAGAGAAATGGTGGGCAAGCAATTTCTTTTTAAGTTGCAGGGATCATTTTTTCTTGCAGTTGATTTTTGAGAATTTGGTCACATGACCACTCTTAGCTCTAAGGGAGGGCACAAGAAAATAGAGTCATTAGGTGGGCTGCTTTGTGCCTTAATACAATTCAGGAGAGTGAAAGCTTCTGTTGTTAAAGCTGAAGAGGAAAATGGATCCTAGGGAATCTGATGCTGCGCCACATTTGGATGGTATCAATTGCTGTTGTTTATCACTGAAAACTCCTGAGTAGTATAGTCACATTGTAGCTGTGTTAACTTCCAGTTAACCCCCATGCAAATATTTGAAACTATGAATCTGTTTTTGTAAGGCGTTATGATCAATATTTAAACATTCTCTAGTTCCTCCTTTAAACTTGTTAAGTCTGTCCCTAATGCACTTAAAAGGTGATTCCGCTTGGACAAATTTGATTTTCTCACAGTACAACCATGTAAGAAAGAATTTCTAGCTCATGGGGCGTTACTAAATATCAGAAGAAATTATGAAAGAAGAGAACAGACCTGCCTGCATGAGGGATTATTTAAAACAAGATATATTCTTTGTTCTTTCCTGTTTGCAGCAGTTTACTTAGGCACCCAGGTACATATGAATATCATGTCTATTCCCTTTATTTAAAAGATTTTATTTATTTATTTGAGAGAGAGCATGAGCAGGGGGAAGGGGCAGAGGGACAAGCAGACTCCCCGCTAAGCTGGGAGTCCCATGAGGGACTCGATCCCAGGACCCTGAGATCATGACCCGAGCCGAAGTCAGACTCTTAACTGACTGAGCCACCCAGGTGCCCCTAAGGACAGTGTTTTATAACCAACTTCATTGGTGTAAATTTTAAAGAAAGGGGAGTTAAAAGATTTCATGTGACCCCAATGAACCTTTATTTAACATTTCATCATCTGTTATTTAGTCAAGTTCTCTAAATTATAAAGTTATTTTTTTTAAGGCAAGGATTCTCTTCCCACACCACATCCTCCCTAAAAAGGGTTGTTATATGGTGGCCATATATTTTCAAATAGAAATTAAATAAGTGGTCAGAGTGTGGTAGAGTATTTGAAATCTGAGGTATTTGAATCTGAACTCTGAATCCAGAATATTGTAGGATCACCTTTTTAAATGACTTTATGCCATATGAGTAAATGAAACCATGTTGATTCCTAAAGCTGAAATGGATCAATTCTTATGAGTAAGGACATTCGTTTTTGGATTGAATAACTTTGCAAAGAAGATGGTTGTACAATGGTTGCACAGTGATTTTTCCCTCTCTTCTTGCCTTCCATATTCTAGGCTTCCCCTTCTTGTCACACTCCACCGGATCTTTCCTCTTCCCTCCCTTATGTTTTCCCTCATCTCTTTCCTCCTCTCTTTACCTCCTGATCCCTTTTCTTTCTCTTCCTTCCCCCACCCCTCTTCATGGTTAATGGAGAGAAAATTTAAGTGAAACTCACCCTGAAAAAAAAAAAAAAAGAAACTCACTCAGTAAGTTGGGGAACTGATGGTTCATATCCTGACAGACTCCTGTAACTCACATTCTCCAATTGTGTGAAAACAAGATTTTATTTCAGCTTAATGAATCAATATGTTGGAGAGGCAGATTCTTCTTTCAATAGGAAAATAACATTGCACATCTAAGTTTGCTTTTGTAAAATAACAAATGAGATGACTATCTTTTGAGTGACTTAGGATAGATGGTGACAAGAGGCCAAATTGATCATGTTTATGAGCATCTCTTTCACAACTTTTGCTAGTAGAGAAACTCAGATTAGACGTCTACACCCTACAGTCTCACTAGCAAGCAACAGGAAGTAAGTTATTAATAGTCAATAGTGGAAGCTTGTCTTACAAACTCTTATGAGAATGACCTCTGTGGCTCCTTAAAAAGAATTTGTTATCTCCAGGAAAATGAATAGAAAGAAAATCAAAAGCTATTCTTTTCCATGAAATTTGGTCGTAGATTATGAAGGCTTTCAAGTTAGGTTTAAACTAAGTCATGTAAATCTTTAAGCATCCTAAAATAGCAGTGAATTATCCTACTATGAGGCTGTCTTCCAGGAACGACAGCATTACCCTTCTCTTCTACCGTTGCTCAGCTAAGCATAAAATGATGTTCTTAAAACAAAAATAGTCCTCTAAATGAATATAGTAAAGCTCCCACCTGGAAATTCTAGTATTAGTATTCAGCTAGGATTTCTAACTGTTCCCATGGCTCCTTTTTGACTTTTAACAATCTGAATTCTCTACTTACTCTGTTCTTTCTGGAAAAATCTATTTGGAAATGCCATAATTCAAATCAATGCCATGAGTATTCATTCTGTGGGGTTTTTGTTGCTGCTCAGGAAGTATCCCTGTTTTGTTACTTTGTGCACACACCTGACAAATCATTGACATAAATTTCCAGTAGTGTTGGGGTTGGGGAATGGAAGGGTGGGGCTCACTGGCAGAGCTGGCTGGATTGACAGCAGTGCCTGAAAGCCAGTGTGGGTTGGTAAGCACAGTAATGGAATTGCCATCTAGACTCTGCTTTGAAGGATTTTAGAAAATTATGTATATGGAGGATGAAATGTTTATGTACTTATTAAAAATGCTTTATCTTATAAAAATTAATATCACTTGGTGAATAATGATTTGATATTTGGGAAGAGATTTGGAGGGAAGGTAATGCTATTGACAAACTAAAAGCCTTGTTGATTTTGCAGAAAGTACTGCTAGAAACTAATAGGATGTCTTTGTTTTGTAGATGGTCCAAAATTTTTTACATTTCCTTTATCCAAAATATTTAGGCAGATGATATTAAAAAAAAATAAACTTTAGTTTTTAAAACAACGTTAGGATTGCAGAAAAATTGAGAATATACCATACACCCTGCACCCAGTTTCCCCCATTACTAACATCTTAAATTAGTCTGGTATATTTGTCACAAGTAATGAACCAATATTGATGCATTATTATTAACTAATCCATACCTTATTTAGATTTCCTTAGTTTTTACCTGATGTCCTTTTGTGGGCCTGGGATCCCATTCAGGATCCTCCATGACATTTAGTCATTATATCTCCTTTGGCTTCTCTTGGCTGTGACAGTTTCTCAGACTTTCCTTGATTTTGATGACTTTTACAGTTTTGAGGAGTACTGGTCAAGTATTTTGACTCCACCGGGATTTAGCTGATGTTTTTCTCATAATTGCCCTGAGGTCTTGGGTTTGGTTATGGGTTTTGGGGGGTTCAGCTTGCTCCAATGTAAGGTCACTCTTTTATTTTCCCTCTTTTCACTCTGCCTTCTTTGGAAGGAAAGCACTCTGCAGAGCCCACACTTGAGTGAGTGGTTATGCTCCTCTCCTTGATGGGACTGTATCTAGATAAATTATTTGAAATTTTTCTTCATGGGAGTTTTATCTCTTCTCCTTCATTTATTTATTTATGCAATTTATTTATATTTGTACAGACTTCTGGATATTTATTTTATGCTTTGAGTTACTGCCCAACACAGGGCAGATGGTATTTTCAAAAAAAATTTTTCAATTATATACTGTGATTTTTATTTGTAGTAATATAATGATATTTCAAAGGTACTTTGGGGGCTTAAAACTAGGATTTCTAATTCAATATGTGCATATTTCTTTTGTGATATTTCATATAATAAGGCTGTTAATGATGCAAAGTTTTGTTTATATACTAATTTTTTCATATCTGAATAATATAGTTTATATATTTTATGGTATTGAGATTACACAAAATTTACAGTGCCAAACATGCATTTAATGTTTACTTTAAAAACACATTTATGACTATTAAAATTAGACGGGGCGTCACATTTCAATTTGTAAAGATTTTTTTTTTTTACCTCTACTATGTTACTAAGAATGCTTTGTATAATGCCAAAGCATTATAGCTGAAGATCTAGATTACTAAATATCAAAGAAATGTTCTGTATGAAACTTAAGAAGAGAAAAAATACTAAACCATTATCCTCTGGGAAATTGCACTAAATCCAGACTATTGACGTTTTAAACAAAAGAACGCTCTCGCTTTTTAAAAATAAGCATAATCTCTTTCTATGAGTATCAATCAGTCTAATAATTAACTGCAAACCTCAGAAGAAAATGAGCCATGTGAAGGAAGGACTGATTATAAATCCTTGTCTTACCAAACCATCCATCATTCTAAATAAATCTCCTTGTATTCTGCTACTACATTGCAACACCAATCTCCCAGAACTCCCCCATGACGCGTGGATCAAAGGAATTGATATACCACCATTATGAATCATCTTTAGCCATGCATTATAAACATAAGACTGGCAAGGCAGTCTTAATCCTTTTAATATCATGGGTTATTTTGGGACTCCAAAGAAATCTATGGATAGGTTATCTCCCAGGAAGAATACTCAAAACACTAACTGCCTACATAGAACCTCCTAAGATCCCTAAGTGGTCCATGGATTTCTTTCAAAAAGTGATTAGGTCTAAGTCATTTTGCCGTTCCCAAGCAGGGAGCCACAGCGAGGAAAGCGTTGGGATTTCCTTCTCTGGACACGTGAGGGATAGACCCTAATTTCTTCTTGATCTCAGGCCAGGTGTTTATTCTGTTGTCTTCCCTCAAAGGAACCACCAGCACTGAGACAGAAATTCCATAAATTCAGGAATGGAGGATATCCCTAAGCTGAGCACATTGTCTAGAGTGAGCTACAATAAACTTGTTTGAAAAGTGGATGGACTGATGGATGTATGGATGCATTTTAGCTTTTATAAATAGCTCATATTCAGCTTCTCTGAAAACATACTACCCATACTAGTTCCTGGAAAGGATTTTTGAAAGAGGTAAACTTGTTTACCAATTTACTAGAAACTTAGGGAAGGAGAGTTGTAGTAGGAAGGGACTGGTAGTGATTGTTAAAGTTGGTTTCATATGTGTTTATATAATTGTAGAAGCATAATAGTTTAAAATGTTGATAAATGATTATTTTTAATCTATTATAATAGAAAATTTCAAATATTTACAAAAGAAGAAAAAATGGCATAAGGGACTCCCATATACCCATCACTCATCTTTAATAATTATCAAACCATGTCCACTTCTGTTTCTTCTATGTTCCAGCCAACTTTTCCCAATACTCATTCTCCAACACCAGATTATGTAGATGCCAATCCAAGACCATATACTTTTATTAATAATTATTTTGATATGCATATCTACAAAGATAAGGACTTTTAAGGCAAACATAACTGCAATGGCGTAATCACACCTCCCATCCCCCACAAAAAATCACATAGGATCACATAGACTCAAGTCAGAAGTACCAAATGTACTAAAGTTATTTTATTTGGGAATGGACATTAAAATTTATTGTTTTGATATATATATGTATATATATGTTATATAACTTTATATAACATTTGTTATATGTTTTATATATATATAAAATATATATAGTAGTAGGAATTCACTTTTTGTTTTACAGAAGGTAAATGTAAGCAAAACATAACTTTGTTACAAAAGTAGAGTAAGAAGGAAACATTAAAAAAAAAACAACCCAAAAAACAAAAAGAATCAGTGTAGTTTCTGGAAGTAGTGGGCATTTCTGTGTGATGATTTCTCCTTTCTCTGTGAAATAAGAGACGAGTTTATATGCTGAGAATGAGTGGGATGTGATAGAAGAGGAAGTTTGAGGAGCATAGATGAGGTCTGAAGTAGTCTTAAGTAGAGATCTAGTTTGAAATGGGACATGCACTCACACTAGCAGTGTGAAAATCTCCAATGCAGATTTTCTTAATTTCTCTTAGAATATCCCTGATGATATGGGAAAAATAAAACAGCAACTCTGAAAAAACAGGGACTGAAAGTTAGACTATAGGAGTACATGATACTCATTATAAGGAACAAAAAATGTAGGTTAAGAAAAACTTTTTAAAACTTTATCTCATGGCACAGTCTGGTTCCATGTCATGAAACAAATATAATATTCTTGATCTAAAACTTCAAATAGATTAATAGATGAAGGAGAGTAAAAGTGTATTAAACTATTCATCTCATATAAAGAGGACCAAAAGTGAACGTTTCATTTGGTCTTTGATATTTAGATAAATGTAAGTTAAGGAATGCTTCTGAAAAACTTAAAGGGAACTATTTGAATTGTTACTATCATATAGACCTTCAAAAGCACTGATTAATTTAAGCAAAAACCTAACAACAAGAGTAACAACAAAAACCTCACAGAGTAAAAGCTAGAGAAAAAAAAAGAGAGATCAATGATCAGTTAAAGGAAAAGAAGAAAGCTTAGAACCAAATGATTACAGTAACAAAAGCAAATTGATTACATCCCCCAATTAAAAGTCAAAGGCTTTCAGATCAAAATGTAGCAATTAAATTCTGCTTATAAAAAACAAATTTATAGCAGACTGAGAGGTTAGATGTGAAAAGTGAAGAAAACTGTATTAGAAAAATGTAGAACAAAAGAAAGTAGAGTACTACAGTATTAATATTAGGAACTCAATAAATATAATAATGATCAGTGGGAAAACTTCTCTAAACTAATTTTTCAAAAGATCCTCTTATAATATTAAATAATTTAATGTACAATGAACATATGACTACTAAGAAACTTTTTCACAAAAAGTCATTTTCATATATCTACATAAAAATTTGTTCAAAGTCAAGATGGAATGGACTAACATACCATAAGCATGAGAGGTATTATAATGATGCTCTGTTGTTGAAAATGAGGTACACAAAATATAAATGAGTTTATGTAAGGTTTGAATAATATACTCTATCAGATTAATTCAATAAACATAATGACATACCACTTTTTTCAGCATCCACACAATATTCACAAAATTTATTTACTAAGGCATAAAAATACTTGATAAATCCTAAATGGGTGAAATCCACTTTCTGATCAAAAGACCTTAGAAAAGAATTACAATAAGAACCATTCCAGTGCTGTAGGATCAAAGAAACTCAAATCTAGGGTCAAAGAAGGAATGTTTAAAAAACTATGATTTTTGATATATCTACTACTGTAAAACACAAACCTTGGAGACTTAAAACAATACACATTTATTATTTCATGGTTTCTATGGGTCAGAATTCAGAAGCAGCCTAGTGAGGTGGTTTCTCATGAGGCTACAGTCAAGATGGGAGCCAAGGATACTGACTTGTCATCTGAAGCTTGACTGGAACTGGAAGATCCACTTCTAAGATGGCAGGCTCATTAGCTCCTTGCCACATGGACCCCTTCACAGGGCTGCTTACAACATGGCAGCTGGTTTCTCCCAGAAGGAGTGATCCAAAAGAGAGAGGACCTATCTTAACACCTTTCAGACCCATTTTAGGAGTTAATCCTTGTCCCTTCCACCTTATTCTATTCATTCTAGATGGCTCACTGTGAACGCCCTTATCTAAAACAGATAAATTAGGCTCCACCTTTTGAAGGGAGTGTCACATTTGTGAGCCTATTTTAAAGCACCACATTAAACTGTTTTAAACTATCAATAAATGAGCTGTTTTACATATCAGTGTTTATGGAATGTGATTGAATCTTTTATTATTTAACCAGAAAGAATGAAGAAGAATGAAAGGAAAGAAGGAAAATTTTCAATTCAAGAGGCCAAGTAAAGCAGCAGAAACATCCCCATGGAGAAAAGAAAGCACCCGCAAAGATCAATGCCAAACTAATGAAGTATATAAATAAATAAAAGACAAGCAATATTGAAATATATGAACTATTTTTAGTCCCGGTGCTCTGAAAAATCCAATGAATTGGCCTTACATCTGAGAGAGAGAATTTGTAACCATAGACACACTGCATTAGAAATTTGAAAGGAGATAGAACCACAGATATAGAGCTTTATTTAACTATGAAAGAAAACTATTTAAAATTTATTTATTTTTTTAATTTTATTTTATTATGTTATGTTAGTCACCATACAATACATCACCAGTTTTTGATGCAGTGATCCACGATTCATTGTTTTTGTACAACATGTTAATATGTGTTTAAATCGCAGTGGAATAGGCAATTTATTGCAAATACATATTTGTAAAATCGCTTCAAAAAGAATTTTTAAAATCTGAATTGACATGTAACTATGAAAGAAACTGAACATCTTTATTAAAAAGTATTGTTTTCTCGCATCCTCTCCCCCTTCTAGGTCCAAAAAGTTTTTAAAATGTAATTTTTCCCCCCATGTTTATTCCCAAATGTGTTTGCTTTCACTGCAAAGGATAGGGTTTGGGTTGGCCATTCTGGAAGCTGATGGCCTCTTTGTATTCTTCCATCTTTCCTTACATGCGTGCTTAACCTCACCAAATATTCAGACACAAAAGCACCCACACTTGGTGTGTTTCTGAGACGCAGGTCTGTTCTGATCTACACTGGGAGTGATACTGTTGAAATGCTCTGTAGTAAGCTTTGGCCATTCCCATGGAGGGTGGGCCAATGAAGGGACAGCAGAGCAATACTGGCCAAATATGGATCCAGGGACAGTTCTAAGTCATTTCTCATTTCAGATGGATTGTCGTCCCTCCTTTGTCAGCCAGTGGTGCAAAGAGAACGTTTCAGATTCAGCAGGCAGAGCTCCTGCTGACTTCAGCATGTCTCCTTGAGATGACACTTGTAACCAGAAGCAAATAGGTTCAGCGAGGCGTGAGGACTTTGCATTAAAAGATGTTTTCGTACGTTTCTTGAGGTGTGCTTCAATCTGGGCACAGCAATTCCAGAGATGTGGCTCATCTCCCCTTTTATCGATCATAGGCAATTCTGAGTATCTTATAACTCTTCCTTAAAAGCTGGCTTTGAATTTAAGCAGCTGCTGCACACATAGGAAGGTGACAGAGGCGATTTAGCTTCCTGCGAAGAGTGTTACCATTGCTTTATGGAGAGGATCAGAGAAACATGTCTAATCTAATTGTCTCACAGTAATAGAGTCACTTGAAGACAGTCTCTTCTTAGTGGAATTCGTTTCTGGCTTCTTAAATAGTGTCTTCTGAGTAATCTAGAGAGGTTGGATTACTCTTGGTGTTGTGTAGCCTGAAAAATGAGACTCATCAGTGAGTCTACTTCCCAATACCAACCCCTGCCCCTGGCTACCCTTCCAGATCCTCTGGAGGTGGTTGTAGATTTCCCCTACCCCCAGAGGGTTTCAGGATGGGTCAGAACAATACATTATTCAAATCAAATCCCATGACTACTTATTACCCAAGGCTAAAATTTCACTCCCTATTATATTTCTGAGATGCCAAATTATGTCCAGGCACCTGAAAATTAACCTATCAATGATTGTCAAAGAGTTTGCATTGTAAGTATATTTTAATATTAAAATGTCAGTATTAGATGCTTCAAACTGGAATATAAATCATTTTCTGTTGTTAATTTGCTATGGAAACTTTAAATTACCTTGCAAGTAAAGTACATAATAATAATAATAATAATAATAATAATAATAATAATAATAGAAATTCAAAATGAGGGTAGAAGGAGAAAATCTTGGTTTTTAGCTTTTCCACAATAGTTGTCCATCTAAACCAGTGAACAGCCAGGCTTAAACTGTGAACTTAAACTGAATTGAGAGAACTCTTTTAGCAGAAAGTAAACCTAGGTACTCTCTGCCCTTACTGTATCTACTAGGAAATCTCTTTACACAAACATATTCACAGGGCTGCACTGGAAACTGCTACCTTTTTGAAAAGCTCAGAAATTTGCAATGGTGGAAGTTCTAATGTCAAGGTTTAATTTGAATTTTTTTTTTCTTTATCCAAAACCTCTTAATTTTTATTTCTCAGCTCTCAGAGACTGGATGGAATGTGGGCTTGATGCAGTGGCCTAATGTCCACACGTGCTTGTGAGTGTTGTATTATTTTGCCAGGATTTTTGTAACAAAGTATTGCAAACTGGGTGCTTACACAGAAGAAACTTACTGTCTCACAGTCCTGGAGGCTAGAAGTCCAAAATCAAAGTGTTGGTAGAGTCCTCAGGGCTGGGAGGGAAGCATCTGTTCCAGGCCACTCTCCTCAGCTTGTAGATGCCTGTCTTCATGTTCACATGGCATTCTCCATGATGCCTGTCTGTCTTTAAATTTCCTCTTTCTGTAAAGTCACCAGTCATATTGGATTAGGGCTCATCCTAATGACTTCATTTTACTTTGATTACCTCTGTAAAAGCCCTATCTCCAAGTTAGGTCTCATTCTGAGATACCATGGATTAGAACTTCAACATACTAATTTGAGGGGAGATGCAATTCAATGCATACTGGTGGGCATCATCAGTCCTCTCACTATGACATAGAATAGGCCTGTAAAAACTACCTCCCAGGGAAGGGTACCCTCAACTTCACATGTGTTTCATCTGGGGAATGCTGTTTCCTGATTCCTGAACTCAAAGTGCTCCTCAGTGCTTCTGAAATTCAGAGCCAAGTGGTCACATGCTCCCCAAACCTGCTACTACTGTTCTGACTCTACACTTCTTGTGCAGTAGAGGGATGTGCCTTTAAGGTTTGTTTTCTTTTTATTCTTTCCCTACTTCCTTCAGAATAATTCAGATGAAATGGTAATAATTTAACCTGATGGTTAGGAGGGTCTCCCTTCTCTAACACAGATGCTGTTTGCTGGAATGAACACCTTATTTTTTACTTATATGCTTCCTTTGATTTGGAGTGTTTCCCAACTCCTGAGCTTGTGGAGAAGGCACGCAAATCCAAGATTGGTCTTGCCATGTATTCTTCCTTGGCTCTAAAAGCAGAATAGAATTTGGGGCAACTGATCCAGCACTGGATTCCTACCTAGCCTCAGAGCTGAAAGTTTGAGCTTGATTCTCACTAATGCTTCATAGATCATGGTGGGCTTGCCTCTTGAAAATGGCATGTACTTTTCTGTTCAATAATGCCTGAAAGGCCAATATATGGAAAGATACTCTTTCATATCCTGGATCTTTGCCTTAGCTGTATTATCTTAAGAAAAGCATAAGAAAAAGCTTGCATATATTTCTGAGTCAGGCAGTAGCTTATTCCTTGTGAAGGCCACCTTCCTAGTCAGCATCTGCCTTGATCCCTAGCACCTGAGCCTCTGCTGAATTTTCTCAAAGCAGGTAAGGCCTGCAAGGTACTTGTTTTAGGCCTAATGTGCATAGAACTACCTCTATCAAGACATCCACTTGTCTGTGAATAGAGCCACCACCCATTTAGTGATCTGCCAAGGTGAGAATTTCAAGTGACACACAACCAAACTTAAACCCATTCACCAGGTGTCTAGAGTAAAAGGTCACTTGCAAACTCAGGCTGCAGCCAATCTTATGTGGCTAATATGAATCTCTCAAACTGCAATGTCTAAACATCCTGCTCATACATTAAATACTGAAGTTCAGGGACAAAAGCCATATACCTTAAGCTCACCTACATCTCTCTGTGCTATTTTGATCCAAAGATTCCATTTTTTTTTCTTTCTCAAGGTTTTTGGCCCTGCATAAAAAAGCTGGGCCTTGAAAGGTGCCCAATGACTAGTATCGCTCTCTCTCACCTGAGTTCTGAACCAACTGGGAAATAAAATCAAAGGCAGACCAAAATGCTATCTTAATGACTAATAATACTGATTTTGGAGAAGGTAGCATATGTCTGGAGACAAATAAGCTTTGTTGAACTGAACCCCAGAATTAGACAAATATACCCACCAGTCACAGCAGGACTGGACCATCCTAGGTACCCCCACACAGGTAGACTTGTCCTGTAGCACTTACAGCAGGTGGGATAGACCAGAACCCATGCTTCCTGGGCACAGCAGCTCTGGAGAGCAAAGGGAAGGGAAGTGGCAGAACTATACATGTCCAGTTCCTCTCTTGATCTTATCAGTAAAAGTTTTCCTCTCCTGGGGAAGGAGAAAGGTGTGAAGGTCACATTAATGGAGCCCCTCCACATGGGAGGACCCATCAGGCACCGGGAGGAGGACAGTGATTCCCACACTCATCCTGAACTCACCCCTCACCACCAGCAAAACAAGTAAACAAGAACAACAAAAATTTTTTTTTGCCCTACACTTATCTCCTATTTCATTTTCATCTCCCATTTTTGTGCTGTTTTGTCTTTTTGGGGATTTCAGGGGTTTTGGGCTGTGTCTCAGATATACAGAGCCCCTGAACGTGGAACTCCACAGGGGCCAGTTACCCCTGGGAAAGTCTACCATGTTCCTTGACCTGTATCCAAATGTACCTGTCAAGTGCACCACATGCTTTTCAACCTGGAGTGCGTCTGGTTGGTGCGAGTGGGTTATATAGAGCCACCGTGTAAATGTGGTTCTTTTTAAGGGGGCACTGATTTTTATTAGAACATCTGGAGGAAAATACCAACGGCAACAGCAAGACCACATTCTCTTGATAGTAATAAAATGCATCCACACTTTGGAATACAAGGCAAATTTATGTGGATTTTTAAGTAAAATACAAGGCTTTGAAGGAAATGGACCCTGAGACTGGCTGCTTTGTGCTATTCTTCCAGTGCCTCCGGGGACACGCAGTCACTCTCTGGTGGTGTGGAAGTGTGGTGTGGGGTGTGCGGTATTGGTTTGACATTGGGAAAAACACTGAAGTGGTAGAAAAAAACAAGACTTCTCAAGTTGGATAAATCTTGTGGGCAAAGTCCATTTTCTAGCTAAGTGACATTTTGCAAGTAACTTAAATGAACAGGATTCTGTTCTCTTATTTGTAAATTGAGACACAATTACATTTTCTTACCTCATAAGGTTCATGTGAGGAATGGCTGAGATAATATCCATGTAAGTCATTAACGCAGTGACTGGCACAATAGTGTGGGCTGTTATTGAGATGACACCCTCTTCATTGATTTATTTATCCGTTTAGCTGACCATTAGTTCACCTGTTTGCTCATTGACTCATGGCCATAAATCTTTCAACATCTACTTTATACACAAATACTTAATGTCAGCATAATAAACTAACACGATTCATTACCAATGTCAATAGCACCAAGGTCCGTTGTTGGACTGCATTAAAAACATTTGGAGGTACAGAGGAACATTTTTATTAAAAAAAATAATAATATTAATTAATTAATTAATTAGAGCATGAGCTAGGGGAGGACAGAGGGAGAGGGAGAGAGAGAGAATCTTAAGCAGACTCCATGCCCAGCATGGAGCCCAATACGGGTTGGATCCCATGACCCTGAGATCATGACCTGAGCTGAAGTCAAGAGTCAGTCGTTTAACTGACTGAGCCACCCAGGCATCCCAAGAGGAAAACTTTTTTAAAAGTCTTAAATATGCCACTAATATTGGTATCAATTACAGAAATTAATAGAAAGGGGAGTAAGAATTTAAATTATTTTCAGAAATATCACTAAGTACAC
>NC_138371.1:9116987-9140828 GCF_054177405.1 Leptonychotes weddellii
GTTATATATTAATTTAATAATATAATACAATATTCAATATAATAAAATTGATATTTTTTCAAAACACAGGTTCTTTATTTTTAGTCTGAGTTCTTTTTTTTTACATTTTATTTATTTATTTTAGGTAATCTGTACACCTAATGTGGGTCTCCAGCTCGTGAGATCAAGAGTTGCATGCTCCACCGACTGCGCCAGCCAGG
The DNA here is from genome assembly GCF_054177405.1 of Leptonychotes weddellii. Taxonomy (NCBI): domain Eukaryota; kingdom Metazoa; phylum Chordata; class Mammalia; order Carnivora; family Phocidae; genus Leptonychotes; species Leptonychotes weddellii. The sequence continues at coordinate 9,117,188 of NC_138371.1, forward strand.
CACTCCTAGTTGGTGTTCTTCACAGATTTAATGCAAGTTAGTCTTCAAACTCTAGATGCATTAACATGAATCAGAAAAAGAATAAATAACTTTCACGATGAGCCGATGTCTATTGAATCTCAGCACACAGCGTGGTCATGGGAATTGAAGTGGCTGATGCCAAGGGAAGTGGGTCATCAATCCCAGAAACCACTGGGGTGGGGGTGGGGAGGTTTGCAGGCACCACAGCAGAGGTATTACAGCTATGGAAGCAGGTGCACCCTGAGCTGTCAGAAGCACTCTTTTAATGCCTTTGCAAAGATGCATTAAACAGAATAATTAAGTGAGCAAAGTCTGTGAACTGTAAATAACTCACGTAGGAGGCAGTGGGAGAGAGATCTGTGAACATGGCAGGGATAGCTATTGCTCGGGAAGATGAAGGCTGGAGCCTGATGTCCCTTCCTTGTGCATCTACCAGGCTGTTACAGATCCAGCCAAGGTTGTATAATTTTATTCTGACTAAATTTTTCTTTAGTTTCATTCTTCCTGTAGTATCCTGCACCTTAAAACATAGACGAGGGCACTTTAGAACTTTATGTGCCCTTAGAAGAATGGCCCCATCTAGTTTCCATGATCTACACTTGAAGGGACTGATCAGGTTGGGTCTGACCTACCTTACAGTGGTGTTAGCAACTGAATGAGGATTGGAAAACCCTATTAAGCTCTCGTTTCCTGAAAGAGTTTGGCTTCTGTGACCTCTCTGGCATGTTTCTAAGTCAGATGGGCAAAAGGGAAACAGCATCTCAGATAAAATACAGCAAGAGGAGTTCTCCAGCTGCAAACTCCTTGTTTTAGCAGCTCTGAGAAGTCACAGATCGGCATGACAAATGTGTGGACAGCCTTCCAGGGCATTCTTCTAGCAAGTACAGTGACTGAAGTTTTTTGTGATGTCTGATTGAAATGAGAAAAAATGGACCAGGAAGCTTCTAGAAGGAGTAAGTTTATGCTGGTCCAGAGTAACTACCAACAGTATCCAAAACGTGAGCTGGTGGTGTAGATGGTACCAGAGGGACGGACCCTACAGGCAAAATGAGTGGTCTTAGTCCTGACAGTGCCATTTGTTGAGCACTTGCTGTATGTCTGCCGTTGTGTGCACTATGCTTCATGTACATGAACTCATTTGGACCTTACAAAAACACTTTGAGGAAGGTGCTGGTCTTATGGCATGTTTTTTCAGAAAAAGAAAATGAGACATGGCTTCAAGTAATACAATTACTAAAGGACAAAGTCAGAACTTCAACCCAGATATAATGAACTCTGGAGAGTACACACTCCTATAGGAATACATTTGTGGAACATGGGTATAGAATAGTTGGAAAATTCTTCCCACTGAGCCCTAACTGTTGATCTTCTGGAAAGAGGTCAGTGTTTGGATGGCATTCAGGAAGGCAAATTTGCATAATGGTGAAGATCAAGAAAGAATCACAGTTCTGAAAATGCCTAGTTGGGTGAGATTGTGCAGTTCGGTAAATCTCTGTGTATCAGGTAATAGTAATATCCAGATAATATATATTAAGATTAATCAATACATTTCAATGTTTCAGTCCATGCCTATTCTATGGTAAGCCCTTTTCATAGCACAACAGAATAGAGAGTGGAAATGAGAGTGGTTTAAAGTAAATGTTATTTCTCCATAAATGTTAGCTAGTATTGAAACCATATTCATTAGTTAATATTTACTTTTGATTGCACATGATGGAAGCTCAAATAAAACTAGTTTAAGTAAAATAAGAAAGGTTATGGGCTTCAGGTAAGGCCAGAACCCAAAGGTCAAATAATGGCAGCGATTTCTCGTTCTCTTGGTCCTACTCTCCTTTGGTTTTCTCGGGGTTGACTTCATTCTCAGGGGACTGTTACATATGCTGCTAGATTAAAATGAGCAATGGATCTAGTTCTAGGAAAGAACTGACTGAGTCTTGGAACTAGCCCTGTGTCAAGAAAGACTGCTCCTGGGGTCATGGGAGTGGGGAGGAGGAGGGTCCCCAAATGAAAAGATTCTAGGCAGACAAAGATGAAATAATACATTTGATTCTATATTTGGCATTTCTGAAGGATAAGAGCTTTATACTACCTAGTCTCTATTTTCAACAATTAACTATTAGATATGTGATAAATGGAGTACATTAAGATGTTTCAGATATATCACCAGTTGGGGGGGATGTTTTGAGAAAGAAACCTCTTCTTGCATGTGATACTTTATTTACTTCATATCAGTCAATAGCCAACAAGTCTTTATTAAGCAATTCCCATGACCTAAGAATCCTGTTCACACACAGCACAAATCAAATCACAGCAAGTCAGTACCATGATAATGGGAGTGTCTCCTGATAAGCAAAGCTCCAGCCCCAGCTGCAAGCATGCATTTTCCAGGGATATTCAATAGCACTACTTCAGGGCAGTCTAGGAGTATGGATCATGTTTGTAATCAGTGTATGGCTGGTAATCTATGTGGGACACATCCATTAGATGCTTTGTTTTTGTTTTTTGTGTTTTTTTTCTCAGTGGCCTATCCTTGGGTGATTTCACAATTTATTATCACCCTCTGGGAGCCAAAAAAGGAATATAAATCTCTGATTAGCCTGCATGGCTACCACTGGCTTGTCAGAGAGGGGTGTGAGACCATGGGATGGGTGGGGGACTTGCATAAGGTATGTCACCACCAGAGGAATTACAGCCAGCTCAATGACCACAACCTCATTTCCTTACAGAAAACCATGTTGAGTGTGTTCCATATTACAAGTAACTACAAACTTTGAACTCTGCTTGGCTTCACATCTGACTCCAGGAGGTCACGTCCAGAGAATTAGGCAGGACTTTCTATCTAAGTAAAACCAGACTTCATCACAGCTATGGGGAGCATGAAAAAGGTTTTGAGAAAGTGATAAAATGAGATTTACAGTCAAGAAAACATTCTGGCAGTGAATGAGGACTAGATTGGAGGAAGGCAAAAACTTTTACTCTATCCGGAGAACAAGCCAGGGAATCTGAATATAGAAGATATAAAGAGGTGATAAACATCCCAATGGTAGTTGAAGTTCAGAGTGAACAATGGCTTTCAGTGGTGGAGGAGAATGTGGATGGGGATCTAGATTGGAGAAGGGGCTGTTGTGATATCATGCAGGATTTCACCATCAGCTGGCCCAGTTGTCCTGCTGTCACCCTCTCCCTCCCTCTCCTGTGACATGGCCCTTGTGTCTTGACAGATCTGCTTCCAGAAGCAGCACAAAGGCAAGGGCCACCACCCAGAGTTACAGCTCCCCCGGGCAGCGTTGGTGTTTGTGTTTGGAAGGCCTGAGTGCATTTGTTTTTTGCATGTGGATGTATCTGGTCTGAGAATTTGCAGTAGATGGGACCATGAAGCCAGGCTGGGGAGATCTTGAAAAAGAAGAAGTAGTAAGCTGTGTAGTTTGTGTTTTCTCTCCAGAAGTCACCTGGTTCCCCAGCCGCTAGTCCAAAGCTCCCTGTTTTAACACATATTTTGAGAACAGTCCTTTACTCTCCTGAATTAAAATAATAGATTGTATAAGCTACCTACACACAAACATAATTCCAAACATCAATACCATGTCCTGACTGTATTTGGAAGTAGGCATAATTAGAAATTAACTCATAATATTATATCTTTCTACATAAAACTGCTGGGGAATAACTGTACTTCAGGATGAAAAAAAAAAAAAAGGAAAAACAAACCAATACTACAGCTTCACAAAATACAACCTAGGGGCAATGTACTGCTGCCAACCACCAACCAAGGGCCACAGTGTCAGTCTCCATGCCTCACCTTAGTGACGAGACAACTGTGTTATTGGAGGGGTGAGTGAGTTCCTTAGGACATACCGGGAGGCAAAGCCAGAGCTCAGGATCCCAGCTCAGCGCCATGGCCCATCATCAGCACCTTTGTCAGCTGGAACAGCCTCCTGGCATAGATAGAACCCCAGAGGCAAGATTTACCCACACTGAATAGTCTCCAGAGTGCGGGAAAAAGCATGGGCTTCAAAACTTCTCTTTATATCCACTGGGGTAGGGGGCGAGGCACCAAGGAAGAGGCTGAGAAGTCAGCAAAGCTATAATCAAACATATCCAGTGACCATGATAGTTCATTCATTCATTCACTCAAAAGTCATTTGGACTTTTAGGGCTGTCCTCCTTGTTGTGGAGTTTGTAGCCCAGTATAGCATATAATTAGTCAGGTGTTGGTAAGTGAGGTGAAGAAAATCAAGGGGGTCTTGTGATTGGATAATTAGGGAAGAACTCTATGTTCAGAGGACATTTAGCTAAATCCTAAATGGTGTGATGGAAGCAGCCACACTAAGATCTGCATTCCAGGCAGGGAGACCAGCAAGTCAAAAAGGTACTGAGGTAGGACAGAACTTGTCACTGATAAAGTGCTAGAGTATGGGAGGTGGGTACCATCATCTTGTTTCCTGCCAGCATCCCAGAACTATGTCTCTGCTCTCCTCCTCCCCCAAGGTTGAGCATATGACCCAAATATGGCCATTTACATCTTCTTTCTGAAGATTTTCTGAAACAAAGGCCTTATTTCCCAGAAATAATTGTCCAACTTTCCATTTAACTAAATGAGTACCCCAAGACCATTCCAATAATTAATTTTTATGCTTAAGTTAGCCAGAGCTGGCCTCTGTTTTCTGCAACTGAATAGCCAAAACATTAATTGGCTGCTATTTTTAGCTCATTTTTCATAGAGATGCCTATACAAACTGAACTGATATTTAACTTTGTCCATTAGTAAAAAGAGAAAAGTAGTTATACATCGTATTATTGGGGCAGATGGAAGGGGTTGGTTCAGCACAATAAGTATTAGCAAAATCATCACAATCATCATCAAATAATCATTTGAAAATACCAATAACCAATTTCCTAGATTTGCTACCACTTTACCATAATATGAGCACTTTGTGAGTATTGTTTCTGTCAGCTTGCTCTGCATCAAGTGGTAAGAATTTTTTTAGCACTGATTATCGGTGTCCTAGACTTCTTTTCTGTGAGAATGCCAGCCAAGTAATCAAAGGCAAATTGAAACAATTATGTGATTAATAGGCCAAATTTACCCTAGGCCTGTCATGTTCAAGAGACAATTTGTTTGCATTTTGCTTAGCAAAAAATAAATGTTAAGATGATACAACAAAATGTCAGATGAATCTTCTTTGGAAGATATCCAGAGGCCAAGTGCCCACTAGACATGTGTTCAGAGGGTAGGTGTGTAAGTAGTCTTTTTCCGCCCATGGATATGCTTGGAGTACTTTCAAAGAGAATCGCCAGATAATCACCAAGAGCTTTTTAAAAAGCAAATTTCTAAATCATGATTTAAAGTAATATTTTAAACTACCACGTATGCTTTAGGAAGCAATAATTTTTATACCCATAATTAGCTCTAATTTTGTCATCTTTTTATGCTCTCCTAACTTAAAGTCTCTCTCTTTTCTACTTCTGGTGTCTTTTTAAAGCTAAAGAACTCCCTTTGCATTTATTTTCACGTATTTTTAAAATTTTCTTCCGAATTACTGGTTCCCCAGGTTTAAGATTGCTCTTGGGTATTCTACCATAAGTAATAGAAAAAAGTATGTTAACTTTACCACACTTGGCTTCTAGTTTTCTTTAATTTACAAATCATCAGTGGCATGAACATTTTCCTTGCTCATTTTAAAAATTGGTTTAAATCTTTTTCTGAAAATAAATGTATTTTCCGTGAAATAAGTGTTATTACTTTATATTCAATTTTTTGCCTCAACCAGCCAGTTTTCTTCTGTCTTTCTTTCTTTCTGTCTTTCTGTCATATACATGCTTAGAACACACAAGTCCTTTACAACACAAAGTCCTTGTGATAGCAGACACAGATGTTTCATCTGAGAAGTATTTTGCTATTGGCATCACTGAGGGAAATGCCGATTAGGTCAATGAGTTCAGTGAATATGATTTAGATATGTGTAGTGCTAAAAGAAGTTCAAAGCATTTCCGTATGTCTTAATGTATATAGTCTCCAGAAAAACAATGAACTAGGGGTGTTACTATCCATTGCGGAGTGTTTAGATTACAGTTCCTAAAAAGTGCTTTTTGGCTGAGGCCTCTCAAGTAAGTGATGGAAGATTCTGGCCTAGGACTTGGGCCTCCAAATTGCATTTCAGTGCTACTTTGAATAAGAATAGGGACTTTGGACAACATGGGACAGATTTGTGTTCAAATCATGACTTGACCACTCATTTAGCTTTATGGCTTTGTTTTGTTTTGTTTTTTTATAGTTTTATGTCTTTGGACAAGATTAGTAACTTATTTTCTGCATCTTAATACTTTCCTGAGGAACTATTAAATTAGACATGATGTCAATGCAGTACACACAGCACATGCTTTAAAAGTCATGGTTATTATTACTGGAAGTACCAATGTCATTATGATAACTTTTCCCATCGCTTGGAATTAACCAGAGCTTTTGTTTAGCAATAAGAGTGTAACCTAAGTGGATTGTTTCCTTATTCCTGAGGAAATTTAAGTATCATTAAAGGTATTTTGAACTATGATTTCTGGGCACTGAGGCAACTCTGAAAAGAGAAAATATATAAGGCCCAAACTTATTGGATGTAAGCCTACTCATGCTCTCTCCTTGATTGTTAACGAGCTTATGGAACTCAGCATGCCCTCAACTCAATTCCTGGTTTCCGTCCCCCTCACACCTGCTCCACCCTTGTCCTTCCTTACATGGTTACTGGTACTTCCATCCTGCCACCTGCCAAGACTAAAAGCTTTGGAGTCATCCTTGGTTCCTCTCTTTCCCTCATGCCTACATAAAATCCATCAGCAAATCCTATTGGTTCTACCTTCTCCCCTGAATTATTCCATAACGTCCCAGCAGATTCCTCTGCTTCTATTCTTGGCCTCCCAAGGCCTATCCTTGGGAAAAGATGGGTAATTAAAACATTCATTCAAGACTATTTTTTGGTCAGGGGAAAATGGAGGTGGAATTGAACAGGGCAGCACTCAAAAACCAGCTGTGGATAGTAAGACTTGGAATAAAATGCTGTTCAGCAGCCCATATCTATATCCATGTGGGTTTACAGACCTAATATCTCATGTACTCAGTGGTAGGACCTTTATAGCAGCTACATGTATCAGCAATTTCTTCCTTTTCCTTTTCCATGTGAACCTACTCTAATGAACATTGGTGTTCATATGGGAGCACATGCATTCTAAAAATACTGATGAATACTTAGTGGAAGTAATAACCTTCTCCTTAATAAAATTCTTGACGACTACTTGATGCTGTTAGGAACAAAACATTTCTTTCTCTCATTAGAGGGAGAATAGATCATTTACAATTAGTTTATTGGTAAAAATGCTTTTGATCTACTGTACACATTTATGAGGATAATAGCGTTTGGGGGGTACTCTGTATCTTTTTAACCATCTTCTTTGGCATAGTCATGCTTATGTGCTGCTTGAACTTGTGAGCTCAGCTAACTTATCTATCTAGCATACTTTGCAAGGCTCTTTTGTAAAGATTTCAGTTTTGGCATCAGGATGAAACAAAAATCCAATTGTAATCTCAGAGATGTAAGTCTCCATGGAAAGAGAAACAAAGTATTGTGGCCAGCAAGGACTTTGGGATTCTTGTTACAGAAATAAACATCCACAAAAGGCAAAAAAAAAAAAAAAAAAACTCTCCAATTTCAATGGCCAAATTCTCATTCACCTATGCTTTCCTCTGATCATCATCATCAACTTTTCAGTATAAAGAATGGAGTGAGAACTATCCTGAGGATAACTAGCAGAGAAATAGTTACTGATAGGAAGTTCTGACCAGGTGGGCCCAAGAGTGAGTCCCATGAGTTTGAAGTCAGACATTAACCAGTTATTAAGCACACAGTGTGAGTACTGAAAGACTGGTTAAGCTTTCTGCCTTAGATATAGTGTGGTTCTAGATTTAGAGAAACCATTTGACCTCTGTAGTGTAACCCAGCTTTTATCCTTTGTGTTCAATGGAAACACCAAGTTGGGAAACTTGAGTAAACAACTGAGTAATTAAATATGTACTACAATTACAAAAGTCACGTTTAGGCAAACAAACTCTCATCTTAGAATTCCTTTGCCTCTCCACTGCAATCCTTTGCTATCTGTTCTTAAAGGTTTAAAAGCATCAACCAATAAGACAGTTTAGGCAATTTTTTTTTTTAGATTTATTTATTTATTTGGGGGTTTATGGGGAGGGGGAGAAGGAGAGGGAGAGAGAATTCTCAAGCAGACCCTCTGCTGAGCCCGACATGGGGCTCCATGTCACAAGCCCGAGATCATGACCTGAATTGAAATCAAAAATAGGACTCTTAACTGACTGTGCCACCCAGGAGCCCCACTTTAGGCAATGTTAAACCAAACTGTTAATGTGTTTACATAATTTGTGGTCTGGGTGTTGTCATGATTGATGATCATCCCCAGCGCTTCCCTAATCCCCTACATAGTTTTTTTATTCCACAGAATCTTGACCAGACCCATGCCTGATCAAACAGCATTATTTTCCTTTTTCCCAATGACTTCATCCTGATCTTGCTTGGGTCTTGAAGTGCGACATGCCATTTGAATGAAGGATAAACCAGCCTCCTTTATCACTCCAGCAGCAGAAGAGAAAACAGAGGTTGCTGCACTCCAGCTCAATGTATATTTCCTTATCTCTTACTGAAGGCAAAGTTTGCCTAGTGCTATGGGATATAGAATGTTGAATATTATTCTATGGTGGCCCCACATGTTATTTTCTTCTATTCTCTACAGATGAAAATTTGTGGCAAGACATAGGGAATGTGAGTCTCTAAAAATACTAAAATTTATTATTTTAGTTTTCATTGTAGCTTTTCTTCTCTTCATAAGCTTATGGCATGTACTTTTCTCATATTTTCTCCTGTTCAGTAGTTTAATTCAATAGTCTAAGACATATTTCCAAAGATGGTCTAATAATATCTCCATCTGACCTCTTTGGTGATGTGGCCTTCCTACTTTCACATTAGTGGGTGGAATCTGATTTCTCTCCCCTTGAAACTGGGCTGGACTCAGAGCCTTACTTTGAATCCATTTACCCTCCCCCCCCAAAAAAAATCAATAAAATACACAAGAGCTAAGATTACAATGGACAATAAGATGTGGTGGAAGTTAAGACTGCATGACCTTGAAGGGTAGGTCAGAAAAATCTTAGAGCTTCTGTCTAGGTCTCTTGAAATGTCTCCTAATGCTTCCTCTTGAAACCTAGCTTCTAAGTTGTAAGAAGCCCCAGCTGCATAGGGAAATGATGCGTAGGTATTAGGTAAAGAGTCCCAGCTGGGCTCAACCTTCAGGTCACCCCTGTGTAGGTGTCAGACATATAATTAAAGTGACCTCCAAATGATTTCTGTACCTTGCTGTTTGAATCACTCCAAGCCAACTGAGTATTCTCAGCCATGGCCCAAATATCATGAGAATTGAAGAGCCATCCCTGCTGTGCTCTTTCTACATTCCTGACCCACACAATTCATGAACATATTAAATAGTTGTTGCTTAATGACACAAGGTTTTATGGTGGTTTTAATAAAGCAATAGATCACTGTAATAGAATTTGGTACCAGGAGCATGGTATTCCCATACTAAAAACTTAAACCATGTGTCATCGTCTTTATGATTAGGGTGCAAGAGGAAAATGGAAGTGTTTTGAAGCTTCTGTTAGGAAAAGTTGAAGAGGTTATTGATGAAGGCTGGAAAGTCAGTAAAAATTTATTATGGGAAATTGCAAAAAAGTTTGATGACACAGTCATATGTGGTGATGTAGAAAACAGAAAATAGGCCTAATGAGTTGGTGGGTTTCCTAATGAAATTTCCAAGCAGAATAGTCAAAGTGTCAACTTGCTTCTTTTAGTCATTCATCATAAGATATAGAAAGAGAGAGAGAGAGATGAGGTAAAAAAGGAAATGTTTAGTTTTCAAGCAAAATTTAGTAGAAATACAGAGAAAGCATGACTTTGTGAGTTGGAAAATTTAATTGATTCTCATTCCTAGCCTGTTCAGATGGCAAAAGGTTCTCAGAGCAAGAAAGATCTTGGGGCAAATATCAAATCCAGAGCACTGTCAGGAAAATATAGTCTCAGGATAAAGATGAAGCCAATGGCAAAATTGTGAAAACTTTGTAAACTGTAAAAAAGACATAAGATAGTGCCTTGGGGGTCCTTCTGGATAGGCAAAGACCTTCTAAGCATCTAAAGGATATACCTCACAGATCCTGTCTGTTAACCAACAGGGCTTTTAAGAATGTAAGGGAATTTTCCCATAGCAGCCTCATGAGGGGCTCTGCTATATCAAAGTGATTTGTGGATGTTAACTTTTTTGAATGGAGTGAACAACAAAAACAACTCATAGAAACCCCACAAAATTTTAAAGAAATTACACTGGCAGAAATATCACCAACTTAAGCTAAAAGAAATCGAGACAGTACAGAATGAAAGAGGTACAGGCAGGAAATAGAAGGAGAAAAACACTCCCTTCAAATACAGGCTATTTTTCAAGGCAAAGGCAGATGACCCAGAGCGTTGGAACTGAGATCCCAGAGGTCAGAGCCAAGAGACACAGGAATAGACACAGAGCAATTTGTGTTTGTGTTGGGGGAAGTTTCTACCTGATAGACTAGGCAGGCTCCCTCTCAAGCAAAGACCAAGGACTGTGGAAGGAAGATGTTTACAGGCTTAGAGGATTCACCATGCTTTAGGGCCCCTCCAGAAGCTCAAAGACTGAACTTGCTGGGCTCACAAAGAATAGTTTCATTTTCCACGAGTAGACTTATATTAGCCAAACCCATTTGATTGATTCATAAAATCAGAGTTCTGAATTTATGAGGAGAAATCACTGTCACTGGAATTTAAATACTCAAAAACAGTAATGATCAGAAAATTCTCTTTCTGTTGGCAAAGTCTTTCTCCCAGCAATTTAGGGCGTAACTTAAAGTCTCCTTAGTAAGCTGAAATCAGAAAAAAAAAAAAAATGTGTGTGTGATTGGATGGGATTAATTAGATGAGCTGAATGTACAGTGGTCTCAGGCTTCACCTCATCTTCTAGGCTCATAATAGGGGTGGTTTTGTACCGTCCATTAGGTTAGAATTCCTTGTCAGCATCCCAATATTGGCAATGCTTGCCAAAAGGACTAGAAAATGGAAAATATGAGGTTAAATCTTCCTTCTCCCTGTGCTGTGCTTGAGTGGAAGCTGCCAGTGTTTTGCCCTGCAACTCTCATTTACTCTGCCTGCACAGCTCATTATATACTCCCACTGATTAAAACATTCTTCTTTTAGACATGTCAATAAAGTCAATCAGGTTACATTGAAATCTTTAATATCTGAGGACCGTTCTGTATTCTTGAAGTGTATTTGCCCTATTATTTCTCTTTACTTTTTGTGTACTTCCCAAATAACTTCAAAGGCCTTCATTGTCTGACTATCCATGGAGTTATACTACACCAGGGAATGATCCATTTATCTATGATTCATTGCATCTATGAAGTGTTCTGCACTTTTTGAAATATTAATATTAATTCAGATGTGATGTCATGACACAGTGAAACTTTTTCCTAGTAGCCTGGCATTCTTTAGTTTTTCTGACAAGCCTATGCTCCAAATTGCTTCTTATTTCCTCTTTAACCAAATCAACCATTGGTCTAATTATAATAATGGCATGTCTTACTTTTTGAAATTGTCTGATTTCATTGGGATTTTGTCGTATCTACAGTGAAATTTTATTGTTCCAAACTCCTTTGTTTACAAGCATTAGACATTCACTTTCAACTAGATATTAAAAAGAGAAGTTTATTGTTGCTTTTGTAACTGAAGGCTTGATCCCGGGCTTCAAATTCTGTCATTGCCATATTGGACGTTCTTTCTGTTCTTTTATTTCACTGATCTCATTTGCTGATACTACAGATGACTTCATTCATGTAGCCTTGGAAGATGAGTCTAAAGAATCCCAAGTTACATAATTTTTATGGCCTCACATTTTAGAAGAACAAAGTTATCTTTCTCAGTATGCATATATATTCAAAGTTTTGTAACTTGGTCTTGTCCTTGATCTTATTTATTTATTTTTTTCCTACCAGTAGAATCTCAATGCTTTGATTAGCCTATGTAGGCCACTCACAGAGTATTGGAAGTCAAACTATGGGAGCTACACTAGAATCCATGTAATGGGAAGGAATGATTTCCCAAAACAGATTGGGGGACTTTTACCAGATGAATGACAAACAATACTCTGAGAATGATATTAACAGACAGCACATATTTACATAAATAGGCTATATCCTGTAATGATTTCAGAGGCATTTGTGATTTCAGCTTTTGCCCTATGTGAAATGTATAAAGTAATTGTGAAATCATCTGAAAACATAATATGTGACCAAAATAATGTTCTAGTCAAGAGGTCAGCAAATTGTAGCCCATGGGTGAAATCTGGCTCTCTGCCTCCTTTTGTAAGTAAAGTTGTATTGGAACACAGCCATACCCATTCCTGTACTGTCTATGGCTGCTTTCACTCTATAACTACAGAATTGAGTAGTTGTGACAGAGACCAGTTGGTCTGCAAAGCTGTAGATATTTACCATCTGGTCCTATACAGAAAAAGTTTGCTGACTGCTTTTCTATTAGAAAGATTTTCTGTTCAATTGGGTAATCTCTAATTAGTAAATGGGACTAGGAGGAGGCAGATAATCTGATCAACTGATTCTGTAGAAGTAGTGGACATAAGGGTATATTTTATAGGTAAACTAGATTTTTCTGGATAAATGGAGATTAATTTATTGAGGTAAATATTCAGGCTTTCTCTGTCTCTCATCTTAGAGACTATGTCTGTTCTGAGACATTTCCAGAAGTAGAGATTAATGGTTGAAAGGAGGGAGAAATGGGCTGAGAGTATTGCCATGTTCAGAGGATATAGAGATACTTCCATGGGGTTTCAAATGAGATCTCTAATAACATCATCTGGGGATGAATCAGAACTGAAATTGCATCTGGAATTTCTCAATTCATTACATCCCGATTTACCAGTAAAGTTCGTCTTAGTCAGCTTGGGCTACCATAACAAAATACCATAAACAGGGTGGCTTAAACAACAAAAATTTGTTTATTATGATTCTGGGGGCTGGAATTCCAAGATCAAGGTGTCTGAAAGAGAGGTTTTATTCTGAGGTCTCCTCCCTTGGCTTGTAGACAGCCATCATCATGCTTGTGTGCTCATGTGACCTCTTGTTTATGTGCGTGCAGAGAGAGAGAGAATGACAGAGAGAGAGAGAGAGAAGAGAGCACGCACTCTGGTGTTTTTTATGAGGCACTAATTCCATCATGAGGACCCCAACTTCATGAACTTATTTAACCCTAATTATCTTTCAAAGTCCCCACTTCCAAATACCATCATGTTGGGGCTTAAGTCTTCAACATATGAATTATATGAAGGGGACACAAACATTCAGTTCATAACATTTCCAGTGTCAAAATTTTGTTTGTGCATATAGGTGACTAGGTGATGCACGGTCAGACAAATGGAGAAGAAATTATTTTAATCATTTAATAAATATTCATTAAATTCTTACTAGATATTTTAGTTTTTGTCCTTCACTAGTATACAGTTCTTGATTTCAAAGGTCCACAGTAAAACTCGTAACTTTCCAACCAAATTTAGTGCATTTAGAGAATGATATATTCATTCTGTAATAAAAACTAGAAACTGGAAGTCATCCTTCATACCTCCGTCTTTCTCATTCCTGCCAAGTCCCATCAATTTTACATCCAAAATATATCTCAAACCCATCCACATTTCACTATATCCAACACTGGCACCCTAGTCAAGGAACCCAGGCAACCATCTCCTGCCTGTGCTATTTGCTATTTGACTACTCTCCTTTCTCTTATTCTCATGATTTCCATTTGTTTATCTATCCTGCAGACAACGTAAGTTTTCAAAACATGTCAAACATACCTGATTGTTTCACCCAATTGCTGTAAACATTACTTTGCCTGTCAATTGTTCTTAGGTGCTGAACATGGCCTTCCCTGCCTCAGCTTGACCTTGTAGCCTCTTCTCGTCCTTGCTCTTCAATCATACTGACCATATTTTTATTCCTTAAAATGTTAGGCTTCTTCCTTATCTCCCTTACTCTTCTCTTTTACCTACTGTCTTAGTCCACTCAGTCTGCTATAACAAAATGCCTTAAATGTGGCTTATGGACTACAGGAATTCATCTCTCACAGTTCTGGAGGATGTCAGATTCAGTGTCTGGTGAAGTCAGCTACCTCCCTGACAGCATTTTCTCCATGTAACCTCACATGTGGAAGAAGTGAGGGAACTCTCTGGAAACTTGTTCATAAAGACATGATCTTGTTCATGAGATATCATGACCTATTCACATTCCAGAGGCCCCACCTCAAAGTGTCATCACACTGGGGATCACATTTTCAACATATGAATTTTGGGGGGACACAAATAGTTAATCTATAGCACCAACCTACTTCTACCTACATTGGGAATTATTTCCCAACCTCACTTCCGAATCAAGTTCCTGCCTGTGCAGTTCTGTCTAACTAGAATATCCAGAGCTTCACATGGTGGACTTGTTCTTGATATTCCAACCTTGATTCAAATATCATTTTCTTGAAGCGGTCTTTCCCAACTAAACACACACTTTCTGCTGTATCATCTGGGTTCATTCTCCTGGTAGCACGTATCTCTTTGGTCTTTTGCTTATTTTTTTCTTAATTTCTTATATGTCTCTCCCAGTAGAGACAGCAATGTGGCTGTGTTTGCTCAGCATAATGCAAGCTTGAGCAAATGAATGAAAACATTATGTCCCCCCTTCTTTTTAAAAATCATACCTTATGGAAAGTCAGTAAAATCGAGTAATTAATATACATTCTAAAGCAAATAGCTTGAGTTCAAATCTCAGCTCTGCCACTTACTAGCTGTATAATCCTATATAATCCTAGATTCACCCCTGAACCTTTTTCTTATATTAAAAATAATGGGTATGATAATAATATCTACCTTGTAGGGTTGTTATGAGAGTTACATCAGTTATTACAAGTAATGAACTGAGAATACTTCCTGGCACATGGCCAGCTCTTAGTATTTATCATTAGTAAGAACATATATTAAACTAATATATATTAATTGATAATATTAATATTACTAAGACTACATAGTTAAATGAATTTAACAAAAGTTTACTGACAAAATAACTGAGCACTATTTGTAATTTTATAATTTTATATTTAAACAAACTGAAAAAACAACAGAGTCCTCTTTACATTTTTGCAAAATATGATACAGAGAAAAACATAAATTCTAACTAAAATGACAAGACCTAACATTTGTAAATGGTACTATGCCATTTGTCAAAACTTTGACAAATATAGCCACCCTTGAACCACAAAGCCAAGATGCCATGTATTATATATTCTTTGTAAATGGCAAGTCACATCACACTCCCAACATCCCAAAGGGTAATTATTATCACTGGTTTAGGGATGGGAAAATGGAGGTGCTAGAAAGTTCACGGGCTATCCCAAGGTCCCTAGCTCCTGACTGACAGTCAAACCTTGAGCACAGGTATCTGTATTCCAAATTCAAAATTTTTCCAATATGCTGAGCCTTACATCTTCTCTTGTGATGTTCAGTATGCAGCCTATGCACATGTTTGGGGCATCGGCAAAGCAGGAGTCCTCTACAAATTAGAAAAATATTTGGAAGTAGATATTTTTTTAAAAGGGTTTCAGTTTTGAATTTTCTTAAGCTTCCTATACTTGTTTCATGATTTTGTCTGTTTTAATTTTGATTGATATGTATGTGGGTGGCACTGTAAAGTTTTTCAGTCCTTAGACTCTCTAAAGATCTAGAGACCTAAGCATCTGACCTTGCATATACCAACACACTGGCTTGGCAGAAGTAAATTCTTGGGACTTACGTATCAATGATAACTGTTAACACTAAGTTCTCTTGGACTTGAACGTATCTCTGAAAGATAGGACCACACATGGAACAAAAATAATGATTTAGTCTTCATCTCAACCAATTTCTTGGCTTTGGTGTTGCTGACGGCAGTAGGAGGTGGAGGGGTGGGGTGAGTGATGAAGCGTTGATACTAAAAACATTTGACTTACATGGCCCTGCACCCCCACACAGAAAATGGTCAATTCTTCTAACCTCTCATTCTGGCAGGCAGATGCCATTAGATAATAACTCAGAATTCTTTCTCATCAGGGCCAATTCTGAACTGGTGGTCTGGAGAGAAATTCTGTATTGAATTACCAACGAGTTCCAACAGAATCATTTCCAAGAGTAATTAGGGCTGATGGAATGCTCAGTCCTTAAGAACAGTACCAAATTCCAGATTTTTCCAAAAAGAAAAATTAGAGCCCAGTGTCTTGCTTGCATTCCTCTTTTTCAGAATGTGGAGAGATCTGTTCGCAAGAAAGTAAAGCATGACCTTATGCACATGAAGATGCCTTCCTGCTACCATAAGCCTCCCGTAGCATTCAGGATCATAATGGAGAGAACTGAAACGTTGAGAGGTTTGACTACTCTTGATAAAAGGGTCTCTCTAGCTCAGTATATAATAACATGGCATTTTGGCTTTGTGGTTCAATGGCGGCTATGAAGTTTTGTGAATCTGAAGTAAACTCTTTTTAATGAGAGTTATCTCAACTGATAGAATGAAAAGACAATGTTATCTGCTGGATGAAGATATTTGGCACTATTCTCATCAAAGGAAGAGACAGTCTTCTATTTAGGACAAGGATGAGGTAATGTCAGTTGTTTGTGATGAGAGGCCTCATTCCTAATTATTAGCGTATGGCTGGGAAATGCTGAAGAGTTGGCTTAGTTTGATGATGGCTTAATAATCTTCGATGGGAACTTAGAAAGTTACATTCTTTCTCTGAGTTTATCATTTTTTACCTTTCCTAACTCCAGGATGCTTAACAGTAGCGACTGGATATACCTTATAGCAATAAGGACCAGATGCGTCTTGGTAAAGCAAGCTGAAAACACATGTGTTTGAGAAGCTGATACTAAGATTATAAGCCATTTCTGTTGGCTTGAAAAGGGAGAACCACATTATCATGTTTTTGAGCCAATTCTCACATTAAGTGATTTCTTGAAGAAATTGGATCCTTGCTATTTCTCTCTCTCTCTTTCTTTCTTTTTTTTTTTTTTTACCAGATAAGTTCCAAATGAACATCCTGTCCCAGATCCTTAAAAGTCAGAAATGCTGTTACATAGCTCATTTGAATAAGTCTCTCAGGTTCAAATTTTCTCATTCTAGAAGTAAAAAAAATTACTTGAATAATAGTTTCTGTCACCCAACATTGGCATTTTCTTCTCTTCTTTTGTGCTCTGTTGGCCCTGTTTAAGACAAAAGTGCTGAGGATTAATTGTGATTATCATATTCAAGGCAGAAATGCCACTTTAAGAAGAAGCAATAAGCATAATTACTTGCAAATGCATGTACAAACATTATAGCATGTGAAAGGAGATGAAAACTTGAAATCTTGCTAGATTTTACAAATCAAAAGTTTATCTGTAATCTTTCTGACCTCGCTGGGGCCATCTGTAGACCACTTCTCACAGAACGCAACTCTGGAATACATCTTGACTTGTATTGAAATGGGGAGTAATTGCCAATGCATCTAATCTGTTAAAGATTAATAAAGAACAAAGAGTAGTCAAGAGGCGATTTGATACCAGGGGCTTTGGTGTTGCATTCTCAAGCTTGATTCCAGGCTGGATCTCTTCACAGCTGTGTGACTTCCGCAATTTGCTTACCGTCTCTGATTCTCATTTTCTTCCGAGAAGAAAGCAGGATGATAGAGGGCTCAAGGGAGCTGGTGTGAGAACCTGCCAGCCTGCCTTCAAAGCCTGGCTCTGCCACTTCCTGTGGCCAACTGTGGCACTTTGGGTAAATTGTTTCATTGAGGCTCCCTGGCCCTCTGGTTACTCATTTATATCATGGAGATAAAACCAATGCTTACTTCATGCGGCCTTTGTGAGGATTATGTTCATTGATCAAATACCATTTATAAATGCTTAACACACCACCTGGCACTTAGTCAATGAGCCATACATGGAAGCCGCTGGAAGCAGTCACTCAACCTTCCAGACTCTGGCTTATCAAGAAAAAGAGAATAAAGTGACAATCTGTTCATGTTGTCAAAACCCTTCTTTTAATTGACCATAAACACATGAGGTTTTAGGCACCCTGGAGGTCAGATTTTATAAAAGCCATCATTCCAATTAACTGGTCTAGGAGGCTGGGTATGGGTAACAAGTTGTGAAAGGCAACTGACCTGAGGATTTCATGCTCTATTTTCTTATGTAAACTCTAAGGTTCTGGGAAGAGAAGTGGCATCTTCCATAAACACCTGAATAGCATCCCATTGTGCAACAGATTCACTGGGTCATTCATTAATAATACATGGTAATTGACATGAATTGACTAAAGCTATTTTAGATTCTGAGCTAAATTGTTTTCACTCTGCCACTTAATCTTCACAACAACCCTTGGAGATGGCTTCCCTCCTTTTTTGGAGATCAAGGTCAAATTCCTTAACCCACTGTACACAGCTTGCCTGGTTTGACTTCTGCAGGCATCGGTGAAGTTACTCTCCCCTCTCCCGCAACACTCTTTCCATTCATTCATCCCTCCATCCATTAGCCTTTTCATTAATTTATTCCACAAATATTTACCAAGCACACGGGTGGTGCTCCAGCAATGAATACAGCAAATCCGTGTCCCCTGGGAGCTATGTTCTAGTGGAGGAAACAGGCAGTCAAAATAAGTGTATAATGTTATAGAGAAAAATAATAATTTAGAATATGGGAAAGAGCAATTGGTGCTATTTTAGACAGGGTAGGTGAGACTTGAACAGAGATTGAAAAAAACATGGGGGAAGCATGAGGCTCTCTGGGCGATGGACATTGGATGCTGTGGGGAAAAAGTGCATTAGCCCTGAGTCAGAGGCATGTTCAGGAGTGATAGGAGCATCAGCCCCACTGGACAGTTTAGGAAACAGAATTAGAGAAACTATCCGAGTCAGCTGAAGTCACATAGAAATGGAGAACCACACACTTCCGAGGAATGTGCCCCCACACCCCTGGCCCCATGCTGCTCAGCAGTTGCTCAGTGTCATTTCCCTTCTTGGACCCTTAGGGTTCTCCGTGCAGCAGGAGGTAGGATAGGGCCGTTCTTTCTTTCTCCTTCAGTTCTTCACCCCAATTGACAAATCGCATTTACTTAAACATCTCTTAGCCTCTTCTTTTACATTGCTTTATATGATTTCTTTGCTATCTTCTTCTCCATTTTTATGATTTTAAACAGGTTTTTCCAGATAAATTTGTTGCTGGGGATGCAAGTTACATATGGAGGCCTTGTTATGGCTTTTTGTTCCCCTTCTTTTTCCCAGTGCAAGGGGGGGTTTTGTTCACTAAAGCATATAGTTCTCCCCTCCACTACCTCATTTGGTGGGAACAGTGATTCATGCAAGGCTGATTCTCATGTCTCTTCCATGGATAAATATAGAACGTACAGACTTTCTGTGTTATGATACACCTAACAAGAGATAGGCTTTTCCCCCCCCTTGTTCCTTCCACAGGTATATAACTTAATCTACCTGTGACTATTGTTATGCTAAAAATGCCACAGGAAATCAAACCAGTCCACACACTAATTATACATTTTCTAGAAAATTGCAGCCTTCACTTTGGCTAGATGAATAAGTTAAGTTGTTTTTTTTTTTTCCTCATTTTGCAATACCACTGATGGAGTGCACACAAGACTCATCACATTCTTCCTTAGTTATGAAAATGTAAACCCAAAAGAAATAGGGAAACAGAAGGATATCTTAAGAGGGGAGAGATTTATTAAGATCAGAATGTAGTTAGGATGAGGGAGCAGAAGGCTAGCTGAAGACAAAGCACAAGCTGACACCCTGCAACCTCCCCCTACCCCCCCACTCTTGGGTGGGACATGTGTGACATTCTTCCAGGGATCTCCCAACTATCTTAATGTTAATATCTTGCTAGAGGGGAAAACAACCTTAACGTGACAATGGCAAGACCTCTGGTATCTTGTAGGGATCTTGTAGGTTGGTCCTCTTTAGCATATGAAAGTTCTTTTGAAACACCCCTTTTCCGTACTTCCCCCAACTCCCCGAGTATATAATCATCCACTCCTCAAGACCCTGGGGCAGCAGCTCTTTCTGCCCACGGGCCCTGACTAGTGCTTTAATAAACTGCCATTTTGCACCAAAGACATCTCAAAATTCTTTCTTGGTCGTCGGCTCCAGACCCCACCTCACCAAATCTCGCCTGTATTCCAAAACCACATCAGTTACTTCATTTATAAAAATCTCAAACAGATAAAACAGTCTTGCAGATGAATAGAAGACAAAGGGGCGTGTTGATACCCATGGATGTCAGGGACTGAGGTTTTTCTTTCAATTGCCTTACAAATGGCTTCCTAATGAGTCAGCAAAGCAGATCAATAAATGTAGCTAGTAACTTTTTTCTGTAATCCCCGAAAGAGTGGTTGAAGATGCACAGATATTATTCATTTTGACTGAAATATGGACGTTAGTAATTTTACAGAACTGACTAAACCTACCACGCTGAGGTATAGCAATTCCACCAGTGCAAGATTTGAGTTATAATAATCTTTCTCTCGTCAACAGTCTTGTTTTATTTATTCTGTACCACCTGGCACAAGCCATGTGTCCAAATACTATCCTCGCATGAAAAGCTCTGCTATTTTCTTATATCATAAAATATCACCCCCAAAGCCCACACGATCTGTGGCTTATAAAATCCTTTGCAAAGACTGCAAATGGTTCATATTTTAAAACTGTTCTTTATGTGAGATTCTATTGGAAATCCAAAGATCCCTGACAAAAAGAAGTATGAGATGTAGCAGGCTCACACACTCTGAGCAAAGCATTTAGATCTTGTTTTAAGAGTATTTACACATTCCAAGGGCTCCTGGGTGGCTCAGTCGGTTGAGCGACTGCCTTCGGCTCGGGTCATGATCCCGGGGTCCTGGGATGGAGCCCCGCATCGGGCTCCCTGCTCGGCGGGGGGTCTGCTTCTCCCTCTGACCCTCCTCCCTCTCATGCTATCCTTCTCTCTCCCTCTCAATAAATAAAATCTTTAAAAAAAAAAAAAAAGAGTATTTACACATTCCAGAGGTAATTAAAAGATAAATATGTGTAAAGTCTTTACTAATATAGATTGGTTTTTCGGGACCAGATCCTTAAAGTAATAGAGAAAATGATGGTTTATTTTTTTACATAGCATGTGGAGTCTTTCTGATGCAGGAAGGCAGAACGGATGTGTTTGCAATGGCGCCGACTTGACTAGATCTAATTAGGTATTGATTCTGAATTCTGCGTCAAGCAGATAGTGGGAGAAGCTGGAGAAAGGTAATGGGTGAGGGCCTAGGCTTTCTTCAGCTTCCTCACAGTGAGTCCTCGAGTTACAACAAGAAATTAGTGTGAATGGCCATTTCTTAAAGAAACTGGGCCACAGGTATATGGTAAATGTTAGTGAATACAACGTAAGCTTACAATCTTATAGTTGGCTTAAATCCATCAGACATCTGAAGGATAATCTATTTCAACACATTCTCAATTATTTGCTTCTAGATAGAGCCACTAAATCAAAGCCAGACTACTATTGTTCTAAAAGACTACATTTTGAATGGATAGGCTTATTAACAATTAGAGTATTGATTATTTACATATTAAACGTTTGAAAGCAATGTGCTTTCCAACAGATTTAAAATATTATTCCCACATATGGTTTGCATATTACAGTTACTTAGGTTAATTATTCCTGATCGATAGGGAATAAGAAACACCAGGCTAAACACTGCCTCTTCATCAAGTTCTCTAACTATTTGTAGATCAAATAAATGAGGTTTTACTCTGCTGAAAATGATTTTAAGCCATTACTTTATTTTCTCTATGAGATTGCCTCTCTTTATTGCTGAAGATGATATCATTTTCACAGCAAAAATGGAAGAAAACAATTTTAAGAGAAAAAATATGTACCCAACCATCCTAGATTCTGTCTTTGTGGCTACCAACAATGTCATTTAAAACGACTTACATAAAGATATGGTGCAGACCGGGATGAAAGAATGTGACATTTTTCTAGCCTTGCTCTAAATCTGCATCTTATTTGAAGAAGAAATAAAACCCAAAGGAGGCTCAAATTTTGCTCCAAAAATACGCTGCCTCCTTACATACGCATTTCTAAAGAATGTCTTGTTTCATAAAGAAAACCCAATATTGGAGTGATATTTCCTGTACATTAAGCTATATTTCAAATAGCACCCTGGATTCTTCATCAGGGAATGGGCTTCTGAGCTTCAGATTCCCTAGAAATAGTGGGAAAAGTAAAGTCTTTCCAGTGCCTGCTTACAGGAGAAATTCTGAAGGGAAATGAGATGGTCTGTGGATGTGTTTCTAATTTCCTGGAGGAAAAGAATGTGCATCTGAAATCGATTTTTATGGATGCTTTATAAAAGCTAGTGGATCTAGTACATTCTATTTGACCTGAAAAATTGGCATCAGGCCTACCCACACTTACCTGGGTCATCCTTCTTTTTTGACTTTCAACCATATTAGGCTAAGCAGACATGAACATCAGCCTACAAAAAAACTATCCTAGATCCCAAGGGAACCAAATAAAAAGGGAATCATAGAACATTCAATATCTTCAGGTTTTCCACTAGATTTTCACCAAGTCCACCCAATTTATCTCAAGACAATAGCATCAAAGAGTTCGATCATCTAGAATTGTACTAGATTTTACTAGCCATAGAAAAGTTGGTACATGAAATATAAGTTGGGAGAAAGTTCTAGTTTCTGCCACATAGTGACTGAGTTAACAGAAACCTGTCTCTCACCACACATACATGGAAATACGGGGTAAATTTTAACCAAAAAATATGTGCAAATCTCATCTCAAGGAAAGAAATGGATGGTTCCATGTTCTATAGATGAAGAGGAAAGGCAGAGCCAGGGTGATAAAGAGGAAGTGTGTCTGTTGGTTAGGGTCACAGACTCCAGGCCAGAAAACGTGGGTCCAAATCCTGACTGAAGTTTGCTGCTCCCTCCAATATTACCAACAACAAATTGAACTTGTAAATGATTTGTTAGTCAAAGTAGAGATCATAGTGGAGGATGGAAAATACTAAGAAATGAATGTGAATATAAACATCGCGTAGCAGATCAAGGGGGAGTCAAGGTGCCACGAAGGCACACATTTGTAATCTCTAATTTATGTTTTTGAAAAGAAGATTAAAAATCAATGATTGATGAATCCAAGTCAAAAAATAACAGAGCAAAATGGAAAAAGAAAAAAAAGTCATCATACAAATAAGAGCAAATGTTAATGAAATAGAAGTGAAGAAACAATAGAAAGGATCAACAAAGCTCAAAGCAAGTGCATTATAAATATGGATAAAGTATACAAATATCTGCAAAGATTGATCTAAGAAAGAGGCGGGAAGAATATTAGTAATGTAAGGGGCATGACGAGAGGTAATGTAGAAGTG
>NC_138371.1:9140928-9173041 GCF_054177405.1 Leptonychotes weddellii
GGGACTCCAGGATCATGACCTGAGCCGAAGGCAGTCGCTTAACCAACTGAGCCACCCAGGCGCCCAGCATCTGACTCTTAATTTCGACTCTTGATTTCAGCTCTGGTCTTGATCTCAAGGTCCTGAGTGGGACTCCCTGCTCAGCAGGTTGCCTACTTCCTCTTTCCCTCTTCCTCCCTCCCTGCCCCTCGCCCTGCTCCTGTGTTCTCTCTTTCTCTCTCTCAGATAAATAAATAAATCTTTTTAAAACATCCAATTAGTAGTCAAAGCAGTACCTACCCCTCCTTCTGCAAAATGCACACACACAAATACACACATAAACTAACATAACAAACCAAAGGAACAGAAGCCCCAGTTCACCTGGTTTACAGCAAATGTTCCAGGAATAAGCAATTCAAATTTGATACAAACTTTTCCAAAAAATAAAGCAAGTGGGAGATTTTTCCATCTTGTTTTATGATGTTATCATGACTTTGGACACAGACACCGTGAAAAGAAAAATCATAAGGTAATCTCACTATTGAATGTAGATTCAAATGTCAAAATAAAATTTGACCAACCTGAATCCTGAATGATTTAAAATAAATAAAACACATCAGGATCAGATAGACACCGGTGTGTCCTGGGATCCAAGAAGGGTTTAACAGAAAGCCTACAAAGGTAGTTCACCATATGTTAAGATGCCTTTGGCTTCAAGTAAGAGAGGAGCCAACAAAAAAGGAACATGTATTATTCTATAAAACTAGAAACTCAGAGGTTGGGTGGTTCCAGGGTTAATTCCAGAGCACCACGGTGTTATCAAGGAACCAGGTTCCATGCATCTTCCTCTCTGCAATGTTCACTGTGTGGGTGATTCCCTGCCTGGTTGCAAAATGGTAGTAGAAATACTTACAATATTTTTACAAAAGGGTGGTTCCCTGCCATGTCCTTCTCCCAGTCTGCCAAGCAGAATACACTTTATATGTCACTGGCCAGGGTCATGTCACTCATCCACATTTAAGCCAACCACCGAGAGAGATAATGGAATTACTATAGTTCGTTTAGACTAATCAAAATTCACCCTAGGCAGTGCAGAGCCATCCAGCCCATGAATGACATAACCTCCCTATACTTGAACAAAATTAATTTTCTCTTAGTTAAGGCAGACCTGGAATAATGGTTCCGGTGCAGCCTGCAGTGTTGACACATAAAAGGGAAAATGTGAAATCAATTCAATAGTTACAGTAAAAACAATGGATGAAATTCAACATTCAGTTCTGAGTGAAAGCAACAGCAATAAAAACCACTTTAAAAAAATGAGAAAGGGAAAGGAAATTAACATGATAAAGTCAATCCTCTAAAACCTGAAATATCTTAAAAAGTGTTCTTTATATTTAGGAACTAATCAAGGATACCAGCCAGCTCTTCTCACTTGTATTAGATATTTTAATATTTCAATTATTTAATACAAATACCCTCATCAGATACCTGAAATGAAATAGAAAAAAAACTTGAAACAAAATGTAAGGATTGGCTAGAAAGAGACAAAAATGTTATATATATATACATATATTTTTTTTTGCCACATTATGATCATCTGCATGAAAAGTATTAGAGAATATAGTGCCAAATTAATATAATACATAACCTGGATTAAAAGATTTCTGTATACAAGATCAGCACATATATGGAGATTGCCTATATACTCTTTAGTTAAGTAGCTAAATTAAAAATGTAACTAAAAAGTACAAAAGGATGTAATTTAAATAGCAACAAAAGCAAAAGGTATCTAGGAACAACTCCTTAGAAATCTTCATCGAGAAAATTACAGAAATTTTTATTTATTTTTTTATTTAAAAGATTTTATTTACTTATTTGAGACAGAGAGCGAGAGCGTGGGGGGGCAGAAGGAGAGGTAGAAGCAGACTCCCTGCTGAGCAGGGAGCCTAGATGCAGAGGCTGGATCCCAGGACCCTGAGATCATGACCTGAGCCGAAGGCAGACGCTTAACCAATTGAACCACTGAACCACGTAGGTGCCCCCAAATTACAGAACTTTGTTGAAATTAAATTTTTAAAATTTAATTTTTAATTCAATTTAATTTTTAGTTCTTCATTAAAAAAGAAATACGTACACTAATTTTATGGGATTGTGTTCAGGATTAAATGATGCATAAAAATTATTTAACACTGTTCCTTACATAACAATTACTCAAAAGAGAAGCTTTTCAAATAAATTTTTATAGAATTATTTTGTTATTTTTAAGAACTTATAAAATAGCTCTAAAGAGCCCTGGAGTTCCTCGGAGCAATTTGAAAACCACAAGATAGGATTTATATTTTTCAGCTAATCTAAACCAAATCCAACACCCCCTTTCTGACCTAAACCAAATTTGGGCTTTTCCCTTGACTGTGAATTCTCTCAACACTTATGTACACAGTGTGCCTCGTTACCACTTGTCAATTTATGTTTTTCATCTTTTTAGCTGTATATTTATAGGAATGTTTTATTCCCCTAAAAAGAGAACAAAGTCTCCGAGTTTATGGATAATCCTTTCTTTTTCTATTCTATCCCACAAAACATCTGGTGTTCATTCATTTATTGTGCAAATATTTGTAAATGACTACTTTGTGTCAGGCATTAATCCAGGTCACAGGATAAATCAATAAGCAAAATCTATAAAATCTTCCACCCGCATGGAGATTCCATTTTATCAAGGGAAACAAATATTGAACAATACACCTAAGAAATTAGCTAGCTATCATGGCAGAGATTCCATTTCCCCTTTCCTGGGCACATAGCTAGATTGTGTTCCTTAGGTGCCCTTGGCAATGAGATGTGTGCTTATGACTAAGTTCTCACCACTGTGATAGGAAGTGATGTGTGCCCTTTCCTAGCCAAGACTCATCTGGACTTCTATATCCTTCTATATTTTGTCTTCTATTGATAATACAATCACAGGTCTCTAGGGGATGATGGAGTCACAAAATGGAAAGAGCCAATCACCAAATTAAAAAAAAAAAAAAGCTGTTCTCTAGGAATAGTGCTTTGGGTTGTTTTGTGTGACAAAACTTACTGTGTTTGGCTCTTAGATACTTTTGGCTTTATTTGTACTACAGTCCAGCATGTCCTGAGAAAATAAATATATAGTATGTTTGAAAGTATTAGTTGCAAGGAGAAAAATAAACAAACAAACAAGCTAAAAAAATTTAGCAAAGTAATTGGGCATGAGATGCCAAGGTGTAGGGTGGTTGCAATTTTAATTAGAGTGGTTAGTGTAGGCCTCCTTGAGAATGTGATATTTCACAAAGTCTTGAAAGAAGTGAGGGGATTATCCAGGCAGATCTATCAAGGAAGAACATCCACTAATTCCAGCATATTGACTGTAAAGCAGGAAAGTCCATGTCTTATCTGGGAGACGACTAGTGGCGGACTTTTTATTCTAAGTAAAGTCAAAGTCAGTGTTGGGTTTTGAGCAGAGCAGCATGTTTAATGTAAAATAATCTCTCTGGCAGTTTTGAGGAGAAGAGCTGTAGGGGTAGGCATAGGAAGACTAGTTAGGAGGCTTTCACAACAAACAGGATGAGAATTGACAGTGACTCAGTTGGGCTAGTGGTGGAGATGGTAGTAAATGACAAGCTTTTGCATATATTTTGAGAGGAGAGCCAAGATGTAATTTACAATAGCAACAAAAGCAAAAGGTATCTAGCAATACTTACAAATTGAATTCAGGGTATAGGCAAAGAGAGGAGTCAAGGAAGACTTCGAGGCTTCTGGCCGGAGTAATGGAAAGATATTAATGCACCATCACACCAAGATGGCGGAGTCCAAAAAGTTGGTGGGGAGGAATTCTGGTAGGGAATTGTTAAATCCGAGGTACCTATTAGGTTTTTTATTCTTTTATTTATTTGAGAGAGAGCACGAGCTGGGGGAGAGGCAGAGGGAGAAGCAGGATCCCCGCCCAGCAAGGAGCCCGATCCCAGGACCCCGGGATCATGACCAGAGCCGAAGGCAGACGCTTAACTGACTGAGCCACCCAGGCTCCCCCTGAGGTGCCTATTAATTTTATATTAGTGTCGAACCATATGCAGTTGCTGATATTCCCTCCTGCATAACTGTAAAAATGGCAATTTTGTGTCATTCAAACTGATGCAAGTCCAGAGTTTAGAAGAAAGGTCTGGAAATCTTCAGCATAAAGGCATTATCTCAAGCTATGTAACCAGATCAGATCAGATCACTGTATTGGCCAGGGTCCAATCAGGAACCAGAAGCCACATCGATTGTCTGAACTGGAGGATGTAATATAAAGAGATGTCAACTAGGTATTGGAGCCAGACATGAAAAGAAGACCATACTTCCAGAAGCAGTTATCATTCCTTGGCTGGGAAAACAATGGGAAGAGGTGGGGATTAATAAAATGTAAAGGCATGGAAGACAGGCCATGGGACTCAGACCTCCAAGAAGGTGGCATCATTTGCCCAGTGTTTCAGAGAGGACTGATTCTGGTGGCATGCGCTGGGGGGAACCCTACTAACCAGGACAAAGTGCTGCCACTGGAATCGGGTGTCTCTTTCAGGGCGATGAGTCATTGCCATTCAAATTCCTTCTTCCTTTCTACTCTTCTGATTGACCTCATGTGTCCCCTATTGGCAGAAGCTAACTGGGGCCATCTGCAAAGGTGGACTGTGGTTTGCAGAGAATTCCAAGTCCAGTGTCACAAAGCAGAGTATAAAAGAGTAGCTTAAAGATGAGACTTGGGAACTAAATAACCACCAAAGAGTGAGTGCAGAGAGCACCCTAAGCCCTGGAAGATTCTGTGTGAGAGGTCAGGGAAGATTGGGGCAAAGGGAACATAGAAGGAATAGTCAGTGAGGTAGGAGGAAAACTAACCTATGTACATCTTTACTATCCCAGTAAATAAAGTGCTTTGAAGAGCTGTTTATCAACTGTGTAAAATGTTGAAAGTCAAGTAGGCTGTGAACTAAGAATCAGTTGTTGATTTAGCAAGAGAAAGTCACTGGTGACTTAGACCAAAATGGTTTTGTGGAGTTGTGGTGACAAAAGTCTTTTGGGGGTCAGTTTAAGAGGAAAATGGTGTAGAGAAATCAGAGACTTAAGTATATACAACATCTAGGGAGCTTTGGTGCATAAAGGGGCAGATCAAGGGGCAATAGTTCAAAGGAGAAGTTGGATTGAAAGATTTCTTTCTTAATGATGGGAAAATGGTACCATGTTTGTATACCATTGGAATGTTCCAGTAGCAAAGAGAACATGGACACCACAGAAAAGTGAGGGAATGATTCCTGGAAAAATGCTCTTGGGGTGGCAGGGAGGGATGAAATCGAGTGCATGAATGGAGAGGTTTGAGTTGGGCAGCACATGGGTAGTTAGTTCATGTCTAATAACATAAGGATGGTGAGTTCATGAGTACAGATGCTGAAAAGCATCCACTGTGGTGGCAGAATCTGCCAACATTCTTTCCCAATTGCTTAAATGATTGCTAAAATTTTTCATGTCATCAACTGAGAGTGAGGATGGCAGGGAACATATGTAATAGTGAAGAGAACAAAAGTCATTGGATGAGACTAATTCTTAGAGCCTCAGTTTCTTCATCTGAAAAGGGCAGTTAAATAATAATGTCTTGCGCAGAATAAGTGTCATTAAATCCCCTTGAAAAATGAAGAATCTAACAGATGTCTATTTTGTTAATGATGACATCTATACAAAACAAAATCAAAATACTTTCTTTTTTTAAATTTTATTTTATTATGCTATGTTAATCACCATACATTACATCATTAGTTTTTGATGTAGTGTTCCATGATTCATTGTTCGCGTATAACACCCAGTGCTCCATGCAGAACGTGCCCTCTTTAATACCCATCACCAGGCTAGCCCATCCCCCCCACCCCCTCCCCTCTAGAGCCCTCAGTTTATTTCTCAAAGTCCATAGTCTCTCATGGTTCGTCTCCCCCTCTGATTTCCCCCCCTTCATTTTTCCCTTCCTACTATCTTCTTTTTTTTTAATTTTTTTAAACATATAATGTATTATTTGTTTCAGAGGTACAGGTCTGTGATTCATCAGTCTTACACAATTTGCAGCGCTCACCATAGCACATCCCCCGCCCAGTGTCTATCACCAGCCACCCATCCCTCTCACCCCCCACCACTCCAGTAACCCTCAGTTTGTTTCCTGAGATTAAGAATTCCTCATATCAGTGAGATCATATGATACATGTCTTTCTCTGATTTACTTATTTTGCTTAGCATCAAAATACTTTCTTAACAAAAGATAGCCATGGATATATATAACTTGGAATTTTCCTAAGAATACAATAACATGAAAAATCAGTTATCCCTGTCCAATGGACATACATTTTAAATTGATTTATTACACATGTATTCTCCAGGAATATTTGGGTTAAAAATTAAATCATTAAATTGAAAACTTCTTGAAGTCAGAGATATCATTTTAAGCATTCAGTATTAAGTGACAGCACCTCACATATAGTAGGAGTTCAGCAAATATTTTGGAGTAAATTCATATAACGGTGGTAGTCTGTCAAGTATTATTTATAAGAGAGCAGGAGAGAAGGAGTGAGAGCATCAGATAAAACCACATTCTAGGTAATATTACCAACACTTCTTTTCTGATGAGTTGAAATATGTCCTCATGTCCCTGAAGTTATTTCCAAGTCTGGTAACAAAATGTCTGACAGCTAAATATATAGGAATGCTCTTTCTCTTTGAGCTATCTTTGGATTTAAATGATGGGCACACAGGCCATCCTGAATAATTACTAGTGGGATGAATTAATACTTTAGGTTTAATTTTCTCATTTAAAACTTCCTCATGGACAGGATGTATTCTTTGTACAGCTTGGTCTTAAATGAGATGCTGAAAGAAACGGAGCTGAGATTAATGAACAAATAATACTCTTTGTTCAAGAACTAATCTGGCAAGACAGCATGACCATTTTTATGTTTAGACCGTGTTAAAGCTGTCTTTTCTGCTAATTGAGAATTAGCTGTCTGTAAATTACATGCTCAATTTTGAGGCAAAAGGACTTTTCACATTTAGTTTGTAATTCTTGCTATTTTTCTTGTTAGATGTCCCAGACCATGACTATATCAGATCGTTCTTTGGAAGAAATACACTTTTCTTCTGGTAATTTTGAGGACTAGGATGAGGGCACTAAGAAATTATTTGTCAGTCATCTGACTTCTTGCATGTTATTGAAGAAAAATAATGTCAAATATCTTTATTTATTAACAACTTTATTGAATTGTGATTTATATACCATAAAATGCACCCACCTGAAGTGAACAATTCAGTGAATTTTAGCAAATTTATAGACTTGTGCAACCATCATTATAATCAATTTTCAAACATATCTGTCATCCCTGAAACACCCCAGATCCCATTTACAGTCAGTCCCTATTTCTACCCCCAGTCCCAGACAACCACTAATCTACTCTGTTTTTGGAGATTTGCCTTTTCTAGACATTTCACTTAAATGGATCCTATACACTGCAGTCTTTTGTGTCAGGCTATTCTCACTTAGGGTAATGTTTTTGAGGTCCACCATTCTTTGGAGGTCTTTAGGGGTCTTTCCACATAAACTTTAGATTCTTTGGAGGTTTATTCATATGGACTTTTCAGCATTTATTTTGTGAGTCACAGTTTCCCATTCCAATTCACAGTCTTCCTCGTTGGGTTGTGAAGTCTTTGGGGCTGGGACTCCATTTCATTCCTTGCAAACAATCACAGTTTAATTTGCTATATAATTGGCACCCGATTAGTGCTTGTTCAGTCAATGAATGAATGATGGAAAAGTTGACTTTTAACTTCTGCTATTTGCTCCTTGTTGCAGATTGTTTGCTTGGGAAGCAGATTTTGAAATGGAATTTAGCGTACAGGATGTTTATTAGTTGGAAGAGTGGAGAAAGGGTGAGGGGGATTGGGCCCAGGGAGAGCTGAGTTATGGTATCCTTAGCCAATCTCCGGCAGAGAGCTCTGAGGTTAAAATGACCTGTCAGAGTTGTCCCATGTTGGGTTGAAATGGCCTGGCCTTTCTGACCCCTTTTCATGAGTCAGCCATTGGCCCTGAACCAGGGCAAAGGGTGTGGCCTGGGGCCCAGTGGCTTTCTGCAGCTGAGTGAATTCCTGAAGGAGCTGACAGGATGTCCCTCCTTGCAGGAGACCTGACTCTCTATGTCGGTTGTCTCTGCATTTTCTTTTTGCCAAAACCTTGGTTGAGGCAATGTCATAATCACATTCTGCCTTTGTCTTCTCGATTTTTTATTTCTGCTACAAAAAAAAAAAAAAAATCACTGTGATATATGTTAAATTCTGCTTTACTGCTAAAATATTATTTTTGTGTATAACAAATATTTTTTTAAGTCACATCAAGTCCTTGTCAGAAATTTTAGTTTAAAATTAAAAGCAAACAAGGCTTTAGACGACAAACGGGTTTTCTAATAATTTTAGAAATACCCTAAAATTATTCTGTTTCATCATTTTTGCTAGATAGTTCTTCCCCTGTCAACATATGTGGGAGAAGTTGTTTTAGATTATTGAAACTCTTGGATGAATAATTTATCAAATTGTCAGCAGCTGTTTTTTCTAACAATAGATTTTAATGGATTAGCCTTCTTTAATTTTTCACTTTAGAAAAGTTTTAAAATTTGCCAAAAATATGTTCATGAGCCTTTCCTACAACTTCTTCTGTAATATCAAATTTGGCAGTGATTTTTTTGTTCTCTTTAAGTACAGTATCAGAGCTGAGGGATTTTTTTGTGAATATTTAATATTTCATTTTCAAAAAATAAAATTCCATTTGTTGGCAGCCTTCTGAACTTTTGATTCCAAAACACATCTCCCTTTTCAGCATCCACCACTGTTAGCTGTAGTTATTTGTAAGCCAAGAAGGGCTGGGTCTTTGGTCTTGTTTGGTTTCACATTGTGCGTCATCTGGGGATTATTGCTGGATCTCTTGTTACTGCTAATGTTCTCATTCGAAGAACTAATAGTAACTATTGGAGTACTTTGCACATCCTGGTTCTCTATTAGGTATTTTCCAGGAGGTGGAGGTAACCAGCAAAGAGAACTTTTTCTCTTAGGCACCATCTCAATGGTTCTATTGGCCATTTCCCATTTATTCCACAAACCCCCTAAATTCTACCAACTTGAGGGGCTAGTATGTAAAGAAAGTTTCCTGTGCATTATCTTATATTAATTCTCAGATCTGCTTTGCAAAGGTGAGTACTCCACTTACTCATTAGATAAGAGAAATTTGAGGTTTACAGAGAATTCAAGTGATTTCTCCAAGGTCCTATAATAAAGAAATAGCAGACCTCATAGGTCAAACCTGAGACCAACTCGCTACTCAGATTCCAAAATTTGAGTTAAGCCAGTGGAGTTCCACTTAGAAAAGGTAGCAAGCGTTCCAATTGTCACAAGCACAGTGTAGTAGGTGGTCGAATTAGCACTCAGTCCATCGCCTGACTTTGAATTGTCAAATTCGTCAAATATTTGTTATAGAGGGTCATAAGAATTGTAAAAATAAACATAAATAAGTGCATTTTAATCCTTAACCTCGAAATCTCACAAGATCATCCCTTCTAAAATGCTATGGCAGGAAGTCATACTCACACAGGACAGACTGAACACATGCTCTTTCTCCCCCTCAAGAGTCCACTAAAAAGAAAGTAAAGGAATCAAAAGGCACTGATCGAAAAGACTGGAACATCCCTATCTGCCATATGTATTGCAAGTACTGTTACATCTGCTGGGTCATATGGTACAAATGGCAGAGCAGCTTGCACAATTGTATGGACCTGTTCCAGAGAATTATTTTGCTCTGGGCCCCACTCAAACATTCTAAACCGGCAGCCTTACAGAATATTTGGTAAATGATTTGCTTCATACTCAACATATATGAGTATATGTTGCTTCCAGAATTAAAACAGAATTAAAATTAAAAGGGCACTGTGCTCCTTTCTTAGTGGAAGAAGATTCTAGATACAACAACTTGCCCATCACTTTGGAGGATATATTTAAATTTGCTTCAGTTCTCTTAAGTCCCAGAGATTCCACTGAGGTAGCAGGCTGCTCAAATTTTGTTGGATTTATTTCTATTCTCTGGTATGTGTGTGTTTTGCCAAGATGTTTTTACTTCCTCTTCACCCCATTCAATCAGCATACCATCATCAGTGTGATGGATCAGCATAATAGCTTGTGGAGTGCAAGATGATAAAGGTATCTCTGGACTAAATTATAACGTAGGAGTATAGATTTGATGTATCTCCAAAGGAGTATAGTGAAAGGGCATTAACGTCTTTGTCAGGTGAAAGCAAACTATTTCTGTTAATAGATAGAGAGGGAAAGGCACACATAGCTGTTTACCGACAGCTGGGTACTGGTGATAGAGACTGCGTTGATTGGCTCCAGCAAAGAACTTGCATCCAGAACATCATCTTCAATTTAAGCTGCCACCTAATTAAATTTAAAGTAATCCGTTTTATTCCTCAAGAGCCATCTCTTTTGCACAGAGGCTAAATAGAGTAATTGGATGAAGATGTGGTTGGGATCTCGGCAATACTTCCAGAAAGGCAGCATTTATTTTGATTTACTCTTTTGACAGGCAGAGGCAGTTCTAGAGGCTTCCACTTGGCTTTTTCTACTATGATAGCCCTCACATTGTAGGGCAGGAAAACAATATGGAGATTCTGCCAGTTGCTGAGTATGTCTTTTCCAACTATGTTTTCCAAGACTGAAAAAACAACCATACAAGGATTTAGCAACCCAAGAGACCCATTGTGAGCTAGATCAAAGGCAAGGTCCATTAATCACCTGGATTTCATAGCCCCTACTCTGACTGATAGACCTTAATCTTGTTTGAGTCCTTAAGAATTATCAGTTAAGTCTAGTAATTAAGTCTAGTCAGTTAAGTCAGTGTCTAGTAATCCCTCCGAAATTCTGGGTATTTGCCTTTGTTCAATTTACTTTCCTGTTAAGTGATTCAAGGTCCCATTGGAGAAGGCTAACAAGAAAATATGCAATATATATTTTTGACATTTTATCAGGAGATTTCTTTAAGGGAAGCCAGGTTTCCATTCAGTGGGCTCTGAGTCAGTGAACTGGGCCATGTCCAGAAATATACTAAGGCATCTTGATTCTCTTGTGGTGATTCAAGTCAGATTTCTGTTCACAAGACTTAAGAGTTCATCACTTGTAGAAGTCAAGTAAGATTTCAGCACACTGCCCATATATTTCAGTCCTAGAGTCACCACCAATAATTTTGCAAGTCAAATTCTTCTGATTACTGCTTTAGTCCTGCTACACATTGATCCATACTCATCTAAAGTCACACCACTTGGCTTCTGCCATTCTTGAATGCCATCAATCCCATGAGATTCAGAAACCTCATTTTTATAGTAACATCTCTCACTGTTATTCCTAGCTTAATGATACCATCCACTAAAAAGCTTCTCATGGATTCTGGTGCTCCCCTAATAAATGTATTTCTCAAAGCTCTGGTAACAGGGTATCTCCTGGGTCTAGGCTTAAAGTGTGAGTAAGTAGGTAATAATATTAGTTCAACATTCTTATTTCCCTAAGCATTTAGACATCTTCCTAAAGCCTTAAGAATCCCTTCCTCTAGACAGAGTATACCAAGAAATTTCTGGCATTACAACTTCATTTAGTATAGGCCACTGTTGTCTTCAAGAAAACTATTGGAGACCCTGTCTGCCACTCAAACTATCTCACTGAATTTCAACTATCTGGATTGTGCACCATATCAATGAATTCAGTCCAACCCATTATTTTCATTTTTTTCCACTGTAGTCTTTCATTTTTTTCCACTGTATCTATCACTGTAGTCTATCATCATACTTCCAATATACACTAGCAAAATTTTAAATTATTCTTATGTGTATAAGACCTCTGGCTAGCTCATACATTGTTCCTGTCCTGCTAGAGTTTTCTGGGATTTGAGTTTGGTTAAGTCCAGAAGTGATTTGTGGTAGTGAGAGAGTCTTGAGAAGGATCATTATTTTCCCTGCAAGTCAGCTACATCAGGATAGTTTAATACAAATTCTTTTTTTAAAAGATTTTATTTATTTATTTGACAGAGAGAGACACAACAAGAGAGGGAACACAAGCAGAGGGAGTGGGAGAGGGAGAAGCAGACTCCCTGCTGAGCAGAGAGCCCAATGCGGGGCTTGATCCCAGGACCCTGGGATCATGACCTGAGCCAAAGGCAGACCCTTAACAACTGAGCCACTCAGGAGCCCCAGTTTAATACAAATTCTTAAGATAAGAGGGCTAATGTTCTCAGCCAAGAAAGGAAGGGCTGCAGCCACCAGCGAAGGTGAAATGGTGGATTTATGGGCTCAGGGCCTTCATCTGCATGTATCTCAAACTAATTTTCAGAATCTCATTCCTTTCTAATCGAAGCCCTAACCTCAGCACACAGGTGCCATGAGATTCTAAATTTAATTTGTCCACCTGTAGGATCATATTTTTAGTTTGGTGTTTAGAAATATTGGCCCTAAGGCTATGGAGGATAAGGAATCTGTTCAAGGAAATCATAGAAGAGCTGCAGGAGTTTTTTGTCTGAAACTCAGCCTGGAAATTTCTGGCCCTGAGCTCATGATTTCCTCACTCTCCATTCACTGGTTGGCTCAGAAGCAATCAACCAACCTCACAGTCTTACATGTTTTAGTACTACTCTAGTATTCTACAAAATTAGCTATTTTATCTTTCAAAGACATATCTTCTAATAGGCACTTCATTTTAGGTGACTAGAAGTGATAATTTAGCTATTGCTCTGTCTCTGCACATCATAGGATTTCCCATTTGTCATTGGATGTAGGTCAATATTACTTTTACTTTTGAATCTAGTCATATCAGAGAATCCCATCCAGATTCTCATCCTTAAGGCTCTATTTTCCTGAAATCAATTTCATTACTAAGAACCATATCAGTCAGGGTTTGGTCAGGGAAACCGAAACCCCTCTCTGAATTCTGGACATAAAAGTTTATGTAGAATTAGGAGGTTGTGGTACTTTTGGGAGAGCTGAATCAGGTGGGAGAGAGCAACCAGCAGTAAAGCTGCTACCAAAATTTAGGGGGCAACTGCAGAAGGGTGGGGGCTATGACAGGATATGTCTGAAACAATCGTGTGATCCCTGACAACTTTTATAAACACATCAGGAAGCCAGTGTGGAGCTCATATCTGCATACACATCTGAGCATTCTGCCTCCCCAGAGTAATGGATTCTAGTACATTTCTGATTTCCACATCTCAAGTAATGGCAAGCTTTAGCCTGAACCATATAGGATAGGATAGGTGACTGTGGAAAACATAGCTCTTGGCCTGAAATGGTTATGGTAATGATGGTGATGAATTAACAACAGAAAATCCTACATAATGTCTAAAAGTAAAAACATTAAGGAAATATTAGGAATATGAACATGTTATTTAGAAGAGATAGCTAGAAGCCATGTATGATTTCCTTAGAGTGCAAAGTAAGAGTAAAATGGTGTATGATAAGATACTACTATTTATCTTATAAGCCTTTTAATACTATTTGATTTTTTTTTTTTTTTCCAGAGGGAGGGAGAGAGGGAAAGGCCAAGGGAAAAAGAGAATCTTAAGCAGGCTCCATGCTCAGCACAGGGCCCAACATGGGGCTTGATCTCACAACCCTGAGATCATAACCTGAGCTGAAATCAAGAATTGGATGCTTAACTGACTGCACTCTCCAGGTGCCCAATACTGTTTCATTTTTAAAAGACTGTTCAAGTGTTACTTTAAAAAGAAATCTAGGGCAGTGGTGCTAAGGGAATATCATTTTTCAGGTAAATTAGAAATCTTTACAGTGCAGATTTAAAGCATTGAATGTATATTTAAAAATAATGGTATGACTTTCAAAAGAAATGGAACATTCTCATTGGTTGTATTGCTATATTTCTTCAAGTTTGTCATTGTCAGACCC
This sequence comes from Leptonychotes weddellii, assembly GCF_054177405.1. NCBI lineage: Eukaryota > Metazoa > Chordata > Mammalia > Carnivora > Phocidae > Leptonychotes > Leptonychotes weddellii. Next base: position 9,154,914 of record NC_138371.1, read on the forward strand.
AAGAGCTACAGAAAGTCCTCTAATGGCCTGCATGCTAACTTGGGACATATCACATATCAAGGACATTATGTTTCTTCTGGTGAAGCCAGAACCTGAGCAGGCAGCTCCTACTCCAGGGGGAAAAGGTCAGGGGTCAGTTTTACCCCAAACATGATCTTGGCTGGCTGTTCATAGGGCTGAGTAAAGACGGGTTATTTCTGTTTTCCATGGCAATATCTGGACCTGGTTTCACTAGAAGTTCCAGCAGGACCTACATTATTTGGATGGAGATGAAGTGCTAAATGCAACTGTCAGCTTGAGGTTTTGTTGAAAATCAGAGCAAAGAGAGCTTGGTTTTGTACACAGAGGATATAGAAAGAACTACATGTGAACTTCTTGTAGAGCCTTAACTGACAACTGTCAAAGCCTGGAAAAGCTTAAACATTCTTTTGGAAGAGATAACTTTTGGAAGGAAATGTATTGTTTTATAGTTTTATTGTTGTTGAAGGTTTGTTTCTACATATTAACTGAAAGTGGTTTAGCACAGAAATTAGAAGTTTTCCAGAGAAGCAGAATTGCATAATATATGAGGCCGTGCATGCTTTGGAAGTAGACTGTCTGGGTTCAGGTACTTGCTCTGCCTTTTGCTGGGTAAATTTCCCCTGAATTATTTTAGTTAAGAATTGGGTTTTTTTTTTTTTGCTTAAACTGAAGTTGATCCCTGCCTCATGGCATTGTTGGGAAAATTTTTAAAAAACTGACAATGCGTGTAAATTTCTTGACAAAGATTCCAGTATATAAAATATTAGCTATTATTAATATGAATAGGTTTAGACTGTTTTTTCAAAATATGTCACACAAAAGCATGTTTACACAATGTGAGGGAGTATGTATGCGTGTACAGGTGAGAACTTAGGAAATTTAAAATTATGACATGACAACATTCAGACTCTTATCTTTGGGTATTCTTTGAAGGGTAGATGATTAGGAACATTATGGAGCTGTTGAAAGGAATAAACAAAATCATGTAAATAAAGTCTCTTTGTAAATCTGCAGAGATTCTAACACAATGTAAACAGATCTTGCAGAGTTGATAGAATCAGAGCAACGGCATTTTACTTTCTTCAATATGTTTAGAGCATCTCAATGAATAGTGCCACAGCCTTTCCCTTGGAGCCTGGGACTGCTGTAGGGGATGCTGGTTTCATCATCCTTGTGTCTCAGTGCACTGATAGAAAAATGTCACGCTCATAGAATGCTTCAGACAAATATTACTGCTTATTTTCATTATGATTACTTAAGGACAAAATAATACAAGAGCAAGAATATCAGAGTTCTCTTAGCCTACTTCATAAAATTTTACTAATAACCGTATGCAACTTGCTTAAGGTCACAAAAGAGTTTTTCCCTGAGTCTGTCCTAGAATGAGGGACTCCCTGTTTCCAGTTCTTCCCTCTACTCCATGGTGATGTTAGCCTATTGTATTACTCTGCTAGGGCTGCCATAACAAAATACCCCAGACTGTGAGGCTAAAACAACAGAAATTTTTTTTTTCCACAGTTCTGGAGTCTGGAAGTCCAAGATCAAAGTGCTGGCAGGGTTGGTTTCTCCTACTACTTCTCTCCTTGGCTTGTAGGTGGCTGTTTTTTCCACTGTGTTCTCACATAGTCTTTCCTCTTCCTATAAAGACACTGGTCATATTGGATTAGGGCACCACCTTTATGATCTTATTTAACCTTAATTAACTCTTTAAAAGTCAAAATACAGTCACATTGAGGGTTAGAATTTCAACATATGAATTTTGTTGGGGGGTGGGAGACACGATTCAGTCCATAACACCTACCCATGAAAATACTGCTTTTCTGATATTGTTCCAGTGTTCTTTTAAGTTGAAACCTTTGCTGGATATGTCTGCATCCAAATCTGTGTCTACAGGCACATATGTTAAACCTAACCATCTCATCTTGGCACTTAACATTCAGGAGCTGGTCAATCGGCCAAACTGAATAAACAAAAACAATATTTGCAGAAAAATTAAGAGTTTTAATTCAATTGTAAATTATCAGCAATCTTGTTATGTTCAGGCAGGTAAGAAATACATTTCAGATTAAATGGGAAACATTGGTAATTATATTTCTTATCAAGGCTTTATCTCGGAGCCAGTTTAATAGCAGTGAAAAATGCTTCTGCCTAAGTGTTTTGTACATTCTTAAAGATTGATTTTCCAGGTAGAGTCTTTATCAGAAAAGGAAAAGTGTAGATGGGGAGCCTGATCTGCATGCTCCAAGGAAGTTTAGTTAGAGTAGAGATTATAGAGACAGAGATGGAGGCAGGGGTAGGGAGGGAGATCAAGATAAGATGTGAAGGTAGATACTTCTCTGTGTGGGTTTATAATCTTTTTTGTACAACAAACATTTTATTCTTCTGTATGAACCTAGGTGAAGGCCAGTCCATCTCTTTTTTTCAAACTTATGACCACAATGAAAGACAAGCTAACTGCAGAGTCTAGTGAGGGCACAGAAATCACAGGGTCACTTAAAATGTAATACATGTGCATAGTCTGACATATGGGAATGACTGTTGCACATGAAAGAACATGGTAGATATTTTACATAAGCATAATAATTATTTTATATCATAGTGGAAATACATAGAGTTTTGGTGACTTGACCAGAGCTGATACTAGGGACAGATATGTCTAGAAACCAGATGGGGTACCTGTCTTCAAATGTAGGCAGAGCTCTTTGTACCACAATGCTTGACAGCATGTTTCAGAACAGGAAATTGAAGCCCAGAAAAATGAATGATTTCTAAAAATTCAACTAATGAAAAAGTGCTAGAGATGGAAGTAGAAGCCAGTGTGCCTTATTCTCAATAATGAGATAGAATTAATTTTTCATACAGACTGTGTGGTGCTCAACACTGGTTTTTCTAGTTAACTACTAGGGAGAAAACAACAAGATAAATTGTAATTAAATAAAAACTGCTTGGGTTTACCACACTCACATCTCTTGCAGGCTCGCGGCCATCCTTTGGAGTGGAAGGATGTCTAAGAGCACCCCTGGAGGTTTGGAACTCTCAGGGATAGCCTAGTGGACCAATGTGGCTCTGGAAAAGATGACACCAAAGGTAAGGTCACTTAGGTGAGAGGAAGAACACACTTGATCATTGTTCATAATGGGGATCTTTATATTGGCTAGAGTTGGGCTCCACCTGAGCTATAAATTACCACCTATCTGTCAGGTCATCTAAGTCCATCCCATTGAAAATAAGAGCTTGAGAAAGACTAGTAAATTCTGAATCTGGAAATTCTTTGGCTATACTGAAAACTTTGGACATTTTCTTTTCTCACTCAGAGCTGCCAGCTGCTACAGAATTTCCCTTCTCTCTTTGGGTTCATCACAAGCCACTAAAATATAATGCTGAAACCAAGTTTTTAGTGTCTTTCTCTGAAATATGATACAATTCAGTGCCATTGATGCTGATTTCTTTAAGTCATGGAACACAGATATTTATTATCTAGGTGGATAATGAGAGGAAAGAAAGACCAATTGAGAATCTGTAATCACCTAAAGATACATTTTAGCCCTTGGTTTTAACCTTTTACAGTAAAACATTACTCAGAAATGCAGTCCTTAACAAAGAACTGCAACTGAGTTTTTTGGTTTTTGTTTTGTTTTAAAGATTTCTCTATTTATTTGAGAGGGGAGGAGGTGCAGAGGGAGAGAATCTTCAAGCAGACTTGCCGCTGAGCACGGAGCCCCAGTTGGGGCTCAATTTCACAGCCCTGAGATCATGACCTGAGCCAAAACCAAGAGTTGGACACTCAACTGGCTGAGCCACCAAGGTACCCCTGTAACAGGTTTTGTTTTGTTTTGTTATTCATTTCTTTCCCCCCTTTGTCTGAACTGCTTACCCTCTGGAGGAGATGCTGGGAGATAATGAGATTGTCACAAGACAGCTCAGTGATTGGAAGAAGAGTTCTAGATCAACTGCCGATGGGGAAAGTGAGCATGCAGTGACTGGCCAGCTGAACTTGGATGTGATTTCACCCATTCTTCTCTTTGCTTCTCTTCACAAGCTGTGCAGTGTTTAAATGCTAATGCGATGCCAGCATTTTCTTTACTATTTATACAAAAGAAACCCTAATGAGATATTTCTAAGCCTGCACATAAGTTTCCATAGCAATCTTTGCCTTGGAGTAAAAGTAGGATAAAGAGCTTCCTCAACATAACTTTAAAATCACAACTAACCCACAGCAACAGGTTTCTACCACAAGACAGACATTTCTGTCAGGAATACTGATTTGATTAAGTGTCCACAATAGAGAACTTTATTTAGCGGTACCATCTGCAGCCATAATTAGTTTGAACTTGTGAAAATGAAGAGTTTGACAGGAGATATGACATTAATTTCTGAGAAAGGAGAACCTCCTTATTTTACATGGATGAAAGCACAGAAATGTGATGAAAAGGCATTCATAGAGTTGCTGTAGGAACTCATTAGGGACTTTTAAAGGTCAGCATAGAGAGGGAGAAAACTGGAAAATTAACTTGGGACTGGAAGTTGAGTTCCTGAGGCAGCTGACTTAACATTTCTTAATAGTGGCACAGCTTCTTTTCTGGTTGGAGCCAAAGTGAATGACTTTCATGTGAACCCAGAAATGAGAGCTCCTCAAAGATCTAGAGGTGCTACCCAGTTGTCTAAGCCTCCTTGGCAACTCGAACCCCAAGATGCAGACACCTGCGCAGTGCTCCAGAGAAACAACTGATGGAGATCACTATTCTGCACTTCTCAAATTTTAATGTGCATACCCATCACCTGAGAATCTTGTGAAATGCAGATTCTGAGGTGGGTTGACATCTGCATTTCCATCAAAGTGATGCTGGTCCCTACTTTGCTTAATGATCTAGACCATTGGAAACAGGGCAACTTGGAAGCCCATCCATGACCACTCTTTCTCAGCTCTTAGCCCAATCACAAAGTAGGCAAGAGAGCATTTTTCTCCTTCATCAACTTCTTACTCTCTTTGTGCCTTTCCTGCCCCTGGCCTCATTTGATGTTAATGCTGTCCTGAAGTTTGCTGTGAGCCCTGGGGATGGAAGGGACAGCAGAGCATTGAAAGGGTCTCAAAAGTTGATTGGATCAAAACATAAAAGAACCCTCCCTAGGAATTCTCACAACCCAGGTCTTTTCCCTTAGAAAACAGATGACAAAATGTGTGTTTTACATATATCTGGGGACAGAAATTTTTGTCCTTGGCTTTAATCCCATATGCCAGAATTCACCAGGACAACATTCTTGACCACTCCCAGTAGAAAGAAATTCTTGCTCTTCTTTTAATATTGCATACTAAATTTAATAGCTTCTATCCACTAAATCTAGTGTTTGTCATTAAGATAAATCACTACTTTAAGGAAGACATACTTTCTTTTTTTCTTTTAAAATAATGGTTGAACCTGTTATTTAAGATCCTTATATGTTAAAGAAACAGTTTATCTAATTGTCTTTCTACTGGAGTGGAATTCAGGAGACCTGGCTTTTGTTCCTTGCTCAGGCTATCATTTATTCTGTGACCTGGGGGCACAATGTTTAACTTTTCTGGGCCTCTTTTTCCCTATTTTACAATGTGGAGGTTGGACAAGGTGATTACCTAGGTGCCTTCTGAAGCTACAATTCCAGAGTCCTCGTAAATACAGTAATTGAGTTAATATACAAGAATAAATTTCATTTTGGACACCACTGTATATTTTGGAATATTACTTAATTTTTGCCTTCTTTAGTTTCCACATCCATGTTGAGGGCTTACTTAGTAGTGTAGGAACTCAACGAGAGAGATCAGTTAATTCTATTCTTATTACTTGGACATCTCTTTCTTAGTATGTGGGATTCTTCCATTTGGGGAGAAAATGTGCAGAGGTAGAAATCATATACTGTAGTAATCTCTGTCGAGAAACTTTACTTAAAAAAATCAGCTTTATTGAGATATAATTCATATACCACATAATCATATAATTCACCCTTGGAAAGTGTACAATTCATTGGTTTTAAATATATTCACGGAGTTGTGTAACCATCACCACACTCAATTTTAGAATATTTCATCATTCCACAAAAAAACTTCATATCCATTAGCAGTTATTTCCCATTCCCTTCAAATCCCCCCATCCCACTTTTAGGCAACCAATAATCTGGTTTTGGTATCTATGGATTTGCCTATTCTAGACATTTTATATAAATGGCATCATACAGTATGTGGTCTCTTGCAACTGGCTTCTTTCACTTAGCATCATGTTTTCAAGGTTCATGCATATTATAGCATGAATCAGCATTTCATTCCTTTTTTTTTATTGCTAAACAATATATTCAATTATATGGATGTACCACATTTTATTTATGAATTCATCCATTGATGGCCATTGGGATTGTTTCTATGTTCGGTTATTATGAACAATATTGTTATGAGCATACATGTATGTGTTTTTGAGTGGACATGTTTGTTTGTTTGTTTTCTCTTAGACAGCTAGGATTGGAATTGTTAGACCATATCATAACTCTATGCTTAAGTTTTTAAGGAACTAAGAAACTATTTCCAAAGAGGCTGCTCCATTTCCTATTCCCACCAGCAGTGTATGAGGGTTCTAAATTCTCCACATCCTTGACAACACTTATTATTGTTTGTCTTTTTTATTGTGGTCACCTAATGAGTGTAAAGTGGTATCTTGTGGTTTTGATTTGTATTTCCTTGATGGTCAATAATGTTAAAAATATTTTCATGTAACTATTGGCCATATTTATATATTCTTCAGAGAAGTGTCTGTCCAGATTCTTTGCTCATCTTCAAAAGGGGTCATTTGTCTTGTTTTTATTGAGTTGTAAGAGTACTTTACATATTCCAGATTAAGTCCTTTATTGGTTGCATGATCTGCAAATCTTTTCTTCCAGTCTTTTCACTTTGGAAATTATGTCCTTTGAAGCACCAAAACAAACAAACAAACAAACAAATAATAATTTTAATGAAGTCTAATTTATCTATTGTTCCTTTTGTTGCTTGTCCTTTTGATGTCATATCTAAGAAATCATTGTACAAAGATTTATGCCCCTGAAGAACTCCTACTCTTTATAGAAACATTTCTGAAAATATCTAAACATATTCAGAGTTCCAAAAACTGGTATACTAAACACACAACTTGATAAACAATTTGGAGCAGTTTTGACAGAAGGACAGAAGATCACGGGGGAATTTTCATATCCATAGGCCATATGACACTTTGTTCATTTTCTCTGTCACATCATTAGGCCAGATTGCAAAACCATATTAAAGATGTAAGTGCTTAATTATTTAGGGAACAACTTATCTCCTATGGAATATAAGTCAGCTGAAAAACATGCTGAGCTTAAAATTCATAAAGCAGGGATTTTATGTGCTATTTCCTTATAGCTGGTTTATACTGAGAATCTTTTTAATAGTATCTAACACTTACTGGATATTTCAAGAACTCAGTTGACTAAAGGATATCTGGATGTTCATTTAAACCTGCCCCCTTTTGTGAAATCTCTTAGACTTCTGTAACACTATAACTTGTTAATTCAAATTACAAGGATCATATCTCAGAGTGCTATTTATTACCTGGACCAAATGAAATACTTTAAATAAAAATCAAAGTTACTTTCTATTGTTTAAGTATCAAAAGCTTTTCTTCCTAGCTGTAAGTGTATGTTTTCATATTCTAAAAGTGAACATTAATGAAGAAAACCAAATATTTCCTTATTTTACCATCTAAATGAAATGTTTTATTTTGCACATTGTCTTCCACTCTTTGCTCCATACATGTGTATTTGTGCTCGTATAACCACAGTGAACATATTATTTTCAAACGGTATTTTAGGATATTGTCTTTCTAGTACACAAATGCCTAGAGAGGCTGGCATTTCCTCTCTCAGAGGGACGGTTTGCAAAGTGACTTTGTTCAAGGTGGAAGTGTCATATTTTTAAAGATAGACTGAAAGTGGGAGTTGTATCTGATGACTTCATCTTCCCTTTGAGTTGCACAGTCTTTATGCGCCTTTAGACTGTTTCACTCCCTTCCCCCCATGCTAAATTTTCTGCCCTTTCACCTTTCACAAACAGAGAAAGTTATGGCCATATTCTTCCTTTGGGCTATGCAATTTGGCCCCTGGCTACCTCTCAGAATTCTTCCCACGCCACTCCTCCTTGCTGGCTCTGCTCCAGATTTGGTGGCCAAGATCTTTCTTTCCTCAGACCTTTTCACTCCCTGTCCTTTCCACTGGGAACACTTTGTTCCTAGATCTTGCACATTTGGCTTCTTCTTAACCTTCATGTCTCAGCTTAACATCATCTCGGTAGGAAATTATCCTGATCAAAAGTTCCTCTCCTTCCTCCAGCCACTCACATTACTCTGTCTTATTTTCTTCAGAGAGCTTATTATTGTCAGTGATAATCTATAATCTAAAATCTGGCATTTATGTGTATTCATTTGTTTATTGTCTGTTTCCCTCTGCTGATGAATGGATATTTCATAAAGCAGGAATTCTGTTTTTTCCTCTGTTATAAACCAGTCCCTATTACCACACTTGGCAGAGTAGACCCTCCATAAACATTTGCTGAATGAAAAAAAAAATGAATAAAATTGTATGCATCTCATGCTGGTGTCCTTTCTTCCTCGCCTGCCTTCTGAACTGAGTGGGCGCAGAATATTTCTGTTTTTGCATTCTGTATTGGTGTGAAAAAACAGCCAGAAGAGAAGGTATGGAAAAATACAGGGATGGAAGGAAGTGAGGTTAACAAGTGCATAATGTCTTTGAGGAGAAACTCTGGTGTTATACATGACAAAACACATTCCCTTGGGAAATATTTTTCAGTTTCTTAGGCAAAACAATGGTGTAACAGCAACTTTCTTGGTGGATGGATGGTCTGCCTCAATAATGCTTGCAGCATAATATACTATGTTTCGATGTCATTTGGTGCATTTTCTCCCTGTTGCTGAGCCTGGAGAAAAATTTCCCAGTGCTAAGAAAAAAGAAGAAATCACTCTGGTAATCTGATTGCAAACTTCACGGCACAAATCAAGAGCAGTTGTGACTGGGTTTGAAAGGGACTGAAGCTGTAAGAGTGAAGCAGATGGTTACTGTCTCCGAAAACTTCAGGTGAAAAGCCATTTATTTGATCCTGAGGTTGGGTCCCGTGAAAACCTGAATTGTCACTTCTGTGCCAACTTGAACCTCAAACTGTGTACTTTAATGTGTTGTCATCCTAAATCAACAGGATCTCTCAGAAAAAAAAAAAAAAAGTGGAAGAATGTGACCTGGCCAAATAAACTGAAAAAAGTATCCAAAGTAAAATCTTTTTTTTTTTTTTCTTAGAAGAACTAAGTCTCCTTCCTTTCCCCTGTGGACAGCACTGCCCTTTGAACAAAACAATCATCTTGGCATTCACCTCAGGGGTTCTTTCTAGCGCTGAATATTTTCCCCCTATCATCCTGTAAGCCTTTTCCGCTGCCTTGTTCAGGCTCTTCACCAGGATGAAGGGCCGGTGGTGAGAGAATCCTGCAGGTGTCTATTTCATCTTACATTTCAAAGTGGGAAATCCTTGGCAACAGGAAGCACCCTGCTGAGATGGAAGAATAAATAGCAAATTATAGGTCTACATCCTAGGCTCTGACTCTCAGTTTTTGTCAAGGTGGCAGCTGGGGATCAGGGAACAATTCCGCTAGGGGTGGAGAAAGCAGAGGGAGAGCGGAGGGGAGAAGGATGTTTTATCAAGTACAGCATGTAGGAGTTTCAGACTGAAGCGTTTTATTATGTTCTTGATCACATGGGATTTCAACTCTGAACGAGCATGTGTGGCAGGAATTTAAGAAGAGAAAAAATGAAAGAATAGGAGAAGGACAGAAGGAGTAAGGTTTTAGGCAGTCATTGGTAGACTTAAATATTCGTACTCTTAATTCAGAGAGTACACTTGCTGACACACCATTCAAAGAGCATGAGGAAATGTAGCCAATACATTGTATACAATGTTTATTTTTAAAGCAACTTTCTTCAGTTCTTAGAGGAGTTTTCCAATACCTACAAGAGCCATTTACTTACAAACTTGTAACTCTGTACCTATAACCCTAAAATTCCCTAAATTATTGTAGAATATTTTAATAGAATACTTGACTTTTATTAATGGTTCATTGTTAACAGGTGCTGTTTTAAATGTCTTACTTGTATCACTCATTTATTCCTCAAAGCTTTCCTATTAGGTAGGTCCAACTATCATCTCAATTTTATAGCTGTGAACAATGAGTCATGGGGTAGAGGAGGAACTTACTCAAAGATTGTAAAGAAGTTTCTAGGAAGAGACTGTTGTGGCTATGAGTGTATTGGAAGATGAAGGACATATTACAGCCAAGCAATTTGACATTGCTGCAATAATATTATATAATGTACAGTTTACTTAGACAAGCAAGTGAATTCTGGAGACTGGGTAAAATTAATCCTTGAAAATGGTTAGGCATCAGATTTCTTTTTTTGCTTTGATTGTATATATTAGAAAGGGTTGTTTCTTAGAATGCACTTGCTCATATCTAAGTGAAAAGAAGTGACCATCCAGTTTTTTCTCTTATTTTTTGGGGGGAGAGGAGGCAAGCTTGTTGAAAAAAAAAACAGAGGCTAAGAATACCCAATGTTTGGTCACCCATTTAAAAGCAAACTGAATAGTTGTTTGCTTTGAGAGAGTAAGACATCAGCAGAATGGTTTCAGGGTCCTAATCCAGGTAGCCTGAGGAATGAATGATTCTGTCCCTCATTTACTCATCAAATGCTGTTTGGACAGCTATTATATGTTGGGCATTCTTCTAGGTCCTAAGAATGAAAAAATGAATAACATTAAAATATCTATAATTGTTATAGTCTGTTCCCTTAAAGAGCTCAGTTCACTGATGAGATGGACTGGGAAACAGAAAATAACACTATAAATTGGTGAGCATTGCCACAGAGACTTATGTGGGAATGAACGGAGGGTGGACATCTGGCCTTACCAAAATAGGTGGGATGGAAGACATTTCAGGGAGTCAGGACAGTAGGGGGGAAGGCACTGATGAGAAACCATGTCAAATGACTGGGGCTTAGTGAGAGGACTTGGGGTGATTTTGGAAGTGACTCATCCATTGTTGACATTAAACATGGCATTCTAGAGCCCCTCTGTTTTGTCCTCTCATATAAAAACTCTATTCAAGACTTCTTCCTTTCTCCAAAGGTGCTTATCACCGAAACAAATCTGGAACAGCCCGTCTCCATCCCTACCTACCCTTTGGTTATAACATGCTGCATTCACTAAGGGTTTACTATGAGCCTGGCACAGAGCTAAGTGCTTTCATCAGTTTTCCTTTTATCATCAGAAAACCTCTGTGAGGTGGTTTTTACTATGATGACCCTTTCACCCATGATGGAACTGATGCCTAGAGAGGGTAAATCCAAAGATGGCTTAGTTAGTAACTGGTGCAACTGGGAATCAAAATCAGGTCTATTTAATGCTAAAGTCTGTGTTCTCCAACTGACACTCTTTTGCCCTCTTTACAAAGCACTTTGCTAGACATTTTGTGACATTTCCTCTTCTAGTATACCCTTGTAAAAATGCAAATCTCAGGCTATCATAGATAAAAGATTTCACAGAGTTGAATGAATACCTGAGTGTTGATACTTAGAGAAAGCAACAAACTCTCTTGCCAATAACAATCATGTTTATGTTTTTCCCCAATTTTACCTGATTAAAATGTTAAGAGGATGATCCAAAATGTAAATATTTTATGGACCTCACCACCCCTAAGAAGGAAAGGCCCTACTTCCTGCCAGTTCTCTTCTCCCACAAGATGACACATGGCAATTTTTACCTTATGCTCCATAGCCAATGTTCTTCATTATCTGATAAATACCTTCTATTATTCTGTTGTAGAAATCTATAGATTATAGATATCGATATAGATATATTTTCTCTTACTCTCTTGTACTTTTTTAATCTGATAGATATATGCCAGAAACTCCAATAGCAATGATTCTCTTCTAGGCTATCTTGCATTTCAAAGCTTCAAAACTGTCAAAGATTTGAGGTCAGCATATTAGTTTAGAAGAAAAGGACATCTGAGTTCTGGTTCCAGCTCTTAAAAAAAAAGATTTTATTTATTTATTTTAGAGACCAAGAGAATGTGAGCAGGGAGGAGGGTCAGAGGGAGGAGAGAATTTCAAGTGGACTCCATGCTGAGCACGAGCCCAACATGGAGCTTGATCTCATGACCCTGAGATTATGACCTGACCCTAAATCAAGAGTTAGTCACTTAACTGACTGCACCACCCAGGCGCCCCGTGGTTCTAGCTCTTTAATGAACTAGCTCTGTAACATGAGGTTGCCTCTTTGAGCACCCATTTCCTAAACTATGGAGATCACACAATCTCTGAGGTCTTTTCCATCTTCAGAATATAGTGATTCTAATGCTTAACCAGTTTCCATACTCGTGCTGCTAAAAAGCAAGTCCTAGCCCTTTCTGTAGTTGTTGCTGTAGTCCAGAAGCTGTTCAATTCTCTAGCCTTGGCCAGTTTGGAATGAGTTGTTGGTATCTAGCAACCTGAGAGGAGAAACAAGACAAATTTTAACAGACAGGGAACGATGTATATATATGATCCACAGTCTGAATGGGTCCTGGAATAAGTGTCCTGGTGGTCAGGAAGCAGGATAAAGACAGTGTGAAAATTATAAATCTCCACATATAATGAGTCTGTCCCAGATTGATCCCAAAACTTCCTCTTGGTTGACAAAACTACAGTGCTGCCTTGAGTAGCCAGATAAGCAACAGCTCAGATGTGTTTATGTGACTGCAGAGATATAAAGTAAACTCATCCATGGAAAATGAAAGGCAAATTCAATTTAGTTGAATGACAAGACTCCCTTTTAATGAAGAGAGAGAAAAGTGGAGATCCATGGGTTTCTGTCATTATCCCAAGGGGGTGGGTATTTATTATGAGTCAGGGCAGAATTTCTATCTTTAGGCTTTGGAAAAAAGTGCAATGTAAATGAAAGATGAGCTTCCTTTCTGTCATGGAGATATATGCTACAATTAGCAGAAGTTGATGGGACAGTTTTTAAGGAAATTTTAATTGACTTGAGCCCACAGCACACAGCTCCACCTTCCACTTCTACCATATAATTATTTAATACATTGCAGGCTCGGTGAATAATCTCAGGGGCCATAAACAAGTATTGAGCTCAGTCTCACTCACAGCAGAGCTCACAAATAAGGTTTAATCTCCCCATGCAAAAATGTTAGGCGTGCTTTCTTGGTGCATATAAAGACATAATTCAGCAGCCTGGGAATGCATGAAACTCAGGCTGGTGGCAGATGCTCAAGCAATTCACAAATAGTACCACAAATCTTTCATTACATTTCAGCCTTTGCATTAAGGCAGGATCTTGTTATTTTGTGATGGTTTTAGAAGGCGATTATCATTTCCAAATTAAGCTTTAGGGAGCACACTGGTGGATCATTTAGCTTAGTTCACATTCAGGGAAACAAAGAGATTTACTATTTCACAAACACAGGGAACAAACAAAATGCTCTGGTAAAAATAGCAAATTACAGACTATTAATAGGTGAACGATTTCATCAAGTTGAACGGACAGCCTGAATGTTGCTGCCTGGTGAGAGCAGCACATTCTCTTGCTCCATTTTATGGAAATGCTCTGGTAAACAGGCATTTAGAAATACATGTTTGCATATGCTAACTATAAGTATTGTATCTTCTGCTCAAAAATGATTTGAAGTTTACAACATAGGAAGTAACATTTAAATGAATATTATAGAGACAGAAAAAAGACAGAAGACAAGAACTAAGGGAAAAAGGAAAACCCAAGGTGTCAGCCTAAGAGTTAAGGGAGTTCGTGTGCCCAACTTCATGGAATTTTCTGGGCAGTGTTTACTCATGGTCTACCCTAGCCTGGGCTCTGTGTTGGCTGCATGCTACGGGGTTGGGGAGGGGGCGGTGCAGCTAGAATGCTGCTAATAGTCATTGGTCCCAAGCCTTCCCTCTTTGCCTATGTGCAAACAATTGGCCATTTCACTTTTCATAAACACTTCCACTACAAACAGAGGGATTATGATAAACCATGTCCTGCACGAAACACTAAAAACACATTATTTTATAAAGAGGATTTAGTTCATGTTTTTCAATAGGAAATAGGTGACATAAAACATGACCTGGCATAACATTCTAAACACAAGCAGTATGCAGTGAAAGGTCTCCCTTGCTCCCGTGCCTTCTAGCAACCCAGTTATTTCCTCAAGCAGCAGTCTTGTTGTTGTTGTTTTTAGTAGACTTCCAAGTATACTTTTGAGTAGACTTCCTTCTCCCCTTCATCATTCACAGGCATTTTCCCCAGTAAACCTCTTGACTATCTAATTCTATAATGTGATCTGCTTGTGGAGGAATCAGAGTGACATCAATGTGAAACTGCATCCAAAAAGGAGAAGAAAGAGAGAGAACGGGGCAAAAATAAATTGAAGAAATAATGCCTGAAATTTTCCAAAATTTGCTGAAGAACAAAGTTACAAGAATCGCATCCCAAATGTGACAGAATTAATACAAAGAAAATCACATCTAGACACATTTTATTCAAAATCTGAAATGCAGAGATAAAAAGAAAATCTATGTGAAAAGAAACTAGGGAAAAACCACACATTCCATATAAGGGAACAAAGATACAAATGGTAAGAATTATTGTTCCTATAGCAATAATGAGAGCTAGAAGTCAGTGGGAAGACATCTCTTAAATGCTAAAAGAAAAAAATAAAACTATCAATCTAGAACAATATATGCGGCAAAAATGTCCTTCATGAATTAAGGCGTAATAGAGACATTTTTCAGGTAGAATTTATTGCCTGCTTTATACAGAATGCTAAAGGAAGTTCTTTCAGTTGGAGAGAAATGATACCATATATCTTCAGGAAGGAGTGAAGAGCACCAGAAATGATAAATATATGCATACATATTTTTTAAACTATTTTTCCTCTTAATTCCTTAAAATCCAATGGCTCTTTAAAAGAAAAAGAATTTGGACTGTATTCGGAATATTTAACATATATAAATGGAATATATCTGAAAACTACATATAGCGTAAAGGATCAGAATATATATGGAACTGTATGGTCACAGAACACATTTTACTTGAAGTGTTGTGATAGTAACTAAATAGATTGTAAAAATTTAGGAAAAGATATTATAATACCTCAATTAACCACTAAAATTAAGCACAAAATCTAATAGACACAAACAGAATTCTGAGAGATATTCATTTAAACCAAAAGAAGGCAGAAGAGGAGCCAGAACAAAAAGGAGGTTCAGATAAGACAAACAGAAAAAATAGCAAAATAGTACACCTTTAGCCAATCATCCCAACAATAACATTAAATGCAAATGAACTAAACACTTCAATTAGAAAACAAAGATTGTCAAACTGAATTTTTTTTTTTTTTTGAAAAGCATGCAGCAACGGTATGTGGCCAACAAGAAGCATGCTTTATCAAGACACAGACTGTAAATAGGCAGAAAAAGATAAACCTGCAAATGCTAATAATAGGAACCTGGAATGTCTATATTAATACTAGATAAAGTAGGGGCGCCTGGGTGGCTCATTCATTAAGCATCTGCCTTCAGCTCAGGTCATGATCCCAGGGTCCTCGGATCGAGCCCCGCATCAGGCTCCCTGCTCGGCAGGAAGCCTGCTTCTCCCTCTCCCACTCCCCCTGCTTGTGTTCCCTCTCTCGCTGTGTCTCTCTCTGTCAAATAAATAAATAAAATCTTAAAAAAAATAAATAAAAATACTAGATAAAGTAGACATACTGGCAAAGTTTTTTTCAAAACAAATGGGATATTTTATATTGAAAATGGTAAGTCATCAGTAATCCATGACCATCATGAATGCGTATGTACCTAATGGTAGAGTTTCAACATTTATGAAGTAAATATTCAGAGAATTAAAATAAACAAAATCAATTTTTTGTGTATTTATGTACAAATCTACCGTTATAGTTGGAGATTTTAATGCTTCTCTCTCAGTAATTCTAATTGGTAGAACAGCTAGACAAAACAGCAGTAAGAGCATAAACAATCATAACAATACTATTAATCAAAACAATCTAGCTGATATTTATAGAACAGAGTACCCAAAACATTCTTTTCAAAGACACATAGTACCTTTATCAAGATGGACCATGTCCAGAGTTATAAAACAAGTCTCCATAAAGTTGTAAAGATGGACAAATTACAGAGTAAAAACCAGTTGACAGTGAGATCTGTAAAGCCCCAGCATCTGAAATTATGTGGCACACATCTATAAAAACCATGTGTTGGAGAAGATATTATGTGAGAAAATAAAATATCTTGAACCGAATGATAATAAAAATACAACATAAAAAGGGATTTACAGAAGTAGTTAGAGGGAAATTTAGAGTTCAAAATGTTTACATTAGAAAATGAGAAAAGCCTAAAATTACTAATGTAAGATTATACTCAAGAAGCTAGGAAAAGGAGAGTAAACTAAGCTCAAAATAGAAGGAAAAAAAATAAAAAAAAAAAACAATAATCAATGAAATAGAAGAGTGAGGTTGAACATTTTTTTCAATGTGTGTAAGAGTCATTTGTACTTCTTTATGCTAAATTATTGATTTACTTAGGCATTTTGAAATCCTTGTATTGATTTGTATTAGTGCTCTTCAAACATTAAGGAACATAGCTTACTATCTTCAAAAAAATGATTTATGGAGATATAATTGACATGGCACACTATATTAGCTTCAGTTTACAACATTATAAGTTGATATTTGTATATATTGAGAAGTGATTACAAGAGTAAGTCTAGTTAACATCCATCACCATACACAGTTAATTTTTTTCTTATGATAAGGACGTTAAACATTTACTCTAAGCAACTTTCAAATATGTAATACAATATTAACTACAGTCACCATGTTGTACATTACATCTCCATGACTTATTTATTTATTTATTTATTTATTTATTTATTTATTTATTTATTAAAGATTTTATTTATTTGACAGAGAGAGACATAGCAAGAGAGGGAAGACAAGCAGGGGGAGTGGGAGAGGGAGAAGCAGGCTTCCCGCCAAGCAGGGAGCCTGATGCAGGGCTCGATCCCAGGACCCCAGGATCATGACCCGAGCTAAAGGCAGACGCTTAACAACTGAGCCACCCAGGCGCCCCGACTTATTTATTTTATAACTGGAAGTTTGTACCTTTTGACCTCCTTCACCCATTCTGCCCATCCCCCACTTCTCACCTCTGGCAACTACAAGTCTATTCTCTGTTTCTATGAGCTTGTTTTTTTTGTTTCTTTGCTTGTTTGTTTTTTGGATTTCACATGTAAGTGAGATCATTCCATATTTGTCCTTCTCTGTCTGACTTATTTCACTTACCATAATGTACTTTAAACATTAGGGACCACAGCTTATTGCTTTTTTATTTTTTTTTAAATCATTGTCATTTTGGACATTTTGAGATTTATATATTCAAATAATCAGCTTTCCATTATGGTTCCTGGAATTTGTGTCTGATTTAGAAATGCCTTTACTACTGGTATACAAACTAGTAATTTTATGGGTTTGGTTTTTACACTTACATTTTTGATCCATCTGAACTTTATTTTGAAGTGATGGAGTGATCCTATATTGGTTAGATGACCAGCCATCTAACACCTCATAGCCATTTATTGAATAATCTCCATTGTTTCTATTGATAGGAATAACCTAAAATAAAATCCTTTATGCTATTTGGGTCTATTTAAATACTCTTTCTTTGATCTATCTATCCATTTACAATAAGGCAGTGTAGTAATCAATTGGTTTCATAAGACTAGTCTCAGCTCAATAACCTCCTCACGCAGAGATGATGTGGAAGTTCTTACTTGTTGACTTTTCTATATCAACTGTAGAATCAGCTTGCCAATTCTTTTTTAAAGGCGTAGTCACTTTCTTGGGAAGGTTATCAATTTATAGGTTAAATTGGGAAGGATTGGTAGTTTAATGACATTGAGTTTTCTTATACAAGGTTATGGTAAATAATTTATTCATTTAAGACTTTTG
>NC_138371.1:9173141-9189677 GCF_054177405.1 Leptonychotes weddellii
CTTAACCAACTGAGCCACCCAGGCGCCCCTGTTTTAAGGTTTTCTTAATATAGACTTTGCACCAATTTTTTTTTTCAAGTAATCTCTACACCCAACATGGGGCTCGAACTCACGACCCCAAGATCAAGAGTTAGATTGCCTGCCAACTGAGTAAGCCAGGCACCTTGATTTTGCACATTGCTTATAACATTTGGTCTTCGGTAATTTACTTCCTCTTTTGAAATTGTTTCTTTCATTATACCAACTGATTCTTATTTATATATGTGTTAGAGAAACAACTACAGATACATAAATATAGATATGGAAAGTACCCAGCCATTTTACTGATTTCTTTTTATTACTTAACAATGGTTTTCTGAGTAAATGATCATATCATCTGCAAATAATGATACCTGTATCCCCATCTTTTCCAATTTTTATACCCCTTCTCTTTTTCCATTGATAGCTGTCATCCTACTTTTTAGGAAGAAATTTTCCACTGCTTCTCATTTAGTATAACTCAGGCCATTAGTTTGGTAAAGACATATTAAAGCCTTATCCTTCTATCACTATGCTTAAAAAGTTTTTTCTCATAAATAATGGATGTTGAAATTTTAGCTTTTGAACTATTAATATAGTGAATTATGCTAATATATTCTTAACACTAAGTCATACATTATTAGAATAAAGACCACCAGATTATTTTATATTATTATACTCTTAATGTGCTGCTGAACCTCATTTGCTAATACTCTGTTGAGAATTTTTGCAGACCTTCATAAGAAAGAGCTAACATTATTGGTATGGTTTATTGCATTTTGTTATCAATGTTTCATTATTTTATAAAAATAATTTGAAAGATTTTTTGCCCTATGTTCTACAGGAGGGGTTGATAAACCACTGCCAACCACCTGTTTTTATAGTTTTATTGGAACACAACCAACAACACTCATTCATTTATATACCCTCTATGGCTAGTTTCACTCTGTGGACATAGGTTAGCAGATGCCACAGAGAATGGATAGTCCACAAAGCCAAAGACACTTACTCTCTGGTCTTTTACAGAAAAATTCTGTAGACCACTGCTCTCAAATAATTTAAGTAGCACTGTAATTACTGCTTAATTAAGGCTTGGTAAAATTTCAAATGGAATAATCTCAGCTCATCATTAATTCCCCATGTCTGCTTTTCTTTCTGTCTGTGTATGTATTGGTCGGCCTGAGTGAAACTTGATTTCTCTATGTATACTTTCACATCTGGATGCTCCTTTTATCTTTCCCTCTGGTTAATTTTATTGTTTTTATTTTCTACATATTCTGAAATTTGGTTTTGAGTTTTTGACCTAAGAATTAAGTATTTTTTTAAAGTTTAGGCAGTTAAGATTTTTCCCCTAGTTTTTATATGAAGTTACAATTTTATAACTTTATATGCCAACTTTTAAAAATAATTATGTTTATAATTCAGTATTCATTGAAGTTTCTTTATGCACTAATATAGTTTGAATGTTCCAAGGGTCCTTGAAAAATACATGTAGTCTCTATTTGTGAAATATAGAGTTCTTAACATGCATATTAGCTTGATGTACATGATTAACTTGTTATTTACATCTTCTATATCTTTGTTTATCTTTCTCCATTGATCAGTCTTTCATTAAACAGAAGGGATAAATAAAACTTCCCTTTACTCTTTGAATTTTCTGTCATCTTTGTTTCTGAATTTTGATTACAAAATCAGGTTTGAACTGTGTGGGTCCTTATACATGGATTTTTTTTTTTTTTGGTAAAAACAGCACCGTAAATGTATTTTCTCTTCCTTATGATTTTCTTGATGGCTTCTGATCAGTAGTAGGATGTTAGTAGTTAAGTTTTTGAGTCAAAAGTTGTATGTAGATTTTTGACTGTGCAGGGAATCAGCACCCCACTCTTCATGTTGTTCAAATGTCAACTGTATATGTTATTTGGTTAATAAATAATCATGACTATTAGATGTATATCATGGAATGTAATCTTTATGTCTCTGAAATATTCTTTAATTCATTAATCTCCTTTATCCTGAGTTCAATTTTGTTTGATATGACAATTACCGCTCTTGTTTTCTTTGGCCTTGTATTTCCAGGAATCATTTTGAAGACACTTATTTTTAATATTTTTTTGTAATTTTGTATGCTTGTTGTGTATAACATCTTATTGAACATAACACTGATTCTTTGTTCTTGTAGATAAAATAGTTTAATTTTATGATTCAATCAGATGTTTTATTTATTTAGATATGTGAGTTTAACCATCTTACAGTTATATTACAGACTTATTTGTCATAGAAGTACATTTTATTCTATGTGTTCCATTTCAGTTGCATTTTTAGTTCTTATATCACTCTATGTGGTGTGTGTGGTCTGTGTTTTGATTTATGTACATGTATTTCTTCTGATAATTTGGAGAGTTTGAGTTTTTGCTTTTGTAAAAATTTTCATAATTAAAGTAAAAGTAACTTTTTATTATAATCAGTCATAAGAATAACTATTTTTTATTGTTAAACCACTTTTATTATTCTTAATAATCTATCTTTACTACGTATATATAAGCATTCTGCATAGTTATAATCAATATATTACTTTGTCTTAAAAATACCTTTTATATTTCATTTATTCTCTTTAATGTTATTTCATACATTATTTTATTTTATATAATCATTGGAATAATTATATTTCTGATTCTTCTTCATTTTTCTTCAACTGATTGATTCTAGTAGATTATATTCTTTATCTTAGTGATTTCTTTTATACCTTTAACCACAATCATAATGATATTAGTTTATTTATCAATTTAAAATCATGCCTTTCCCCTATAGTTATAGATGAGGATATCAGCAACTTCTTTCACTGTCTTCTCTAAGTCTTTTAAACATGTTATTTTCACACTAAGTAGATGAAAAGACTGTGTTCTATTGTTACATAAGCTATAAGCTCTGAATATCTATCTATCTATCATCTATCTATCTGTATCTATCTATCATCTATCTATCTATCATCTGTCTATCTATCTAGCTATCTATCATCTATCATCTAGCTATCTATCATCATCTATCATCTCTCTATCTATCATCTATCTATCTATGTACATACAAGCCTATTTATATATACAGACAGAGGTTAAGTGACATAATTGGCAATAATAACAAATAATAATAAATAGTAGTCCCTACCTCACAGAAATTCTATGAGACTGTAGAACAGTGCCTGATACTTAGTAAACACTTAATAAATATTAGCTTTTTCATTATTATTTTATCATTAATCATAGTACTTATGTTTATTTTACTTTAGTCTTGTTCAGAGAGTTAAGTGGGTTTAATAGCATTTCTGTTTATCTTTTAGGTGGTTGAAGGTCGTCCTTCATTTTCCTTATGAGAGACTCAAAAACCATATTTCTTGATTTGTTTTATGTCTGAAACATAGTGCAGGCGTACCTTGTTTTTATTGTGCTTTGCTTTATTGTGCTTTTTACAAATGGAAGGTTTGTGGCAAACTTGTATCCAGCAAATCTATCGGTACCATTTTTCCAACAGCACTTGCTGTTGCCTTTGTGGTTTTGTTTCACATTTTGGTAATTCTCACAATATTTCAAACTTTTTCATTATTATTATATTTGAAATGCTGACATCTCATGATAAAACTTTAATGGATTAATTGTTGCTAAAGTGGTTTCTTGAGATAGAATCAACTCCTGGTGAAGACACTGTGAAGTCTTTTGAAATGACAACAAAGCATTGAGAATACGACAGAAACTTAGTGGATAAAGCAGCGGCGGGGTTGGAGAAGGCTGACTCCAATTTTGAAAGAAGTTCCGTGGGTGAAATGCTATCAAACAGTGTCACATGCTACAGACAAATCTTTCATGAAAGGAAGAGTCCATTGATGAGGCAAACTGTATTGTCTTATTTGAAGAAATGGCCAGTCTCACTCCACCTTTCGGCCACCATCATGCTCATCATAATCAGCCATCAACATTTGGGCAAGACCCTCCACCAGCAAAAAAGATTAGGGCTCATTGAGAGCTCAGAGGATGGTTAACATTTTATAGCAATAAAGTATTTTTTAATTAAGGTATTTACAATGGTTTTTTAGACATAATGCTATTGCATTATTAATAGACTTCAGTATAGTGTAAACACAACTTATATGTGCACTGAAAAACCCAAAAATTCATTTGACTCATTTTGTTGCCATATTCACTTTATTGTTTTGGTCTGGAATGGAAACCATAATATCACTGAGGTAGACCTGTGGTTTGTTGCTCATATGCTTAAATGGTGGCTTGAACAGGTATAAGATTCTTTGAAGACTGTATGAATGCTGATCACTGCCTGGTTTGATATCTTGCTGTGGAGAAGTTTCAAGTCAGAGTGATATTTTTCCTCTTAGTGGTGGCAACTTGATCACTTAGCCTTGCACTCCAAAATGTGTTCTACATATTTGAATTCTAATAGATGCAGATTTATTTTGGTAATTTCTAGATTTTTTTTATAGTATCTTTAGATATCTTTTTAAAATATTTTATTATCATAGTTGTCTTCATTAAGGACACCAAATCACTATTTGTGGGAATATTTTCACATTACTTTGATAACTACCATTTTTCTCTTTTATTTTTGACTTTGTTCACTCCCATTACATTTTGATGGTTGCTTTTCATAATCTATGTCACCAAGTTCTTCGCCAGGTATTTAGTGGTGTTTCTTTTCCTCTGCTGTTTCTGCTGAACTTTGTTTCCTGGATGTCTTTCTGTGTCTTCTGTGTCCTCTTGAAACTCTGATTTTAGGGCAGCATTTGGTTCATGAAATTTACTGATTGTAGGTTTAATAGCTCACAGTGATATAATTATCATGATTTTAAGTTGTTCCATTCTCACATAATATAGAATTTGCTACTTATTTCCTATCCTTTTTCCTTTGAGTCAAGAGACTGGGTATCTTTTTAGGTGGGTCGTTTTTGATCATTGCACATATTTGAGTTAGTTAAATTCAAATTTCAGGAGGCTCATGGAAATAAGGGCAAGAGCCATGTTTTCAGCTGGCAGAAATTCTCTGTGACACATGGTTGTAAGTGAGCGTGAACTTGCCCAACCATGAAGGTGGCGGCAGCAGGGATATTGATAATGCTGAGAATTTCTCCCACTGCATCCCCACTGGCAGACTGCTCAAGCGGGCTGTCTGTGGGTGATGTCTCCCACTGCCCACTTTTCTTTCATCCTCTGGGTATCAGTCTGGGTTCAGAAAACCTCCACCAAAAGCCTGCTCTCCTACCATCATTCTTCCAAGCAGGTAGTGGTTGTCCCTTCCTCATATCTTTTCTCTGGTATGACAGATATCTCTTGGTTTCTTCAGATGTGAATCTATGTGCTGCTTTTTGGTTCTCCTGGAGGCCTGGCCAACATCGTCTTTACTGCCATGGTCAAATCACAAGAGGAATATTTTTGTTGTTACTAATTAGTAATTCTGGCAACCAATTTTGACGTTGGCAAATGACCCTGTGAGAGCAATACTTCCTTTTCCCTGTCACTGTGAGCAGCCAAGCCTCATCAGCTCCCCTTTTCTCAGTCATATAATACATTAAATAAAAGGATTGCCTTATTAATCATTAAATAGTCAGCTCTTGTTCCATATTCTGCTCCTTTCCTGTCATAAGACCTCTGCCAGGGGAGAAGTCACTTCCCCTTGTCCTTTCCCCCCACTTATTGAGCTATTTATATCCTGCATGCAATATTTATAAGATAAAATGTCAGTGGGTTTTAATCTAACTCACCCTGTAAAGAATGTCACCAAAAACTGGACAAATACCTTCCCAGGCCCCACAATGCCTGGCCGCATCAGCCTTGTCTGAGACGCACTTCTTCCCTCCTCTTTTTCCAAAACTTCCCTACCTTTCAAAGCTCACCAAACATCCTGTCTTTTTAAAAAGACTTCTCTGACTACCAAGCACACGGTGAAGTCTCTCTTCTCTGAATTCCTTCTTTCCTTCTTTCTTACCGCAGTGTGTTGTGAGGGATAAATATACACATCTGGGAGACAGACTGCACACATTGAAGCCTGTTCTGCAAGTCACCAACTGGGTTATGTTGGTGACTTTTCTCAATGTCCTAACCTAGAATATCCAGGGCACATGCCTTAGTATTCTTTTTGTATGGCTGCTAATAATAAAATTTACCTCATAGGGATTTTATGTTAATTTAATTAAATTAACAAATGATGTTGCTATGTTATATAACAGCTAACTTATTTACAAATTATATTTTTTGACAATGATGCTTTCAGCCCAATACATACCAAACACTATACTAGGTGCTTCAGCCAGTGCTTTGTCTGGGGGTGAGGTGAGGTTCCAAAATTTTTTTTTGATAAATTGTGCAATGTATCTTTTTCTTTTTCTTTTTTTTTTTTTTACAACTTTCTTGAGGTATAAAGGAAACTGCACATATTTAAAGAGTACGACTTGATGAGTATTGGCAGATGTAGACTCCCATAGAATGCCACCACAATGAAGATAACAAATATTTCCATCACTCTCCAAAGTTCCCTTGAGTCCTTTTGCAATTTATCCTTTCCTCCATTCCTGTCTCAGGTAATGACTGATCTGCTTTCTGTCCCTATGGATTAGTTTGAATTTTCTAGAATTTACATAAATGGAATTATACCATTCACTTTTGTGTTTGCTTTTTTTTCCTAAAGATTAATTTGAGAGGGAGAGTGCACACGCGAGTAGAGGGAGGGGCAGAGGAAGAAGGAGAAAGGGAATCTCAAGCAGACTCCCCACTGAGCATGGAGCCCCATGCAGAGTTCGATCTCATGACCCTGAGATCATGACCTGAGCGAAATCAAGAGTTGGACACTCAACCGACTGAGCCACCCAGGCGCCGCTGTTTTTGTTTTTGTTTTTTTCCGCTTAGTATAACAGGCTTGAGACCCATCCAAATTGTTGCATTCATCAACAGTTTGCCCTTCTTATTACTTATTAGTATTCAATTGTCTGGATATTCCACAGTTTGTTTATTCATTGAACTGTTAGTGGACATGGATTGCTTTTAGTATTTGGACATTATTAATTTGGCTGTTACAAAATCCATGGCTGTTGTCATTTATCCTGGAGAGAAGCTCCTGGGTCATATGATAAATACATATTTAACATATTTATGAACTGTCTTTCTGTGCCCCAATTTCCTTGGGCCATTATTTCTCTTCCACATATAACTTATAATATTGGCAAATAGATTTTGAAGGAATTCCAGGTAAGAGGGAAAACATGTCTATGTGATAAACAAGAATAGAGAAAACTTTCCTGTTTTCCACCATTAGTCAAGTCAAAGTTCAAGTAAATCATGATAAGCTCTGTAAATGCGAGAGATCTGGCCCTTTTCATTCACAATTAGAGCCTCTGTCTTTCAGGTAGTGACTGTCTCTTATGAAAGAGGCTCACAATAACTGGCTTTTGAATAAATGTTTGAATAAATGAATATTTGAATGTTTGAATATTGACATGTGAAATTATTCCTGACAAATGAATAGACCTGGAATCTGTTTTTAAAAAATGGATTTCAGAATGATATATTTACATGTCCTGTCTCAAAAGATGACAGTGACATAGCAATTTTGTGTATTTTTTCATTTGTCATCCTTTTGTGTTACATCAGGTCGCTTGGGTTCCATACAGACATATCTCAAACTGCACAAATAAATTATAACTTATTTGAAGTCATTCATTCATTATCTTTGTCCACTATAGCACTGAATGCACAGCCAAGAATGCTGTAGGCTGTCATTACATGTTTGCCAGCAGTTTGAACGGTAATATTCAGGGCTATTAAAATTCATTCAGTCAACACGTATTTATTGAGAAAACCCTCCAGTGGCAGGTACTGTTTTAGGGAACATAGAAACACCAGCAACCAACAAAGTGCCCTGATGGAGTTTAAATTTTAGTGGGGAGGGGGGTAGTAGGCAGTAAAAACAGTAAATGAGTAAAACATCTGATATACCACATGGCAAGATGTGTGTTGGAGGACAATAAAGTAGGAAAGTATGGTGATGAGTCTCAAGCCACATAGACATTGGTGGAAGAGCACTTCAGACAGAAAGAAGCATATGCACAGTACTTGGGGTGGGAGAGTCTCTGGCAGGGAGGATCTTGGATGACCTCAGGGAGGCCAGTGTGACTGAAACAAGGTGAGGGGCAAGGTGGTAGGAGCTGAGGTCAAGGAATGAGGTCAGGTTTTCTTGGTCAGTGTATATATATTGGGCTTCACTCAGAGTGAACTGGGAAGATATTGGAAGATAATGAGTTAATGAGTGATATGACTGATCTTATTTTTGATCAAGATCACTTTGGCTATAGTGTCAAGAATAGACTGTAGGAGGGAAATGGGGCCTCAGGGAGATTGATTGGGAGTCTAGTGTAATGGTGCAAGGGAGATATTCATAGAAGGGACTGGGTGGCATCAGGGGAGAGGTGAGAAGTGTGAACAATCGGGTGGCATTTAGAGCATGTTATTGAGAAGCCTCTAGACATTGGCATGATGATGTGGGATGGCCAGTTGGAAATACAAGTCTGCAGTTCCCTTTGGGGTCAGCATGTAAAGATGGCACATGAGCCTGGGTAAAAGGAATGTTGTAGTTAGGGAAGACGTCCAAGGCTTGAACCCTGAATCCTCCAATAATAAGAGGTCAGGCAGATGAAGAGAAATCAGCTAAGACCAAGGAGGAGCAGCCAGTGAGTTAGGAAGAATGCCAGAGAATGTAGAGTCTTGGGAAGTAAAAGTGTGTAAAGAGGATCGACATGAGGTCGAAGCTGGGGTTTTTAAGAATGACTGAAGGATAATGGTACGGCTGTCAGTATAGCCAGACATAAGAAAAAAATTCTGGTAGTTCTTGAGACCATGAGGACTTGATTTTTAGTTGCAAGCAGCTGCTACTAGAACTGGCTTAGTGAAATCAAAATGAGTCTTACCCGATGGACTCTGAAAAACAAACTGAGGGTTCTAGAGGGGAGGGGGTGGGAGGATGGGTTAGCCTGGTGGTGGTTATTGAGGAGGGCACATTCTGCATGGAGCACTGGGTGTTATGCACAAACAATGAATCATGGAACACTTCATCTAAAACTAATGATGTAATGTATGGGGATTAACATAAGAATAAAAATAAATAAATAAATAAAAAACAAAATGAGTCTTACCCGCTCCTACTTGTTACAATGCTAGGGGAGCTGAGGCACCCATACATTTGGACTGTAAAATCTACTGTAAATAAAAATCAACTTATAAATAATACACACAGGATCTGAGTGCCTAGACAACCTGGTGAAAGGGAGAAGTACTGCATTACTCCCCAGGTTCAACTCTTGCCCATGTCATCTTGGACTTCAGGGTAACTCTTTTGTCTGGTCAGGTAATTTAAGCTACAGAACCAAAACCAACAGGAAGGGAAGACTCAGAACTAAGCTTTTTGAGGATTGAAAAAATACTTCCAAAGCTTTTATTGAGTGTTCCTGGGATGTTTGGTAGTTTAAGGATCTTGTGTCTATTTTAAGAGATTATTTTTGGAATCATAATGAATTTAACTGTGGTTTTTCTTTTCTTTTTTTATCTTTTTGTGCTTTAAAAGTTGAATTTGAAGAATATAAGAAGCACTTCATTTCTTGGTTTAATATCATTCATTTTATAAAAGGGCTTTGGGGGCAGAAATGAAAAAATCATCTAATTCTGTATGTTTGAAATTATATACCTTAAATCACACAGAATCTGAACTTCATTGTGTGAGATACTCCATTGCTTTGATAAAGCATCTTTGCCCCATTTTAATAAAATTTTCAAAAAGTTTACACATATCAATTATGATATGCTACCTACATTTATAGTAAGATATAATACCTGTTTTTAATTCCTTCTTTAAATTTAAATTTCAGTTGTGAAAATTCCTATTTACATTAGCATTCACAGTAAACAGAAGTAATTCTAAACTTACAGTTATATTGCTTTTAAGTATATCTTCCAGAATTTGTTACTTAAAATAAAAAAAAAAAGTAAAGAAAGAATTTAAAGAATTCCCAGAAATTGCAGCATGGTCTACAGAATACTTCTATGCTGATGAATGGCTCCTTGAGGAAAATCAGCTCTTTTATTAATATAACATCTGGCTTGCATCTTGCATAAATAAAAACACAAGAGCAGGATAGAAGTAACGGAAGAGGAAAGAGGGAGGAAGGAATGTGGGTTTTCTAGCATAATAATCTCTAACAGCCAAGAAATCTAATTAGAAGAAATGTCATCTAATGAGACTCTAGTCAAGAAAATTCCATGGGAGAAGGCAAAGCCACCTGGGACAACAGCAAAAATAGTGAACCAGTTAAGAAATTTAAAAACAAACAAACAAAAACCAAACAAACAAAACCCTAAAACTCAAACCCCAGCATGCATTGACACTGACTTCAGAACTCCCTTAGTCAAAAATGGCAACTATCAATGACTTCTCTGGGGACTATTTCTGACTTTGACCACAGAAATTCCATGGCTTGGTTAATATGTTTTAAGAAGCACTCCACTGTTCTCATCTGCATGATCAGATTTCTGTCTTTCCCTTTGTGCATTGTCAGTCTGGAAGAAGGGAACATGCCTAATGAAAGAAACAAACAGAAGCTAATTCTCATGATTTTGCATGGATGGGTGGAATGGTTCCTCCTCTATAGAAAACACTAGTTCTGATAATTTTGTTAGAGGTCAACTTGGTATTACAGTTGAATGTCATTGATTTTCCAGTTAAATCTTGTTTGCTTTTTCCAGATTTGGAAACTGGAGCAGTGAATTGAAATTGAAAAACATTAAGTAGTATTAAATCGTAAAAAAACAAAACCAAAAACAAATAGGAAAATAGGAAAAACAATAAAAACTAGACTGAGGGTTTTCCATGATGTTTTTGTTGTTGTTGTTGTTGTTTTAGGAATCAGTTAGCTACTGTGAGCTTGACACAGTATGCTTGGTATTATCTTTTTCCTATCTTGGCTCCACCTTATCTAGAAAGAAAGGGCAGCCAAAAGCTGATTTCCGTGCTGCTTAGTGAATTTCCAAGATCCTGGAGACATAAACTGGCCACTTAGTAGAGTCACACAAATTAGTCTATGTAACAAAATAAACTTAAAAAATCAGGAAAGTGGAATTCTTATTAAGAACACACACACATGCACATAAACACACAAAGCCCTGAAAAAAATATAATCCATGATATAAAATATTTATTTTTCTTGGTTTCCTAAAATCAGATTACTCAGTGTTTATACTGATAAAATTTGTCTCTCTGCCCTTCTCCTACTAATTATTTTTATTAATGACTTGATAAGAATTTTCCTGATATATAAAATCAAGTAGCATTTTCAATGATATTTTGGCAATAAATATTACATTCTCCAATTATGTGTACCAACTAAGTTAATATGCCTTTGAAGATGCATAACTTTTGACCCATCATTTCTATTTCTAAGAATTATCCTAATTGAATAACTATGCAGAAACTTAAGTAGAAGTGTTTATTTCAGAATTGTTATAACAGTGAATATTAAAAACAAACCAAATACCCTTAAGAAGGAATGGGTTACCTGTATGGTAGAATAGTCATACCTTTGAGTATGATTTAGCCACTACAAAAGGATGCAGAGAATCAAGTTAATTCTAGTCTTTGACTGGCTGCTTTTTATTGTGAATCAGTCCCTCCCCAAAGTATCATGCACTCTACTGTGCAATATAGCATGAACTAGAAACAAATATTTACAGGACGTTGACTGCTGAAGTAGAAATTCTAATAATGTATTCCTGTATCTTCATCAAGGTGCTCCTAAATTGATCATGCCCCACCTTAGAGGTAAGCACAGATGATCTATCCAAACCCAGATTCTCATTTCCTTGAACTCTTTAGCCTCAGTACCTCTCCTTTCATCATCCCTTGGCTCTGTATTAACATTGTTATGTCCTAGATATTATTGTCATCACTCAATCTCAATGTCACATGGCTCCTTTCTACTTCTCCCTATTTAGCTAACTCATTCTACTACCCCTAGTTCAGAAATTTTCAGACATCACTGAGCACAGTCCCTCACCACCTCATTTACCTTCTTTCTCAAGACAGTGAAAACAAACAAACAAACAAACAAAAAACCCCAACTCCACTGAAGTCAACTGAATTATCCTAACCTTCTAGTCTTTCTCACTTTAATCTGGAAAAGAATCACCAGTCCTGGTCATCCAACTTGAGATCTGGACAGGTATATCTGTCTTTTTCACCTAGTTTGAGATTTTTCTCTCCATATTTTTTTATAGAAATGACAAAATTTCTATTAATGGCTTTTCTGTGAAATGAGGTTTCTTCTTATCTGGAATCTCTAAAAAATGAGATTTTTTTTGACTATGTATATACTTGAGTTAGCTGGTTTGTCATCTTTAAACATACTTAAATATGTAAATATGAATATTTCTAAAACAAATTACCCTGAATACAATCTGAAACACACACACATGACAAAGCAAGTAAGTAAATATGCTAATATCATTAGAATCCAAATTTTCAGTATAAGAGAAAAGAAACATATTACAAGATCAAAGAAATAAAGTAAAAACCAATTCATCTTAAATGTGAATTGTAAATAACAGTATGAATTTATAATGTATTTTCATGATTTTTTTTCTTTATCTCTGTCCACTAAAAAAGCATAGAAACAATGGTCAATCTGCAGCAATGAACACCCTGTAGAACCTAGGTTATGATCTCTAAATGTTATTTGTCTCTTGACAGGAAATTCGGGCACCTTGGAGAATGGCTGATTCCAGGTCTAAGACATGAAATGGACAAGATGAGCCAGGAATATCTCTCCATACCAGATTAAAGGGACACTACTAAAGACTGTGGGTTGTGTCAGGAGTAGTTGGGAGCCAATCTGAAAGAGTTCCCCCTGGCAAAATACAGGAATATTTGGGCATCATAAATAAAGATAAAATCTTAAAACTTCTCATTATAGGAAAAAAAATGTAACTATACATTGAAACAGATGTTAACTAGATGTATTGTGATGATCATTTTGCAGTATTTACAAATATGAATCAGTATGTTGTACAACTGAAGCTGATATAATGTTATATGTCATTATACTTCAATAAAAATAAGTAGGTAAATAAATAAATACAACCTCAAGAATTTGAAATACGATACCTATGTTAAAATGTGCATGAGTTTATAATAACAAAAAAAATACTTCCTATACAACCTTTTGAGAAAATGCATAATCACATTCTGTTAGAGAACTGGAAAATAAATGGAGGAATCAAGCATTTACCCTCTTTTCTATCCTCAGGGTAATTAATAAAAGAAACAGTCTTGGTTATAAGAATTGTTCTACCTGATAATTACAGAAAAATGGAATTAGGATATAACCATTTTGCTCCCCCTAATGTGATAATGGATGTCTAGAGATAATGATCATGAGTGGCTGCCCAAATCATTAGGTAAAAAGTAGATGGAAATCTTTATAATGGATGAATTAAGCTGATAAAACCTGAACCTACTGATCAATCTTTTTTTTTTCTTTGAAGATTTTATTTACTTATTTGACAGAGAGAGAGCACAAGTAGGCAGAGCAGCAGACAGGGGGAGAGGGAGAAGCAGGCTCCCCACTGAGCAGGGAGCCCCATGTGGGACTGGATCCCAGGACCCTAGGATCATGACCTGAACTGAAATCAAGAGTCCATTGATTAACCGACTGAGCCACCCAGGCACTCCCACTGATCAATCTTAACATTTAAGAGAGACTGGGGCGTGGGGGTGGGTTGAGGGGAAGACATAGAGGGGGAAAAAAAAGAAAACACCACATGGATTCTAACACTAAAATCCAGAAATCCAGAATATGGTAATTCTATAAGACATAAAACCTATTTTTTAAAATAATAAATGAAAGCAGGAAAAAAACTGATGAGAACTGAAGAGACTTCTGAGACATATCAACCAAAGGCCATATGTGGAATTTTTTGGATCTTAGTTGAAAAATATGAACTGTATAAACATTTATGAGAGAATATTTATGAGCTATTTGGGGTAAATTTGAACATTCACTGGGTATTTGAGGATGTTATAGGATTATTGGCAGTAATTTCAGGTATAAAAAAATGATATTGTATTTATGCTAGAAAAAAAGTGCTCTTATCTTTTTATAGGTTGTTTCTTAAGTGTTTACAGATGAAATGATACTTTATCTTGAAATTGCTTCTAAATACTCTGGGGAGGTAGGGAAGTGGGTGGAAAGATAAATAAAACAGGATTGATAATATGTTGAAAGTTATTAAAATAGGATGATTGAAATTGATGTTTGAGATTCCCTCTTCCCCCAAAGTCTGTTTATGACATCCTGGCAGACCCTAAAATTGTGACTTTCTATTTGACTCATGGGCCTCTGTACTGCAAAGCCTTTTAAGGGATTATTTGGATAGTGATTATGTTGATGGGTGGTTCCATTTCCCCTCCGTAATTTAAGACAGGGTTTAATGGCAGTTAAAAAGTTATTGGCTATTTTAATTACATCCAGGAATCAGAATCTGTAATTAAAAGAAACCATTAAGATTAACCACAGGAGTAGATGGATTTTTAGAAACAAGGTTGATTTTGACATCACCCAAATTGCCACATATTAGATTTTTAAAATGTATTCATTTTTGTGCATCCAATGCTTGACATTTTAAATTAGGCTTTTTAAAGTGAGTACTTTATTTTCATGGATCACTAGTGAATAAATATGTGCAAGCTTATTTTGAGCAGCAATCCAAATTTTGTGGAATAACTCTACTCATTTTTTCTTTCCCCTTAATATTTGGTCTTTTGCAAAGTGAAGCAAGTGAAAGGGATTTAATTTCGGTTCTGCAAGTTAACCCCTTCCTGTTGCTGCTGACCATGCCCATCATCTGAAACTATTACCTTTCATGGACCAGAGAGGGATTGTTATTGTTCCATTTATTTTCTGCATTCACTGCAAGTTATTGGACTTGCTCCTTAAGATGACACCTCCTAAAACAATGATGGCAAAAACCCCAAATGAGTCAGAGTGTACATGTGCTTTCCCACCATGGTAGGTAATATACAATATATTTTCTAAAAATTAATTTTAAAATTAATTTGTATTTTATCATAATGATATGTGTATATACATCAACATGTCCTGAAAGTAACTAAAACAATGTTAACAAAACCCAATGCTTTCCCTCCCCATACTTCCTACAAATAAATTCCCTCCAGCCAAAGACCATCAGGAACACACCTATGGTTGAAAGAGGTGGCTTATTATTTCTTGCAGCAAGGGAGACCACACACCATGGAGAACTGTGGTAAGTCTCTGTGAAAGGGGATTAGTAAAACCTACAGTATTTGAGGTTGTGTTAGGTGATTTGAGGAAAAGTTTAAGGAAGTTGGGTCTTTGCTCTGGATTGGCTCCTGTTACAAGCAGGGGCAATTTTGTAATTGCCCATCTTAATGAATTTTATCTAGAAGGAGGGACACCTACAGTGAGGCTAAGGTTGTAATTGTAAAAAGCAGCAGCTGCCCATATTCTCCAGGAGGGAAGACATTTGGTCCATAGCTTGAACAACACTCATGTTCTGTCTGTGTTCAGGCATGATTATGGAAGGGTCTTTTTTTGTCTTGATCCACCACGGGCACCAATGCCTTGTCTGACGTTGATGTTCTGGGAAGTTATGTTCAATGAGAGAATACCACACCTGCTAACTCCTAGATATCAGGGGAAATTCTTTTTCTCATTTCTCACTCCAAGTCCCTCTCTTCTATTTTCTCCTCCTGAAATTTACAAATACATGTATTTTAGATCATAGGCACATGTAGGTCTCATATTGATTTCCTCTTATGTTAGATGAGGGTTTAGCTCTTTTCCACGGCCATCCCCCTGCTTCTCTAATGGAGTTATATCAAAATTTTTAGTTAAATGAATATTCAGTGTTTCTTTTGTGCCTTTGCAAATATTATTCACAGTTGAGCATTGTAATGAATTATGATGTTTTCCTTCTTTCTGTTTCTCTTTTTTTTACACATTTTTAAAATTATGTTATGTTAATCACCATACATTACATCATTAGTTTTTGATGTAGTGTTTCAGGATTCATTGTTTGCATATAACCCCCAGTGCTCCATGAAGAACATGCCCTCTTTAATACCCATCACCAGGCTAACCCATCCTCCCACTCCCCTCCCCTCTAGAACTCTCAGTTTGTTTTTCAGAGTCCATAGTCTCTCATGGTTCATCTCCTCCTCCGATTTCCCCCCCTTCATTCTTCCCATCCTGCTATCTTCTTCTTCTTTTTTTAAATTTTTTTAACATATAATGTATTATTTGTTTCAGAGGTACAGATCTGTGATTCAACAGTCTTGCACACTTCATAGCACTCACCATAGCACATATCCTCCCCAATGTCTATCACCCAGACACCCCATCTCTCCCACCCCCCACCACTCCAGCAACCCTCAGTTTGTTTCCTG
>NC_138371.1:9190177-9252657 GCF_054177405.1 Leptonychotes weddellii
AAGAAAATATCTTTTAATCTACTCTGGCAGGTGGTAGATAGTTCGAAGATAAAATACTAAGTTGGGATTAATTTTTCTTTGACATTGTAAAAGCCTTGTTCCATCGTCTTATTCCTTTGTTACTATTGAGGAAGGTTTTTGAATCCCTGATTCTTTGTATAATTTGATTTTTTATTTTCTTCTCTAGAAGATCGTAGAATTGTCTTTGTCCCTGACAATCTGAAATTTCACAACTGTGTTCTTTTACGTGGATAAATTTCATTCTATCATGCTGTCTCATTTCCATCTGGCTTTTCAAGTCCCATTATGATAAATGTTCTTAAATATTTAATTGGGATATTTTTTGGGTTCTTACTTTTTAGAACACCCATTTCTCAGATATTTGATATCTTGGATTGCTCCTCTAATTTTCTATCTATTCTATGTCCACCTTTTTTTTCTTCCATGCTTTGCTTTATGGGAGATTTCCTCAATATATTTTGTAGCCTTTTTTAAATAGATGGCTTAAAAAATTTTCTCCTATCATGTTCTCAATTTCTAAGAACGATTTGCAGTTCTCTAGATGTCCTATTTTATAGCATCCTATTCTTGTTTCATGAATGTAATATAATGTCTTCTCTTACTGCTCTGCATATGTTCATTAATACTTTTTACTATGTTTTCTTCACCATGCATAGTGTCAGTGTCCTTCAGGTTTTTGTTCTGTTTTGTTTTCTCTTTGTCCAATGGCAATGGTTGTCTGCTAATGACTAAATAGCAAACTGAGAAGTTGACTCTGTGATAGAATTTATCGACTTTGGATTTCCCTGGAAGGGGATCCCAGTAAACTGTCTGTGGGGATGGCAGATTCCTGCATGAAAGATAAGGGTCTGGTTGCCAAAGATAGCAGAGCCCCGTGAGGATGAAGGGCCAAGAATTTCAGCATTAGATATTCATTATGTAAGCCACTTCTTCATCCTTCTGTTTTTTTGTGCTTTTTTTCTGATAACTGTGCTCTACCCTGTGCTTGGAACCCCCATCAGGGTCTCTCAGTTTTACTTTCTCCCCAAAACAAACTTCCAGGTTTTGTTGAAAGTGTAAAAATGAAGATGTGCAAACGCATGTAGTCATGGGGGATGAGGTAGGGTCTGACTGCTTCTCAAGAGGTTCTCACTAATTCTCATCTTAGTCCTCACTCTTCAACCCCAGCCCCAGGAGTTCCCAGTGATTCCTGTTCATGTGCCTTTCAAGGATTATTCTATCTCAGCTCACCACTATTCATTTCTTGGTCTGCCAAATCAGATACCACATGCATGATTGGTTCTGAGCTTCCAGTTGTTGCCATTGTCTCTAATCTGTTCTTCTGCCCTTGTACCTTAAGATTTGGGGCATTGTTGTTGTAGTGAGAATTTGGGGAGGAAAACTATTTGCATGATCATCATCAGTAATGGGACAAGCTGAAACAGGATGCAATGCAGAAAACACCTCATCGTTTTTCTAATACTATGGCTAAAGATGTATAACCTGAATCTAATATCAGTAAAGTATCTAATAAACTGAAATTGAGTGCTGTTCTACAAAATAACTATTTTGTAATCTTGAAGAGTGCCAAGAACATGAAAATAAACATAAAACTGAGAAACTATTGTAAATATGTGGCACCTAAGTGTAAAAAATATTATTCTGGACTGGATTCATTTGCTATAGGTGACTTTACCAGGATAACTGGTCAAACTTGAATAGACTATCAGGATTAGGTAGTAGTATTTTACTGATGTTAATTTCCTGAATTTGATGGTGGTATTGTCATTATGCAACAGAGTGTCCTAGTTTGTAGGAAATACACAATTAAGTATTTGAAAGTAACTGACATCAGGCCAGCAACTTATTTCTTAATAATTCAGGGGAAAAAAGAGATCTTTGTATTATACTTAAATTTTTCTATAAGTTCAATATTGACTGATAACAGAAATAATAAAAAATACATATATGTATATTTAACCTATTGTTTAATCTGGAAATCCAAGCTGAAGCTTTCATCATTATTGGATTTTGTCCACAATGATATCTGCAGTTGTTCTAGATGTAATTTATTAGCAGAGATTGTAATTGTCAAGCTTTCCTTGTCTTTCATCTTTTGGAGCTTAATATTATTCTATTACATTTCTCTCTCTCTCTGGAGGAGCCTTATCCTGCTAAGTTTCCTGGCTTCAAAGTGCCATAGGAAGTGCTATCTTCAGAACAGTAACATCATGTCCTATATTATTTTGAGATCAGTTTCTTGGTGATGCCTTATTAAAACATTATCATACATCTTTATCTCTTCAAGGATCTGACATTTCACTTTTTTATGGTGAAAATCAATTTTGTATACATTAAGTAGAGAGAGCAAACAATGGCCCAAAATAAGAGAGAAGTTTATTTCAGGAAAAAAAAAATGTTTTGTTGTTGTTGTTGTTAATGATGTTGTCGTTGTTGCTTTGGGGGGCAAATTGTATTCTATATTTGGAGGTGCAGGTCTAAGTTGGCAAGTATGTGTTGACTTGGTTCTCAAAGATCCATTAGAATTGTTTCAATCTAAGAAATTTAAAAATGGATTAAGATCATAAAAAAAAGGCCAGACAGGCATGTGGCTGGCTGATCTCCAGGGTGTAAGGAATTAGGAAGAGAATATGTTTATTGGGTAAAAACTATGTGCTGATCATCATGTAGAATGTCAAACAACCTTGTAAATATTACCATCTCCATCTTAAAAGTGGAGAAACAAATTCAGAGACGTTAAGTAACTTACCTGAGGTCTTTTTTAGCTGGTACAGGATAAAGGGGTAATTGAAACTTAGGTTTATGAGTCTCCAGTTTGTGTTATTTTCACTATACCTTGAAATTGTCCTGGACCTGTGCAGTATAAGTTCCACACAATACCTGGTAGTGGGATATGTTCCCCAACAGTGGGAACAAATCCCTTGATATGTAATTGAAGCCATACCCTTTGAAAACTGGAGAGAAAACAGTAGAATTAGCCACTTAAAACAAAAAGCATTCATTTAACTGAATAACTTAGTGAGCCTTAATTGACTATTTGGTATGGGTAAAAGGCAATGTAATGAAGATTTGTTTCCTTTCTTTTTAGTAAGATAAGTGTTCAAAATGCAAGAATACAAACATTAAAGATAGATATATTTTAAACTTTATATTGATATTATATATTACTTGAATCCTAAAAACACTGGGCACCAAAAGGGGTTGTAAACTCCAGTATGAAAGGAATTTCTTGATATGTAAACCAAAATTAAACCTCAAAGTCCTATTTAGGTTACAAAAACTTAACTCTTTTTTTTTTTTTTTTAATCCTTGGCTTTCTTAAGCTAAATAATACAGTTTTTTGTTTGGTATTTTCTTGCACTGCTGTAATTGAATTGAGGTATCCAAGTATTATCTCCTGACTACTTACAAAGAATCTGGATAGCCTTCCTTTCCTTCAAACTTTGAAAATAATTATAAAAATAGATAAAATCAAACCTTTTAGAACAAGTTATGATTGTAGCAGAAATAATGAAACAGGGCTGGTCACACATTAGATAACATATAATTTTATTTGAATGACTGAAT
This sequence comes from Leptonychotes weddellii, assembly GCF_054177405.1. Classification (NCBI taxonomy): domain Eukaryota; kingdom Metazoa; phylum Chordata; class Mammalia; order Carnivora; family Phocidae; genus Leptonychotes; species Leptonychotes weddellii. The sequence goes on from NC_138371.1 coordinate 9,193,766, forward strand.
AGTAACTGTAGGACAGCTCTGACTTCTACTGAACAAACACATTTCATCCTTAGTTCATGTAAGCAATGGTAGAAAAATAAAGCCATACTCAATCCCAGTTGGCCTATAACTGGTATTTTCATTTCCAAGAGGACTATGCTCTTACGTTCTTGGCTCTGAAGCCAGCATAAATCATGCTCCCTGTGATTAAAAGATGATTTTGGCTATTTCACCCAGTCTTGGGGCCACCTTGGCTGAGCTAAAAGCTTATCCCCATTCTCATCACCATGTTACCATCACCAAGAGACTTCATCTTCTCAGGAGAAAAATAGGCATCAATTTTCCTTCCAGGTCAAAGGATAATTGTGGATTTCAGTGTTTCTTTATTTAAACACTTGAACTTTTTATTAGAGAATTCCTATGGTTTGGGATTGCAATGAGGTAGGATAGTTTTTACTTTTGATTGGTGTACTATCTAGGTTATCTAGGGCTGCCATTACAAATACCACAGACTGAGTGGCTGGAACAACAGTTTTGTTTCTCACAGTTCAGAAGGCTTGGGGTCCAAGATCAAGGTATCTGCAGGTTTCATTTCTTCTGAGGCTTTTCTCTTTGGCTTTCAGATATCACCTTCTTGCTGTGTCTTCTCGTGGGCTTTTCTTTTTGTGCATGCCCTTCTGATGTATTTCTCTCTGTGTGTCCAAATCTTTCCTTACAAAGACACCAGTCAGATTGGATTAAGGCCCACCCTGAAGAGCTCATTTTAACTTAATCATATCTTTAAAACTTATTTCCAAATACAGTTACAAATACAGGTACCAGGGGTTATGATGTCAACATATGTGTTTTGGGGAACACTAAAAAGGGGATCTTGCATCACACACAAGACTGTTATTTAATCTAGAGGTTGACTGAAACTAATCCATCTCCTCCTAGCTCCAATTCTGATAGGATTAAAGAAGGGAGCCCATCAGAAGGCAGTGCAGAGAAATCAGGAGTTGGGCTATAAGGTAAAGAGAGATTTATGTAATCTCATTTAAAACCAGATATAAACTGAAATGAATTAAAGTTGTGTCCCATGATGGCATCTAGATGATCAGCCTCCACCCTTGCTGCCTAGCAGAGAAAAGTGTAAATTCTCTTTGGGAAAAACAAAATAATACAAAAATACATTATCTGCTTTAGTCTCTATTGTTCCTTTATACGAAGTATTTTACATAAATTAAAAAATTATAAGATTTACAAATAATCAAGAGAAAAGACAATCAATTGAGGCAGGCTTGTGGATTACCTTGATTTTGGAATAAACAGATAATGAATTTTAAAATAACTATTATGAAGTAGTTAAAACATTTACAGGAAAGATAGATAACATGGATGAATAGAAAGAGAATTTGAGCAGAGAAATGACAACCCTAATATTAAGCCAAAGGGAAAGTCTAGAACTGAAAATTAAAATCTATGAAAGGAAGAATTCATCGGATAGAATTCAATATGATTCTGGACAGCAAAAGAAAAAAACAGAAACTCAGAGACAGGTCAATAGAAAGTCAGAATAAATATAGAGAGACTACAACTAGCCACATTGAAGCAAAACTCCTGAAAACTGAAGAAAGAGAGAAAAATTATAAAATTATCTACAACAAGAAGTGACATCATATCTAGATGAACAATAATAAGAATGTCAGTTGGATTCTGACAGGAAAACTATGGAAGCCAGAAGACAGTACACAGAAAAAAAAATCATTAACTTGTAATTCTACATCTAACGAAGGTAGGTAAAATAGAAACATTTTCACACCAAAAAAACCTAAGACAATTTCTTGCCAAGAGATGTGCATTACAAGAAATGCTAAAAGAAGATAACTAGAATAAAAGTATATAGCACCAGAAGAAAACCAAGATCTCCAGGAAGAAATGAAGAGCGTCAGAAATGGTGACTATGTTGGTAAATATTTAAACTTTTAAAATAGACCACTGATTGTTTAAAGGTAAAATAATAAAGTGATGTGGAGTTTTAAAGAAGTGTAGAAATAAAATATAGGACAGTGATGCCAGAAAGAATGAAGAGAGTCAAGGAAAAGATATTATTCTGAAGGTCTTAGATAATGCACAGGTGTTATAATTAAGGTAGAATGTAATAACGTAAGATGTACACTGCAATCTCTAGAAAAACCATTAACATTAGCACAACCAATAAAGCTAAAAAACCAATAATACAAACAAATAAATGACTAATATTTAATCAAAGGGGGGGTGGAGGAAGAAAGGAACTGAGAATAAGTGTGAAAGATAATGAACAAATAAATTGTGAGTTGAAGAACACATGAAATGTAAATGAACAAGCACTCCAATTAGAAGGCATAGATTTCAGGGGTGGATTTTAAAATACCCAGAAATATGTTCTTTATAATGGGAACATTTTAAATGTAAAGACATAAACATTGAAGGTAAATTATGGAAAAAGATAAACCATGGACACACTAATCATAAGAAAGCTATTTTAATATTAGGCAAAATAGACTTTGAATAAGTAATACTATCATAAAAATTAACTTCCATAATGATAAAAGGGAAATATACCAAGAAAATACAAGAATTCTAAGCCTGTATGAATCGAATAACACATTTTTATAATAAATAAGTCAATATTTGATAGAACTAAAGAAATATGCAAATTCACAGTCCTACTTGAAACACTCATAACTCAATAATAAGCAGGCAAAAAATCTTGGTCACATAGCACTTTTAACCAAGTTGACCTAATTGACTTTAGTAGAACACTTGACATCCAGAATCCACAGTCTTTTCAATCACTCACAGAACATGCAACAAAGTAAACTTATGCTGGGTCATAAAGCAGATCTCAGATATCAAAGAATTGAAGCATGCAGGTATGTATTCTGGGACCAATGAAATTAAATTAAAAATCAATAACAAAAAGAGAACTAGAAAGTTCCCAAATACTTGGAAATCAAAAACCACACTTCTAAATAATCTATGGGTCAAAGAAGAAATCTTAAGAAGAATTAGAAAAAAAATTTAGACAGATGGTAATGAAAACACAACATTTTATAATTAGTTTCATATAGTTAAACCAGTGCTTGGTAAAAAGTTTGTAACTTTAAGTATGTATATTAGAAAAGAATATAAATCCAAAATCAGTGACCTGAGCTTCTACTTCATGGGTCTAGAAAAAAAGCAAGTTAAATGCAAATAAGTAGCAAGAAGAAAATAATAAGAGCAAAAAACATTATGCTTAAATAAAAATAGAGATGAACAAGAGAGAAAATTAAAAACAACAAAAACAAAGCTGAGTTTTTGAAAAGATGAATAGTATTGATAAACCTCCAGTAGAAGTGATCAAGAAAGAGAGGGGAAGAAAGTGAGAACATAAGTATCATTTTCTAGAATGGAAGAATGAATATAGATGGTCCAGATTTCTAAAAGATAATAAGGAGTGATTATGAACAACTTCATAACAATAACCTCAATGATTAGATTAAATGAGAAAATTCTTTGGATCCATTTTATCAACCTAACACTAAAAGAAATGGAAACTTTGAACAAAGTTATATGTTGTAAAGATAATTGCATTTGCAAAGAACAAATCATTCACTGAATCTCTTCTCCAGGTCTAGGTAACTTGTTAGTGAAGTCTTTACCCAACATTTAAAGAAAAAAAGTAATAAAATATCACCAATAAACATTTTCAGAGATAAAAGTGGAAATACTTTCCATCTGTGAGACCAGAATAAACCTGACACTAAAACCTGAGTAGAATACATAAGAAAAGAACATTACAGGTCAACAACTTTATGATCCTAGATGCAAAAATCCCTTAAAAATCCAGCAACATAAAGAGGGTATTGCCTTATGAACAAGTGAAATTTATTTCATACAAGAAAGATTTTTTTGTTGTTTTGGTTTTTCCCAAGGTACTTCTTTTTAACGTTCCAAAATCAATTGGTTCAAATCACAACACACACATACTCCCACATACACCAGAATAAATGAGGATAAATGTTCAGTTCAATAAATGCAAAAGATATTTCACAAATTTTAACACCCATTTATGATGAAAAATTCTCAGTACAGTGTAAATACACGGGAACACCCTTACTCTGATAAGGTGTACCTACAAAACCTATAGCTAGTGTCACACTTAATATGGAAATACTGAACACGTTTTTCCCTAAGATCTTGAACAAGTCAAAGGTGTCTACTTTCACTGGTTGTGTTAAAATTGGGCTAGAGGTATAAGCCAGTTTAATAAAGAAAGTAAAATAATAGGCACAGAAATTAAAGAGGGTGAAATAAAATTGTATTTATTTGCAGACTATATAGTTGGATATGTATAAAATCATCAAAAGTAATCCTCTAACAAAACACTATAATAAGTGAACTTCACAAAGCTCTAGGCTACAAGTTCAATAGAAAACATGTTTCTATATATTATCAATAATCAACTGGAAAATTAAAGTTTGAATACAAAACCATTTATGATAGCAAAAAAAATCAGATTCTAGGAAAAATACAATGAGAGATATTACATTTCTACACTGAAAACTATAAAATATTACTGAGAAAAATTAATGAAGAGTTATATTATTGCGACCGTGTCACTTTGATTCAACATAATTTCAAAAAAATCCCAGCAGTCTCTGTAGAAATTGATATACTGATTTTTAAAACTTATGTATAATTCCAAAGGATCTAGGTAGACAAGAAAACCTTAAAGATAAAGAACAAAGTTGGATTTGTTCCACCTTATTTACTGTATGATTCCATTTAAAAATGGGGGAAAAAAGCAAGAAAGAAGAATGGTTGCTTAGAGGGAGAATTTTCTGGAAAGAAAAAGAAGGAATATTGTGGGATGAACCATACCCATTTTCAGTCTAGTCCAACCGAAATCAACCTTTTATTCTTGTCTTGGATTAATCCAATAATTTAAAATGAACCAAGGAAATAATGAACAACCACAAGGTATTAATCAATAGACAGGTCTTGAATGGAATCCTTTTTCAAAACATATTCCTTGATTATTTTCTCTTTCCACTGACTTGACCCTTTTGAATCTTTCAAGATGAAGGAGTAATGTTTCTCTAACTTTCTGATCCTCTTCTTCAACCGACAGCTTCTAAAGCAAAAAAGGCCTTGGTGAATTTTCCTGATGAAAGCTCAAGTGAAGATGAGTTTCATATATAGCTGAGTGCTGCTAGTGACCAATTGTCACTGAATGCAGTATTTAGAATAGTTATTATTCAGGGGCGCCTGGGTGGCTCAGTTGGTTAAGCAACTGCCTTCGGCTCAGGTCATGATCCTGGAGTCTCCGGATCGAGTCCCGCATCGGGCTCCCTGCTCAGCAGGGAGTCTGCTTCTCCCTCTGACCCTCCCCTGTCTCATATGCTCTCTCTCTCTCATTCTCTCTCTCTCATAAATAAATAAAATCTTTAAAAAAAATAGTTATTATTCAGTATCCCCTCAAAGGTCAAGTTAACTTACTAAATGTTTACAAATAGCTACATGTACCTCCTCAGCAAATAGTGGGGCTGAACATGAAGACTTTCTGAAAGAGAAGGTGGTTTTAAGGTTGAGACGGTCCTGGCAGATCACAGGTAGAACCATTAGACTTAAGAGTAAGGGCAGGGAAGTAGACATTTATTTTGAGCAAAAATTATATTTGATATTAACAGCTAACCAAAACTTGTGGAGTGTCCTGAAGGACCTTTATAAATGTTTTGTTTTTAGAAAAGAGTTTAACAGAGTTCAAATTTTATATTGGCCTACAGAGACAGAAAACTTCCTTGGTAACCTTCCATTATTTGATATATCTCATTGGTGGTGGTCAGATGCTATACATCACCGCTGACACTTATGCCTGGCCTTAGCCTATTTGTAGCGACAACTCTAAATCATAGCAATTGGGTTCTTTGTGTTTTCCATCACAAATCTTGTATGAGAGGAACAGAATTCCCCTACTTTCCACTCATGTCTTCCTTTTGGCCATTCTTCTTTCACATTAGACTAGATAACTGTCTCAAGACATTGTTTGGAAATTATATATATTTTTTGGTCAGGGAATATTGACTTGTGTCATAGGCAATCAGCTCTTTTATCCCTTCCCTGTTGCTCTTCTTTTTAAAAGCTATTCAAGCCTATGTTTTAAATAAAGGATCTTGTCTAAATATCGTGATCAGCTCTCTGTTTCATTTTTTTTCATGTAGAATTAACATTGCTGATATGAATTCTAGTGATAAAGTTGAAGGAAATAACTAAATGAAAAGCCTCAAACACTCCTTATCTTGGATTCTGAATAATAAAATCGTTTGACAAACCCCATCTAATAAATTCATATCCAGATTATGTGCTCAGTGAATTCCAAGAAGTATAATCCATTATAATAGATGCCAAATGAGTGTTAGAGATGGTATGTGCTGTAGTATGATTTCAATTTTGCATTTTAAATGCCTCCCAATTTGTGTTCCCGAGTACTTTTCTCTGTCAGTACCTCATCTATAATTAAGACTAGGAAAAGTCCCTGTCAGACAAGAGTTAAGGCAGGGAAAATTCAACTCTTTTCTTGGACATCATATAAGAAGAGGGACAGAGGTAGAGCAGAAAAGTCAAAAAATAAAATAATGCCTCCAGGAGAAGCCCCTAATGGCCATGTGCAGTATGGCACAGGAACTAATTCAGGGTTGGTATCAGGAGGTGGTTGCCTCTGAGCCTGAGATAGGGCTGCTGATTTCTTCATGGCCTATGCAGAGAAGTCATGGAACTTAAAATTTACTGACTCCCTGGTGAGAAGGTGCAGAGACCCATAGACTACAGACCAATAAGAGCCTACGTTAAGGACAGAGAAGGTTCTACTTGTAAGAATTTGCAAGTGGACAATCAATTGGCCAGGACCACAGAATCCATCAATGGCCACCAAAAAAGACCTCAAAGGCCAGTCCCAACCAGTTCCCTCCCAGTGCTCACCATTCCAGAGAGTAAGCTAGACCAATAGCTGCATAGTACCCTTCAGAGAGGATCCAGAGAAGGCCAATGGGAGCAAAATCTATTTCTACTTTTCACTCCCTGCCACATGTAACCTTAACCCTACCTCCCCCACATAGCCAGACATCATCTGGAGAGGACAGGGGGAAAAGACTGAAAGAGAGGCACAGATTAGCCAGAAGGCATTGAAATACTACACACTGGCAAGTCTAACTTTTTTATTATTCGGTGGGCTAGGGACTATTGAGAGATCAGGACAGTTCTATGAAATAAACAAAACTACATTTTCTTTGGACAGCTAAGTGTAGCATGAGGGAATTTAATGGCATACCCGTATATAAAGAGAAAACAAAAAACATACCCAAACTGGAAAGCAATTGTCTGTGTTATTAAGACTATGAGTATTTGGCCTGCAGGTCAGTAGGGTTTTTCTTAAATTTTCTTCTAGTGAGAAGCAGTGCAGCATGTAGTTAGGGACAGCATGGGCTCTGGAGCTTCCTAATCTGTAAAGTGAGGGTGAAAATGGTGTCTGCTTCATAGTGTTATTTTGAAAATTAGAGAAGTTAAGGTGTATGGAATACAAAATGCAGCAACTCATAGTAAGCTATTGTCAATAAATGTTAGCTTTGTCACTTAGACACATAAACAAAATAAGTGCTGTAGAAGTTTAGGTGAACATGGGATCACTACAGAGTAGAATGATCGAGGAAGTCTTCAGCTGGAGCTGTACTTTATGGAGAAGAAGATCCATAGGAGAGGAGGTCCTTCCACTCAGTTGAGAGCTAGGACATGAGCTGCAGTAAACAAATGGTCTTAAAAAAAAAAAAAAAAAAAAAAGGCGTCATAGTTGCCTAGGTCTTCAGCTACTTGGGTACACACTAGCTTCTGGAAGAATTTTTTTTTTTTCCACCCATTTGTTCCCAGAGGCTCCCAAAGTTAATTCCCATGATATTCTACCCAATCAACAGGGGGTCTGGGAAACTCTACCTCTGAATGGTAAGAGTCAGGCTGGATTTGTCCTATGTCATCCTAGGCCGTGTGGTAACAGCCAGTTTCCCCATCTCTAGATTTTGTGGTTTTCACTGTACCCCCCAACCTGGAATCCTATCCTCGTGTGTATGCCAACAGGGCATGTCCACAGGCAACCACAGGATCATCTTTTCTGACAATTCAAGGCATGCATAAAAAGATTAGGAACAAAAATGGAATAAATACATTAAAAATAAGGTTAGGAAGAAAGGGATCTCTGTTGTCTCATGTTTTTTCCGCATCATTTTTAGTCCTTCAAATTATATGCTGGCACATCATAATGAATGTTTATTGAAGGAGTGGATGAAGGGGTAGAGAAAAAGGAAACAGAGTTCTTGTGAATCCAGTATATTAAGTAGTCTTTATATTCTGTGCAGCTCACCTTCATGAACACATACAGTGGGCAAGGTTAATAAGGTACACAGAGTTCTGACCTTCAAAGGTCTTTCAGTTTGCTCTGCTTTGATCTTGCCCCTTTAAATGGAGGTCATCTGCACTTGCAGTGAGCTCTCTTTCTCTGGGATTCAAGCAGATGACCTTGCCATTAACTCTCTTGTTCTGCTGCTCCTTGAGTTCATCATTCCATCTGTCCAGGAATCTTTGGGACGTAGTCTGGCTCCTGATTCACACCTGTTTCATGATCTTTTGGGACCTATTCATCTCAAATATTGACCTTACTTCCCCTGTGCTCACCTGCTGACTTTCAATGAACACCTCTATTGAACTAACGAGGAGAGAATGGAGATAGTCATGAAAGACAATTTTGCATCAGTGCAGCCTTTTGAAGCCTTATTGACAAGAGGATTTTGGGAAAAGCAGAGAAAAGTGTTTAGAGGCAGGAAGAGATGGTGAGTTATAAAGAGTGAGAAAAAAATAATGGCATGATTTCTCCCCTCTTGTCATATTTCAGTGAATCTTCTGATATGCCTTAACTCATTTCACAATATTTGTGTGAATTAAGCACTGTCATAACTATTTTATAAAGGAAGATACTTAGGTTCAGTGAGCTTAAATGATTGTCTAAGATTCCAGGACAACCATATAGTAGATGCAGATTTTATTTCACCTGATTGAGTTGACCAGTTGGCTCTAAGTCAGCTACTCTACCAGGCATACAAAGGGAGTGAGCGGCTTATATTCCTATTCCAGCCTTAATTTGGATATACTCTACCAATTCAGAGATGCATAGGGATGTATTGGAAAGAGTTAGGGAACCTGATTTCCTCTTTAGGCTCCCTGCCTCTAGAATACTTAATCTTATCACTTTACTTTTTCCTTTTAGTAGGAGAATTCTGTAGTCTGTGACATGACTGCCCTGGACTTTCTTATCTCCAAAACCTCTTCCTGTTCTAACAATCCAACATTCATTAAACATGATGTCCAATAAAAGTTGTATGTGAAAGAGCCAATAGACAAAGCAGGGGAAGGGCTCATCTCCAGGGCTGTGAAAGACTTCCTTGTAGTTCTAACATCGTCAAGATGCTAATAAACATCAGAAATCCTTAAGTAATAATGAAACCCATGAGAGGCAAGTGACTTGTCCCAGATGACACTCCAAATCAAAGGAATGACTTGGCATACAACCCAAGTCGGAATTCAGAATCCTGCTGTAACCGCTGGAACTTACTACCACTGATATATTAGCCATCAAAATAAAGCAGCTGGAATCTATTGATATTTGGACTCTGTTTGGAATTCTTTTGTTTCTAATGTATTCTAAAAGTATTTTTTGAAAGCTCTCTTAATAATGCAGGACATAGCAAATGTTTTCTGTGGGCTGTTTGTAAATGTGGGTTATGTGATACACATCTGTAAGCTGCATGAAGTATTTTGTATTGTATGCTCCATATTTATCATCTTCTCAATCTGTTTTGGAAAAAAGGACTGTGCATTAGGGTCTTGTGTGTTTGCTGGTGGTGTTCAGCTTGTTTAAATTATTAGATGTTTTTACTAAATTATAATTATCTCTTACTAAGGCCAAAGCAAAATTTGGCTTGCAGCAAGCATCATCTGGCTGGTGAATCATGAGGACATGATTTTGATTCAACAGATTACAGAGAAGACATTTACTTATGGTCATCATAACTAACTAACACTTTTGGGATTTCATAATCGCATTGATAAGTTAAGATTTGCAACAACTAATGAGGTGTTGATTTAACCAAACTTTATGTAAAAGACTTACTCTAACTCCAAGATATACTTGCTTAAAAATCTAATGGTTTTAGAGATTCTAGCAGGGGAATGAATTCACTCACATCCTCAACTGAGGAACAGTTCTTTAACTGAGGGTTGTTTGTTTGTTTGTTAAGTGAAGACCAGCTTTGTGGTATATATATAGTATAGTGAGGAAGAGAGACAAAGTCCCCTCAGGTGAGCTCAATGAGCCAAATCAGTTCTGGCAGTGAAGGGAGACTTGATTCCTTGCCTTTGAGTCAACTCTTATACAAACGTGTACATGAGAAGGCCTTTGGTCTTGTTATGTTGTCTTTATCGCAAGCATTCAGTAGATACATCCTGGGAACAAACTCTAGGTAAGGTATGGCAGTAGAGACATGACGTGAAAGAAGATCGTGCCCTGTTTCCAGGAGGTAAGATGACCATGACTCCAGTGGGAAGCAAGATTGAAGAGGACCAAATGAGATAGAGGAGAAGTCTCAAGACCACAGTCATCACAAGTCAGAAGTGTCGAGCAAAATGTTTTTCAATTAGCTCACAGATCTCTATTCCCTTATAAGCACCTATTCTAGCTCAAAAATAAAACACTTATGGGACATAATCTCAGGTAAAAATTCAATTTCAAGATCCTGTTTTTCCCAGTCTGGAATCAGTCCACTCACTGTTCGATTCCCAGCTCTCTCAATCATGTGCTGTATTTCCCGGGTGCCTGCAGGCACTGTAGTCCATCTTGCATGGCCCAGAAGGCACTTGATTTTCACTTTTGGCACGGGGCATGTTAATGACCTTCTGGCACTCAGCCATGCTCCTATCAGCCTCCTGGGTAAGTGCTGCTTCAGAGGATGAATTGCTTCCATTTCTCATCCGCAGCAGAGTCAACATGAAACTGATCCTCTTACCCTTCTAATGCAGTCCTTCTCCATCTTGGTAGTGGGGTGGGCACTCAGCCTCCCCCCTCCACCCTGGGGTTTGGGCTTTTCACAAGGGTGTCTCCTTTATGGAGAGTTGCAAGTTGGGTTTAGGAGGGGGACTGAAGTTGGAAATGACCTATATCTCTATCCTCAAGGCATCACCTTAATGTAGGTTCAGTCAATTTGAGCCTTTGGCCCAGGATTTTGCATCAGAATCTAGTGAAGAAAACACATAAATCTGAGGAAGCAGCAGCTCTAGTAACATTTGTAGCCCAGAGCCATTGTGGCAGTGGTGCCCATGGGGGAGGCCATGCTCAGTGCCTGCAGCATGGTGAGGCTCAGGGTGGTGGCCATGGTGACCAAACAGGCTGGTTGCATAGAGTGAATGAGGCTGTGCTTCGTCTGCCTGCTCTTCCTTTGCTCTTGCTCATTCTCCAAACCCATTTCTTTAGCTCACCCAGTGATTCTCGGTTTTCACACAGTCTTACTGCTTCAATTGACCAGTTATTTCCTATTACTTGCAAAAAATGATCAGTAAATTTCTGCGCTCATTCTTTTGGGATTTGTACTGATATTTTATTCCATTATTTTTATGATTTATCTGCTTACTTTTTAAACTTTTAAATTTTAGAATGGTTTGGAGTTTATTTGGAAATGACAAATGAGGTAGGGAATCCAGCTTCTTTTTTTTCCTTTTTTAAATCCTAAATAGCTAGATATTGTCCCAGCTTCCCTTACCAAACATTCTATTTTTTTCCCCACTGATTTTAAATGCAAATTTAAACATATAAAATCCCAGATGTACTTCTCTACTCAATTCTGTTTTGCTGATTGCTCTGTGTATTCTTGTAAAAATATCTAAATTTTAATTTCTATAGCTTTCTAATTCATTTTAATAAAGATTAGTAGCAGGTACCCCCCTCAATCACTCACTTTTTAGAATTCTTCAAGTTATTCTTCTCAACTTAGTTTTCTCAATAAACCTCAATATCATGTTCCTAAATCCTTTATGAATTCATGTAGCTATTTGTATTGAATTGCATTCTTTTCATAGATTAAAATAATGAAGATTTGAAGAATTGACATCTTTATAAATGCTGACTTTCTATTTAAGAGCAAGATAAGCCTTTTCATATTCTTTTGTAAAGGAAAACATTCTTCTCCCTTTCTTTCTCTACCCTCCCTCTTTCTGATTATAACAATGGACTCATGGATTTTTTTAAAAAATTTTGTGTTGTTGTAATCCATCACTGTCATTCTGTTTGATGCTCATCTCTTCCTCCATTTGGCCAGTATGAGCCCCTGCCAGCCAGTTTCTGTGTCCTTTTGACATGGTTCCATTAATCTCTGAACATTGACCCCATTAATCCTTCAGGCTGCATTCTTACTATGGGTGGGAAGTTGAATTATGTATGATTACATTGTTGAATGGGATAAAATGAAATTGGCTCCTCATGTCACCTTACCTTATATAATACTAATCTAATACCTCTGCACAACTCTCAAGATTATTTTATTCTATTCTGCCCCAAGAGCTCCACCGTGTTATGGGCTTGGGTTTAGTTCTGTCTTACTATGATTCACTATATTTAAAACATTCAATAAGACTAACTGTCCATTTTAAAGAGCTTTGTGACTCCTTCCCCAAACACTGAAGTGACTGTTGTTTTTGATTCATTTTAAAAATTAAAGAATGCACACCATGATTTAAAAATCTATTCATGTAGAAAGACTTTTGATGAAAAGCAACCATAACCTGCCCCATTCTTTCCCACCCCCAGTTCTGTCTCCAAAGCAAATTAATAGTCTCTTTCTAATAATTGAGAAAGTTACTCCCATCTCTAAATATGTGTTTAATGCTGCTTCTTTATCAATTTTAGAAGTTCTCTCTTTGCTTTTTGCTTTGAGAGAAAGGATCAAGTGAATGTGAACCACTCTCTCCTCCTCCTTCCTTTTCTCAGGGTAGGGGTAGAACTATTCCAAATCTCTGTTGGATAAATGTGTTACTTTAAGCAGTATATTTGCATTAGTTTGCTAGGACTTTCATAGCAAAGTACTACAGACTGGATGACTTAAGCAACAGCAGTGTATTGTCAGGAGTTCTGGAGACGAGAAGTCCAAAGCCATGGTGTCAGCAGGGCTGGTTCCTCCTGAGGACTGTGAGGGAAGGGTCTGTTCTAGGCATGACTCTTTGGCTTAGAGATGGCCCTCTTATCCCTGTGTTTTTTCACTTTATCTTCCCTCTCTGCACATCTGTCTTTGTGTTGAAATAACCCCCTTTTATAAGAACACTGGTCGTATTGGATTAGGCCCACCCCAATGGTCCCATTTTAATTTAATTATCTCAGTAAAAACCCTACCTCCAAATAAGGTCACATTCTAAGTTCCTGAGGGTGGTGAGGGGAGATACAATTCAACTCTTAACAATGATTATATCTTTATTTTCCATTCCATCAAGATTAGAAATTCTCTCTGGACTTTCCACTCCAAGATGACACTATTAACATCCCCGCCCTTCTCTTAAATTGATCTAAACCTTCCATATCTCACCATCTGCGCTCTGTATTCTGCTTTTAAATTGCCAAGGGTGATCAAATTTATACGCTGTTCTATAAACATATTTAAGCCTTCCATGTTATGTCTATAACTGCACTCCAAAATTTGAAATTCCATGAACAGTATTTTTATTATGATGATTGTATACATGTTACTCACTGTGGAACTAGATAATGTACTATAATTACATTTCTTTTTGGGGCTTTTTTATTTTTTAATTGATTTTGTATTATCTGCCTTTACTACATTCTGATGTGTTCTAGAGGTCTTTCAGTATACATCATTAAGAGTACACAGGGATTAAGCTGCCCGGGTTAAACTCTCAGCTTTACCAGATACTAGCTATGCAATCTTGGGCTATTTGTTTAACTTTTTATTTCAATACAACAATGACAGTAGTCACTGACTTCATCGGATTGAATGTGTTAATGCTTATATAGCTGTTAGTGCAGTATCTGGCATGCACGACACTCTTAATATGTTTTAGCTGGTATTATTTTTAAAATAACCTTGCCCAGAGAGTATCAAATCTTAAAAATCTCTCTATTCTGGGCTGAATTGTGTCCCCCCAAAATTCATATATTGAAGCCCTAACCTTCAATGTGACTATATTTTGAGATAGAGCCTATAAGGAGGTAATAAAGGTTAAATTAGATCATAAGGGTGGGGCCATCATTCCTTATAAGAAGAGGAAGAGATACCAGAGATTTTTCTCTCCACACACCCACAGAGAAAAAGCCATATGAGGTCTACAGTAAGAAGGCAGTTATCTACAAGTCAGAGAGAGTGCCCTCCCAAGAAACCAAATTTGCGTGGCAGCTGGATCAAGTATATCTAGACTTTAGAGTGTGAGAACAGAAATTTGGTGTGTGGTGTTTTGTTAGGGCAGCCCCAGCTGACTGATATACTCCCTTTCCCTAGATTTCTGCCCATGGGAAGCCTCTAGCTCCCAGCTCCATGCTGGACACATTGTCCTCCCTGCTGGTGGCACAAGTGACATGGTGATAGTTCTTGTCTTTGCCACATTGGAGCTATTGTTTCCCAGATCCCATCTTCCTTCTTTTTGGCTTCCTCTATAATTTTGCTGATGTATGACCCCATAGAGCTTCTTGAAGAAGGGTGTTTTCAGGAAAAATTTTCTGAATCTTGAATGCTGAATATCTATTTTTTCCTTTATACTTTATTCATAGTTGGATGGATAAAGAATTTAAGATTGAAAATCATTTTTCCCTCAGAAAATTTCCTCAAATATTATTGATAAAATATCTATTTCCCATTATTTGATGGGAAATTTTGTTTCTTGTTGATTTATTTGTTTTTTTTTGTTTCTTACTCTGGAAGCATTTAGACTCTCTTTTCAGTGCTCCTTTCTCACAATAATGTACATAGATTTCTGTATTTTTCTAGCCATTTAATATGTTCTATTAACCTAAAGGCATGTCATTCATAGGAGTCAGCTTATAGGGGCTCCTAGAGGTCAGATTTCAGAAAAAAAAAATGAGTATATAAAGTAAATATAATAATAATGGAGGGCACCTGGGTGGCTCAGTCAGTTAAGCACCCAACTCTTGATTTTGGCTCAGGTCATGATCTCAGGGTTGTGAGATAGAGCCCCATGTCAGGCTCTGGGCTCAGTGTGGAGTCTGCTTATCCCCCTCCCTCCCCTCTGCCCCTCCTCTCACTTGAGCTGCTTTCTCACTCTCTTTCTCTAAAATAAATCTTTAAAAAATAACAATGTGACTAAAAAGTAATAAAGATCCATGAGTCCTTAATGATACCTAAAGAGAGAGAGAGAATGACAGACAATAAATGTAAAAGGAATGATAGGATTTGAAAACAACATTTTGCTACTCTCCATATGATGACTGATTCAGGCAAGCATTGTCAATGGATGCTAAAACCACTCATGGGATGGAAGGCAATTGTGAAACAGGATAGTCATAGTCCCAAAATGCCACCCCATTCGTAATTATATCAGGGAAGATATATCTTCCCAATAGATATATCCAGTGTTCACCAGCTTCATCAAATAATCAAACTCAGCATCACCAATATTGAGAACAATATTTTGGATTTCTGAGACTTTGTATTATTGTCTGATCTTTCTTTTTCCTTGACACTGTTGTTTTATTTTTAAATTTTTATAAATGTAGCCTTTTCTCCAATATCTCTGTGAATACTAATTAAAATTTTATTACATTTCTCTTCTATACATGAATAATCTCTTTCTCCAAGGGTATGCCTTATCCATGATAACATTGGTCTTTTTCTTGCTTCCCTTGCAGGTTTTACTCTAGTATCTCTTGGTAGCCAAGAATGGGTAGATAGCTAACCTTGAGCATTGTATCCTAAAAGAGGCTTCTTAACCAAGTGAGCTTGTTTAGTGTGAGTACTGGAAGGGGAGGTTAGTAGCTCATAGACTTTGAGAATCTTCCATATCTAGGGTCCAAGTTTTCTGCCAGGTTCTGCAAGGCAGGTTGCTTACCAACCTGGTTATAGCATCCCTCCTATTGTGTAAGCTATGGTTCCACCTAAACTGTAAGTCAACACTCTTTCAGCAACTTTCTGCCTTCCAGAAAGTTTTGAGTCTTTTTATCTGCAGATGGCCTCTCTCTGGTGCTTTTTATTGTTATGGGCTTATTACAGCTTTTTTTTCCTCCTCCACTGATATTTTTCAGTCAGTTTTTGTTGCTGTAACCACCAGCCACATTAACTCAGTGGCTTACAACATAGACTTATTTTCCAGTTAGGTTGTCTGAGTGCTCTGGGTCAGCCACTGTTCTGCTTGACAATGCTGGTTCGGTTAGGCCCCCATGTCCTCTCATTATGGCACCCAGGGTGAAGGAGGAGCTTGTACCTAGGGATATACTGTTCTTCTAGAGAATAGGAACACAAGAGAGGCATTGTCAAACCACATAGGTCTACTGAAAGTCTCTGCTTGGAATGTGGCTTTAAAACTTTGACTCAGGTACCATTGGCCAAAGGCAATCACATGGCCAAGCTGAAAGTCACGAGGGCAGTTAAAAATACACCATCTGGAGGGAAGCATGGCCACAATGGTGCAGGGATAAATAATTGCGAACATGTAAAATATAGCCTTTTGCCATTGTGCTAGTGGAGGGAGGTAAAGAGTACTCAACCCATGATTCATATGAAATTAGTCAAGTTACTTAATCTCTCTATGCCTCAGTTTCTTCACATGTAGAATGAGGATGGAAATGCCATTTACATTAAAGAGTGGTCGTGAAGCTCAAATGGGTAATGGAGGTAGAGTGCTTCATTCGGTGCTGAGCACACAGTAAGCAATTAATAAGTGTTAGTGTTTGTGATTTAGACTGTGACCATGATTGTCATGAACAGGAAAGTCTTTTGGGAGACCTTTAAATATTTCTTTGTAAGAGATGTTCTGCCAAAAGAACATGAATACATTTCAGTAGTGGAAAACTATACTACTTGAAAAATGTATAAGGCGTGTATGCGTACCCACACTTATAAAACCACTCCACTTTTCATCACCCCTGGAATGACAGTGAGGAACACTCAAAAGATCTGGGAAATATGGAGATTTATGTCTATTTTCAGAACTTACGGTGATCAGACTAAAATGATTCAAATTCAGAACCCCCAGCACTAGCAATAATTTCGCTTCTTTTGTTGATGTTGTATGGAACTTAAATATTAAACAAACTTGACAGTTTGGCAGGGAAGCAAAGCTTCATTCTGCATCTGGTTTCTCTGAACAAAAGTATGTAAAGGAAAAGGAATGTGATTATTTTTCCTCCATTGTTCTTGGAAAGATAATATCAAATAAATATTTGAGAGTTTAAAATGATTTTTCCCAGCTTGAGGATATATTTGTTCCATTTCATTTCTTGCTTGCTTTTGTCAAGTAAAATTTATCTGTTGTATTCTAACAAGTTTACTATTTTTGGCATTTTTTTAATATTATGTACCCAGATTATCTGAGTTTGAGATAAGTGTCTGAGAAAAGGTGTGTTCTTACCAATGCCTACTGCAAAATTCAAAAAAATCATGAACTTTACAAACTAAAGCTTCACACTTTCTCTAATTCCTGCTACAAAAGGAACAATGTGTTAATATTTTAAAATATTTTAAATATTTTATTAATTATATATTTGGAATACAAAAATACTTTTATGTAATAATAGTAAGAAATTTAAATGTGGAGTCACCCCAGGCTTGCTCATTCCTGACAAATGCTATTTTCTCTTGGGAAAGGGTGATAAATTATTTGCAACTATTCTAAGATAATAATGAAACCAAATATTATTAGTCCTTAGCTTTGGAAGTCATTGTAGACAGGGCTAAAATTCACATTCTTGGTATTTAAAACCCAGTAGATATTTCCCTAGGTTTGGAGAAAAGGGGATCTGAATAAACATGTTCACTTCTAGCATGGGGGGAGAGAGAGTATGCAATTTGAAAGAAACAAAAACCATAACCTAATTTAGAAATTCCACAAGTCCAGAAATTGTTTCATTCACTAAATACCCCGGGGAAATGGCTATGAATATTTAATAATAGCAGAAACTACTTGCACTATGCAAATCATCAGGTCAAATCACAAATTCTGTGAACTTTGAATTTTCCCTGGAAATGATCAAGGGACCGGAAGCTCAGTGGCAATGAGCACCAGAACTTTCTGTCTGTAAACATGAAAGTGGGGGAGTAGTCAAGGATTATGCTTGGCCAGGGGCAACCCAACCATTTCTGGTCTTCATTGTGAACTGTCTTACTAAGTGACTTTCACACTTCATACCTCAGCTCCTGTGTCAAAGATGATCATTAATGATGGTTTAAATGATCGTAATGGTGTTTTCAAATGTCCTGTGTGCTATGTAGTTTAATTTTTCTTGACAGATTTGAATTTTGTTTTACAAGAAAATCACAAAGGCATGTGACTCAAGAGTTTTACCACATTCATAAGAATAGCTAGTGTGTGTCATCCCACTGTCCATTGATATCTCTAGTATGTACTTCTTGACATAAAACGTACACATGGTTGCAAGCTTAGTCTGTCACAGGTATTTAAACCAAGCTGAGTTACAACAGTGCTCTCATCACATTTTCTCATACATACATCCACTACTTTCCTCAAATGAGAAGATCCAGAGTTGGAGTAACCACAATCAAGGAGATAACCAATTTTTACATTTTCCCTCAGCTTATGGGGACAGGGAAACACAATGGAGCTGGTTGTCGACATCTGGTAATTTGTAGGGTCTTGAAACAATCACATTAGGCCCACAGCAGTATAATTGAATACAGACAGTGGCCTCTCAGTACATCACCATGCATCCTACTGCAGAGTATGTTTTGCAGAAGAGGATTCTGGCAGCTTCTGTCCAGGCTGAAGCATTTCAGCTGCACTTGTCTCAGGGCTTTGGTAATGGGGACCTCAAAGACAGGACGGCTGCCCTGGCTAAGGATGCAGGCAAAGAAGATAGAGCTACTGTGCTTGAAGAATGTGAAATACAAAGTACTTCTTGGAATGGAAGAAAACAAAAGAAGCTTCTGGGTTTGTTTTACACCCTGCTGAGTCTGCTTGAGAAATAGCCTGCTAGTCCATTTGCATGGATCGTGGAGGACAAGGAAAGAGGCAGTGTGCTATGCCTGTAAAACACTTTCACATCCAACAGCCCAAGCCTCAGGTTAGCGCTGCTTCAGGTCACAAGCATTTGCTAAGGTCCGCTCTACTCTAACACAGTGCTAGGCTCAGAAGGGCACAACAAAGCATAGATAGAACTTGACGATATCAAGTATGAAGCAAAAGGCCCTCTCACACACTGGTGGTGGGAACATGCACGGGTACACACTGTTGAGAGCGACTACAGCTGGCACAACAGAAAAGGGCCAGATATCCCATTTTTAAGATTTTAATCTTAGAATACTTATTGCACAAATAACTGAGGAAACATGAACATGGATACTCATTTAAGCATTATTGGAATGTGTGTCCATTTGGGAACCATTTAAACATCTACCACTAGAACATGAAAAAAAAATAAAAACATAGCATTACTAGGTTTATAAGATGCAGAATTGATAGACCTCAAAAACAGGAATCTGAGTTAAAAAGGAGTAAGATGCATAAAACAATATTTATGTAAAGAAAACTCCGACAGATCAACATTGAATAAATATTTGGGCAAAAGCATAAAAACTTACTCTAAAAATGTCTACATTCATTTTTCTGGTTGTCTCTGAGGGTGGGAAGAAGTTGAATGGGATAAAATTTAAAAGCTTAGATTATTTTGGAATGTTATATTTATTTAAAAAATAATAGAACTTTAATACTTGATAGGCCAGGGTCATAGTTCTGTGGTCGTATTTATAGCAGGCTTTGCACTCTTCTGTATTTTGTAAGCGTTCATTGCTCCTGCCCTCATAGTACTTACAATTTAGTTTGGAAACCGCATTTAATATGCATGAAACAATTGGAGAATAATCAAATGGCAAACTCTGCTACAGAATTTCCCTATGCCAAAGCATTTCAGAGAAGAAAGAAGGGGACCCTGAGAGTCCCCATGATCCTTTCAGGGGTGCACAAATTCAAAACAATTTCCATAATAACACTGATGGCATTTTCTGTTTTTACTCTTATATCCTCACAAGTATACAGTGGAGATCTTCAGAAGATATATGATGTGGGATATTGCAACAAATTGAATGCAGAATCAGATAAGAAAATCCAGCTGTCTTCTATTAAGCCAGACATTAAAGAGATTTGTGAAAATGTAAAACAATGCCATTCTCAGTAAAAATGGTTTTGATTTGAAAAATATAGGTCTTCTTTAATAAAAACATATAATGTTTACATTCACATGTAATGGATTTATTATTGTTATTTTAAAGAAAACATAAATATGTATTTTAAGATTTTCCCAGTTTTTATTTTCATAAACAATAAATGTAAATGACTATAATCTATGTAAGTGAAAGCTCTTTGGATTGTCAATAATTTTTAAGAGTGTAAAGTGGTCCTGAGATCATAAGGTTTGAGAACTGCTTGGGCCAGATTATGGCTAGAAGTGATTCTGGAGGAAGTGGTATTAAATTTGTCAGAGGAAAGTAAAGAGTACATTCAAATGGGGAGGACAGCATCAGTAAAATGTTCTACACTGAGGAATTCAAGAATGAAATCAAATAAAATTTGAAAGTTAAGATAAGGAAAATATCAATAAAAGGAATTTTGCACCTGAAGGAGTAGCCTAGAACAAGAATTTTTGTAGTAATTATTCAGTAAACGTTTGTTTTTTTTTTGAAAGTTCTCTGATAGGTACTGGGACATCTGTAAAGAAGAAGTCTCATTCTCTGTCCTGCAAAAACTCATAGTTTAATGCATATATACAAAGTGATTAAAAAAAGATTTATTTATTTATTTATTTGAAAGAGAGAGAGTGTGTGCATATGCGTGTAGGGAGAGGGGCAGAGAGAGAGAATCCTCAAGCAGAGTCCCTGGGAGCACGGAGCCCAACACGGGGCTCCATGTGGGGCTCCACTCCAGGCCTATCCCACAACCCATGAGATCGTGACCTGAGCTGAAACCGAGTCAGAGGCTCAACTGACTGAGCCACCCAGGAGCCCCTAATTACAAAGTGCTTTAATAGAAATAGCTACATTGTGAAATGAACAAATCAAACACATTATAGATTGTTCCTTGATTTCTCTAATAGTATTTTGTTACTTAAGAAATATTTATAGAGGGACGCCTGGGTGGCTCAGTCGTTAAGTGTCTGCCTTTGGCTCAGGTCATGATCCCAGGGTCCTGGGATCGAGCCCCTCATTGGGCTCCCTGCTTGGCGGGAAGCCTGCTTCTCCCTCTCCCACTCCCCCTGCTTGTGTTCCCTCTCTCACTGTCTCTCTCTCTCTCTCTCTGTCAAATAAATAAATAAATAAAAACTTTAAAAAAATATTTATAGAAAAATAAAATCTTGTGCTATAGCTTTGGAAGAATAAATGAATATAAAATTACAAGTTTCTTGCAGTCTGTTTGTTGTAATGCTTCAACCAGGTCTGTTGTATTCATACCAGTGGATGTGAGCAGTGTATCAGTCAGGATAGACCAGGTTGGCTGCGGTAACAAACAACCTCCAAAATTCAGTAGCTTAAGACAACAAATGTTTATTTTTCCTTTATGCTATTTGTCTATGCTCTGTGTCTGTCCATCACAGGTTGGTAGGAGGCTCTGTTCTATTTATTTATTAGACACCAGTTTGTGGCACCATAGTATCATAAGAATTCCTTGTGATGGAGGAGACAGGTTGGGAAGTCAAGTTCTATCAATTATACAAAGCATTACTGAAAGAAACATATAGCTTCTACTCATATTTCATTGGCCAAAGCTAGGTTTGTGGCCCTGCCTAACTACTGAGAGCAAGGGGCAGGGATAGTTGTGGAGAAGTAGTATTTCATTAAACTGGAGATAGAAATGGACCAGGTATCGGGGAAGTCTAGAATTGCCCACTGCAAGCACTGCTTGAGAAAAATAAATTACAGCAAATGTCTAGTTCTAGACCAGGGAATTTCTCCAGCTGAATCAAATTCAATAAGGGTATTTCTCCAGCTGAATTAAATTTCTTCAAGCTGAATCAAACTTCCTGTGGTGTCAGTTTCTCCTCCTTCCTAACCCTGCTAGCTTCATTTCTTGGCTCCCTCTTAAAGGTAGAGATCTCAAGGTTTGTGGTAAATATTGATTAGTACCTATTTTCAGAGTTGAGTTGACAGGCTGAGAAATCTTATTTCCATTGCTGAACCTTAGCCAATCTTGCATGGCAGTGGACAAATACATCTGGAAAGTGTAGCAGAGTCAGAGAGACTTGGGTTTGACCCCTGGATCTTCTTGTCAAAAGTAAGACAGCCACATAATACTGACCATCTCTGATGAACTTATTTATGTTGGCAGGAGACAAGAGCTGCATTCCTTTGCATCATCCAGATTCATAGGCTGTGCCTATCAGGAGGGTTGACTCATGACCTTTTTAGGGCATTTGGGCAGAGAGTACAAGTTATTGTTTTTTTCATGTTTTATTCATTCTAGGGAAGAAGATGAAATAAAATCTTCATCCAGGAAGATAGTATGAGACATGAATAACAGGCCAACATTGTAGAATTAAAAAAGAGATCTTGAAAGTCAATTGGTCCAACCACACATCTGATGCTTGGATCTTTTCTGCAACGTTCCATCCAAATGATCATAAGCTTCAAACCCTGCAGTGGCAGCAACTACAACTGCCCAGTGTCATTCAGTCTATCTTGGAAACCTCTAACTGCTAGAATTACATTTCATATTGTGCCAATGTCTATGCTTTAGTAATAGAGATATGCTTGTGTACTTGAAAGGAACTATGTATGCTATTATGATTCCTGGAAATATGTGTTTTATCCCATTTGCTTCTCACACCAACTCCAGGAAGTAGGTATTATCATTAGACAGATACAGGACTGAGGCTCAGTGAGGCTAAGTGACCTAGTGAAAGTGGCAGTACTGAATTGTAAACTGGGAATGAATGAATGATTGCGCTTTCCAATATCACTGTGACAGAAGGAAAGAAAAAATCATCCATCTACTCCGCTTGAATACAAACACGTATATAAGTGATATTGATTTCATTGGTGATACAGTATTTTTTCAAGAATGTGTGACAATTGGGCGCCTGGGTGGCTCAGTTGGTTAAGTGACTGCCTTTGGCTCAGGTCATGATCCTGGAGTCCCAGGATTGAGCCCCATATCGGGCTCCTTGCTCAGCAGGGAGTCTGCTTCTCTTTCTGACCCTCCCCCCATCTCGTGCTCTCTCTCTCATTCTCTCTCTCTCTCAAATAAATAAATAAAATCTTAAAAAAAAAAAAAGAATGTGTGACAATGATCTCAAGCAGACCATCTATCGTCGCTACCATCCCTGTCTCATCTTCCATGCTGGCCTTCAGTTTTTCTATGGATAATTGTTGCCTTTCCAATCTTTTAGTAAAGCTCAGTGCTGGCCACATAAGTACTCAAAGCAAAAACTGATGAATGGATATATCCATTAAATATTCTTCCAATAAACCTTAACACATAAGCTATGATTTTTGCAGTTTAATTTTTAGCTTTAATTAAAATCAGAGCCTGCACTTTGTCTGGGGACCATGTGTCTAGCAGAGCCGCCATTTTCAACTACGGAGGAAATCATCAAAAGAGACAGCCAACTCACCTCTCAAGGGTCATTTCTCCAACACAACATATCTAACAAACCGATCAACCAATAATCAATCAACCAGCCAAAAAACAAAACAAAACCCAAACCAAGCTCTGAGTCACAAGTGATGCATTAGTAAATCAATCTATGAACATATTAACCAACTTTCCTGTGCTGCCTGCATAGGATAGTGGCCTTTTGCTTTCCCTGAGCCACTCTACTGAATCAATATTCTTATATCAAAGATGTTTTGAAAAAAGAAGAAGAATGATGGAAAATGTGAAACTTGGCTTCCTGTTCCTGGGACAGAATAATTTCTCCCCACTTAAGGCTTAGAAATTGGATCACTTTTGGCTAATTCCCCAGGAAAGCAACAACAGGTGTGGAAGGGACCCACAAAAGGAAAGAATATAACACACGTCTACTTTATTCTGGCATGCAAGGAAGGCTCTGGGATTCTCACTTCATTTCTTCTTGTTTTTAATACTTCTAACATTCCTCTTTTGCAAATTCAAGTTTCTGCCATGAATTACACACTCCTAGATGCTTATATTCAGAAAGGGTTAGGTTTGCATTTAATTGTGACCCAATGTTTCAATTTTATCCAGCACAATATGAGCCTGGTGAATACTTACATTGTCTGGAGCCTTCCGAGTCCATGAACTTCTAAGCAGAAACAGTCAAGTTTTTCCATTGTTCTGGAACAGAAGCACTGTATCCAGTAAGTATATGAGGCCACAACTAACCTCTTTAAATGTGTCCTTTTGCCCTTTGAATGACTCAAATTCAATATCCTCAAAGTCCTAGGGCTGTGGGGTTTGAATAAATGCCAAGTGAATTAAGAAAGTACACAACATTCTAGTTCTTCTCAGACTAACATGGCTTTTAAAAGAGGATATATGGGGGTGCAGAAAACTGTAATCAATAACAATAGAGAAATTCCATTTAAATACTCATTCAAACAGAATTAGAAGACAAAATGGATTCCAGCACTCATTTGATCTATGTGTAAATTAGTGTTTTTCCTTTTTTCCATTATTTTAATGAATATTTTTAAAAGCCATAGAAACAATTGTTTTCTTTCTTAAGATGACAATCTTTAAATAGCAACTAGGCATTTACTACTTTTACATTCTTCCGTTTCTCTAATTCTTACTGTCAGATCACTTTGGAATGCAATCCTTGGTTCCTCCTCTGAATGCATATGCAATTTATTTGCCTCTATTTTTATTCTTTAGAGATTTTTCTCATTTTCCCACTTTCTCTATCATTATGTGCCAAAAGAATTCTGTGAGACCTCCAGGATTCATCGATTTGTCCATTAGAGAAAAGAACACAGTTCAAATGCAGAGATTTGTTTTTGCATAGGCAAATTACTTCTCCTCTTTATGCTTTGATTCCTAGTCTGTAATTAGACTAATAATAGTCTCTATCTCAAGGGGTTGTGAAGCTTACATGATTCCTATCAAGTGCTTTCCACAATGCAGCTGCATAGTAAATTCAATAAATATCAGGCTTATTACTAACATTATTTTTGTCTTTGTTACTCAATAAATGCTGTACAAAGTATTGAGCTAGGTGCCATTAAGAATACAAAAGGTGAATAAAACTTGGTCCTTGTTTTTCTTTATTTTTTTATTTTTTTAAAGATTTTATTTATTTATTTGAGACAGAGAGAATGAGAGAGAGAGAGCACATGAGAGGGGGGAGGGTCAGAGGCAGAAGCAGGCTCCCTGCCGAGCAGGGAGCCCGATGCGGGACTCGATCCCCGGGACTCCGGGATCATGACCTGAGCCGAAAGCAGTTGCTTAACCAACTGAGCCACCCAGGCGCCCCAGGTCCTTGCTTTTCAAGAAAAGACAATATTAATAAAGGCAAGACCTACCTGCAGATAGCCAGGATGAAAAGTAAAAAATGTTACCAGAGTGGTATCAGTTGGGGGGGTTTGGCTTGGGGGCTTGGGAGAAGGGTTAGAGTTCCTTCCCTTCAACAGAATCATTGAAAATTCTAATAAAGTGATGGCATTATTTAACTGAAACTTGACAGAGCTTTAAAAAAACAAAAACCAAACCAAAACAAAAAAACCAAAAACAAACCTGTGCTGTAACATTATATATTATTTATTATTTTAATAAGTTAAAAATAGTACTTGTTTTAATTTACATAATCTTTGTTTATCAAATGAGGCTATACCTTTATCCATTGCTTATTTGTATTTGTGCATCTGTGTGACTTGTCACTTTATGTCCTTAGCCTGTTCCCATGAGATTCTGTGCTTTATTTCTATTATCGTGTTAAAGCACTCTATATTTTATGAGTCACAAATATTATGTTAATAGATTTCTCAATATCGACCCATCCTTGCATTTCTAAAATTAACTCCACTAAATTTGACTGTATTCTTCTGTGATGTCGGACTCCACTTTCTAATTAATGAAATGTTTATAAGAAACTGTCTCCATTCCAACAGTCTGTCCCCTGGGAAAGGGTGAAAAAATTATGCATCCTCAAACTTACAAGTGCCAGGCCCTTTCTACAGCATTTGCAAATAAAGTAAAGATCTGTTTTGCTTCCTTACCCAACTCCCACCTTGAAGGTGGAAAAGGGCTGCACTGGAAGTGAAAGGGAAGAGGGAATTTCTTTGGAGAGTATTTCTGGCATTTGCACAATTTCTTTTCTTTTCTTTTTTTTTTTTTTTTGCTCCCTTTACTCCCCACATGGAAGAGAAGATTGGAAGTGTTTTTCTTTACCTCACGCTGAGTAAGGACTTGGGTATATGACATGTGTCCCTAGCAGGTTGGGGGGAGAAAAAGAACTTTTTGGCATATTGTATTTCCCAAAAAAAGGCCAGAGTAATATACTCTTCCAGAACATGACCAGTTGCAAGAAAAGGAGAAGTCTCTTTGCCTCCCTTTGAACCTGGGTGAGAATGGACTGCTCTATCAAGAGCACAGAATGATGCTGTGTGACTTCCAAGGCTAGATCATAAAAGGACATAACTTCTGCCTGACTCCTTTTCCTTGGGTTGCCCATTCTGGACAAAGCTGGTCCCCTGGCTGTGAGGAAGCCCCACTTAGCCCACATAGATAGGCTATCTGGAGAGGGACTGAGACCCCAGCCAACAGCCCGCGTTAGCCACTGACATACACATGGACTACATTCAGACTCTTACAGACTGCACGCACACTGGCAGCAAGCCAAGGATGTGGGAACTCTTCAATGGGAGGAGGCGAAGAGGCCAGCCTAGAAGAGATTCCACTGGAGAGAGATGCCTTGAGAGGCAAAGTGACCCAGCTGAGGGGGGCTGACACTACACAAAGGTTGAGGGAGATGGCTAGAGTAAGGAGAGACATTAGATAACCCAAGGCAGAATATCGAAGAAGCTCCAGAAAGAAACCTTTCTTTCTCTTTCTTTGTCTTTGAAGTCTTAAGGCACCAGTGCCAAATTCCCATAGTGTTCCAGTTGTACTGTATTCTTCACCACCTTGTTCATAATTGTAAACCAAAACTGTAGCTAGCAAGGAGAAAGCTATGAGCTTTATCAGGAGCTGGTTTTGAACAGAGAGCAGAGAGAAAAAATGAAGTGTCATTTACTTTACTATTTACTTCACGCCACCAAGTCTGTCTCATTTATTTAAAAGGTCTGTAACTTTTTTTCTTCTTTTTTGACAGTGTCATGAAGTATTGATGTGAATATTTTAACTATTTCTTACAAAAACTTGGAAGCCATTAAAGCATTGTGTTGACATCATTGACGTTTTGATAGAATTCAACTGTAAAACTGACTCATCTTGATATTTTCTTTGGGAGAGGAACCGGAGGCAATTTTTGGCA
This sequence comes from Leptonychotes weddellii, assembly GCF_054177405.1. NCBI lineage: Eukaryota > Metazoa > Chordata > Mammalia > Carnivora > Phocidae > Leptonychotes > Leptonychotes weddellii. Next base: position 9,221,451 of record NC_138371.1, read on the forward strand.
AATTTATCCATAGTAATTAGTGTCTGTAGATTTTCTATATTTCTCTGAGGTCAATTTTTGACAAACTCTATTTTTCTAGAAGATTGTCATTTTTATCTACATTTTAGTTGAGTCCAACTGATTATTTGCTCGTGGTGGTCACTTATTCTTAGCTGGATTCCTAAGAACCATGGGTATCTGGCTGACTATAACTCTTTTCCTTGTTTGCAGTTAATTTTTTTCACAATCTCCATATTTTAGGTTTATGATAGTCATTCTTTGCTAGTTTGTGGCCATAACATAAAACTTCCACATCTGTGTGTGAATGAGTGTGTGCGCACACGTGTGTGTGTGTGTGCGTGCGTGTGTGTGTGGGGTCCTGTTCAGAGCTCTGTTCCTGGCTTGCAGATGGACGCTTTCTTGCTGTGTCCTCCCATGGTGGATGGAAAGAAAGTGAACTCTCTGGTATCTCTTCTTAGATGAGCATGAATCCCATCAGACCAAAGCTCCATCTTCATGACTTCATCCAACCTCCATTAACACCCCAAAAGTCCCATCTCCAAACACCATCACATTGGGGATTGGGTCTTCAACATATGAATTCTGGGGTCACACAAACATTCAGTCCATAGCATGTACACAAATACACATCAACGGTGGCTTTCAGATATAGTGGTGTTTGATCGGAGGGCTGAAAGAAGAGATAGTGAGCCACATGGCTATCTAGAGGAAGAGCATTACAAGGAGAAGAGAGAGACAGGCTCAAAGGCCTTGAAGCTGGAGGAGTGTACCTGGTGCATTCAAAGACCAGTGTGGAGGCCAGTGTGACTGGGTGGAGGGAGAGAGCAAAGGAGGGAAGAACTCCAGGTGATGACATTAAACAGCAAATTAGGGCCTAGATCGTGGTAAGATGCCAAGTGGGAAAGAAAGTGTGGGAGCCTCTGAAGCCAAGGAGTGATACAGCACAAAAGGTAATGTTTGTACAATGTGATGTTATGCTTTAGGAGCATATGGTATTATGATATGCTGGTATTTCTGAAGCATTTTAAAACAGAGAAATATAGGAGTTGCATGGGAATCGAAATGTTTATGGAGTCACAGCTCATCGATGCTGAGTTTAGTCATTGTTCTCTTTGTTAAAAAAAATGCATCCCGCAATAACAATTCCTCTCCATTATTGTGAAACCTCATTATTTAAATGTAATTTGTCAGAAGTTCAATTTTTTTAGATGTTCAATTTTTAATTAAAGTGAATGATTAACATTTTGATATTAATATTATATATTGATTCAAGTGTAAAGATGTAAATATTTAACTTAATAATGTGTTGGTTATGTATTATTATAAGGAAAAACAGAAGAATATTATCTGCAAGAACCTGCTGACCTTGACCATGCCCTGGAACGAAACCATGCTCTTCAGTTTTCTGTGTACTTTTTGCATCAATCATTGTGCTGCTCTTGCAGTATCCACCTCTCGAAATATTTCGAAAGCGAGAAGTTAAAGAGGCAGACTAACAAAGCAACCTTCTGTGATCGGATATAATTCTGCCACCTGAGACCCACGAGGTGGATGGAATGGTGAGCTGGGGCTACCATTGTGCCAGAGAGCACTAGCTTATAATGAAACATGAAGGCCCCTGTTGCTGCTTCTCTCCCAGGGTCCACATGCATCACTAGTGATGCAATTTTTTTTGTCACATGAAGAAAAGAGAATCTGAAGGAAATTGTCTGTTGACATAAAAGGAAAGAAAAAGAAAAGATGATTTCCTGAATTATGTAATAAGAAATAAGAGATATATTGGGGCACCTAGGTGGCTCAGTCAGTTGAGTGTCCAACTCTTGGTTTCTGCTCAGGTCATGATCTCACGTGGAATGTGGAATTGAGTTCTGTGTTCGTTCCATGCTCAGCAGGGAGTCTGCTGGAGATTCTCTCTCCCTCTGCCCCTTCCCCCTAAAATAAAAAAATAAATCTTTAAAAAAAGAAATAAGAAATATATCAGCAAGCATAGTACATTTTTGATGTGTATATTGCATTTCACCAGTTTATAGCAAGTTGTAACGATGTCTGATACCTGTTTTTTTTTTCTTGAATAACAGTTTGAATGGTATCATTCTAAGAAAAGGTTTATAAAATTTAAGATCATTCCTCCACTAAAACAGCACTGACTAGCTTAACCAAATTATTCTAGTAGCTATGTAGCTAAAAATCAGATAGACCTTCATTCCATAGTCTATTATTTTTTATGAAAGAAAAACAGTGGCAGGGTTTTAACAATGCGTTAAAACAGTCCAAAGAGCAATCCAAAATAAAAGAATCTTTGTCCTCTGTTAGGAAGTGGCATCATCCCTTAAGACAGTTGTCTCCAAATGTCACTCATATCCTACTTCTCTGTTAATGATGCCTTCACTGTTCTGTGGAGAAATGGGTTAAAACCAATGGGGTTTGTTCTGTTTTTCAAAGTAGTAAATATAATCAATTTAAAGAACTGTCCTTTATTTTCCTATTTTATCTTTCTTACATTTATGGTGTTCAAATGCTTGCTCCTTTAGAAAATAGGGGTGCCTGGGTGGCTCAGTCAGTTGAGGGTCCAACTGTTGATTTTGGCTCTGGTCGTGATCTCAGGGTTGTGAGATCGAGGCCACATGGGGCTCTGCACTGGGAGTGGAGCCTGCTTGAGATTCTGTCTCCCTCTCCCTCTGCCACCCCCTGACTCCCCCCCAAACCCCCCAAAACAAAAAAGAACAACAAAAAAAGAAAATAGTTAATAATAATTTTGTTTTCTGGAAATTTCTCTTGGCTGACTTTCTCCAAGTTCTCAACATCGCTAAGATTGTTAATGAAGACAGTGTCATTAGTAAGGTGCCATTTGGGCTTCCATTTTTATTTCCAATCTCCTTTGCTTTGCTTCCCAGCTGACCCTCTTTCAGATCAGTAGCCTGCAGAAGCTAAGAAAAGGTAACATTCTTATGTCTTGTCACTCTAGATTTCTCTTTGGAAGATTATATTTCTCTTGGTAAAATATTGCCTTTTCTCTTTTTGCATTACCCTTTCTGCAGGAGGGTTAAACATTCCTACCCTGTTGAATTCAGAAAAGCCATGTGATTTACTTGCATCAATAAAATGTGAGTGGAAGTCACATTTGTCATTAGGAGCCATTTTTTAGTTCATGGTCTCTCATCACAGTCTAGTGTATCTCTTCTCTCCCATTTAAGAAGTCTTTGCCTGAGTTAAAGTGGCAAAGATATTATCCTATGCTTTCTTCCAGAAATTTTAATTTTATGCTTAGGTCTATGAGATATCTCAAAATTTAAAATTTAAATTTAATTTAATGTTGTATATGGTGTGATGTAGATATCAAGGCTCATTTTTTTTTTCCCATGGGCATATTTACTTATTCTAACTCCGTTGATTAGATATCATTCAGGCTTTGAGTTTTCCTTGCCTGAGCAAACAAGAATACTACAAAAATCTTCACATATTTTGGAGCAATGGCATTTTCCTATGGTTATATAAATTAATACTACACAGTTCAGCATTATTGGATCTCTCTTCAATATGATGGCAGTCTGCAGGGGAGAAAGAATTTCAGAAGAAAACTTTTAGAAATAGTACCAAAATAAATTGGTTACTTAGCTAAGTATGGGGGAAGGGCTGAAGAAAAAGTTTGGGAAGGGAATTGTATGAGGGAGTTAGGTGTTCATCTCTAACAATGGGGAATTGGTAGATAATATCTAAGTTGAATACATGAAAAATAGTGGTATAAATGTACGGTTTAGGAAAATAGAGTTAAATGGCAGGAAATATAACTAAAACTTCATTTAAAAATTTTTTTTAGAGATTTTATTTGTTTATTTGTCAGAGAGAGAGAGCAAGTGAGCACAAGCAGGGGGAGCAGCAGAGGGAGGAGAAGCAAGCCTCTCGCTGAGCAGGGAGCCCGATGTGGGACTTAATTCCAGGACCCTGAGATTATAATCTGAGTTGAGGCAGAGGCTTAACTGACTGAGCCACCCAGGTGCCGCATAACTAAAACTTTAAAGATCCTCCTGTTGCTTAGGGAAATTAGAGGCAGAGTTTTACTCTTTTGCAATGGTTCATTGACATTTCTACAGGTATTTGCATATATTAGTTAAATTATCTTTCAAATGTTTCCAAAAACAAGGAGAAATCATCTGCAGGGATGCACCCCACATGATGTTCTGTAGGGAGAGAGGTTGAGGGACCATACTTCGGCCCCATTATTGTGTGTTGGTAGGGACTGAACTGAGTTTCCCCCAAATTTGTACATTGGAGTCCTAAACCCCAGTGTGTAGACAGGTCTTGTGAGGAGGTGAAAATGGTTGTATGAGATCATAAGTACAAGTCCTAATCCAATAGAGCCAGTGCCCTTATAAGAAGAGACACCAGAGCTTTCTCTCCACCCTGTCAGGGCAACAGTGAGAAGGTGGTTGTCTGCAAACCAGGGAGAGAGCTCTCCCCAGAAATCGACCCTGCTGGACCTTGATGTGAGACTTCCATTCCACAGAGCTGTGAGAAAATAAAGTTTCTATCATTTTTTTTTTTTAAGATTTTATTTATTTATCTGAGACAGAGAGAATGAGAGAGACAGAGAGCACATGAGAGGGGGGAGAGTCAGAGGGAGAAGCAGGCTCCCTGCCGAGCAGGGAGCCCGATGCGGGACTCGATCCCAGGACTCCGGGATCATGACCTGAGCCGAAGGCAGTCGCTTAACCAACTGAGCCACCCAGGCGCCCAAGTTTCTATCATTTAAGCCACCCAGTCTGTGGTATTTTGTTATGGCAGCCCAGTCAATTTGTACACGTGTTGTAATTTTATATTTTTCTCATAATAAGCACATATCATTTCATGATGAAAATATTTAACTGTAGGGAAAAGAATTATGTTATAAAAGTAGCATCTCCATATTGCAGAAAATTTGAAAAATTGTAAAAATGGAGAAGAAATCCTGTATTTCTTTTTAGTCTTTTGTCTTGCAAATTTATATCTGTACACACTTCATAGCTGTAATTATATACTGTGTTTAAGTTTGATCTAATATTCTGCATTTCCTGTGATAAGGTAAATATTAATATGCTTACTAATGTTTATAACTATAATTTAAAGGATTACAAAATTTTTTTTTGAGTTGATATATTTTATCAATATTTTATTTAACCAATTTGTTTACAGCTGAACATTTTTGTTATTTATACTTTTTGGTTATTATGAAAAATAGTGTACTAGATATAGCCAGGCATATGGCTTTTTAAAGTTGGACTTCTTTCCTTAGGATAGATTCCCAGAATTGCAATTACTGAGTCAAAAAGTACAAACATTTTTAAAATTCTTGATATATTTTGCCAAATTGCAAATCTGACAGTATTCACAATTCTAACAGCAAATTATGGAGAAGTTGATTGTACTTTACTTTGGGCAGCATTAGGCATATTTATTTAACTTTATCCCTATTTTTTAAAATTTTATTATGTTATGTTAGTCACCATACATTACATCATTAGTTTTTGATGTAGTGTTCCATGATTCATTGTTTGCATATAACACCCAGTGCTCCATGCAGAACGTGCCCTCCTTAATACCCATCACCGCTAACCCATCCCCCCACCCTCCTCCCCTCTAGAACCCTCAGTTTGTTTCTCAGAGCCCATAGTTTCTCATGGTTCGTCTCCCCCTCTGATTTCCCCCCTGCATTTTTCCCTTCCTACTATCTTCTTTTTTTTTTTAAACATATAATGTATTATTTGTTTCAGAGGTACAGGTCTGTGATTCAACAGTCTTACACAATTCACAGTGCTATCCCTATTTTTATAGACAAAATCAGATTTCATTTTTAAAATGTGCATTTCTTTTATTACTGTTCCAGTACAGTTAAAGGTTGAGGGGGGTTAAGGGGGTTGAAGCCTTGAGGTGTGGTGAGCCCCTTGGTGCCCCTCAGACAGTCAGCTACCAGCAACGATTGGACGCAAAGTCACATCGCCCCCACACATTTGCTTTGAAGGAATCTCTGCCATGAAATCTATGTTCCTGCTAAATGAACTGAGCTCAAAGACATGAAGGCGAACTCAAGGGCAAGATATAAAGGTAAATGTCACCAACAGTGGAATGGGACCCAGTCAGTCATTTTTGGAGTGCCCATATGCCACCAGAGTGTTGTGACACTGGAAGAATATTTTTGTGGTGCACAGAAGCAGTTCAAGGACTGCTAGTCCTCGGTATCCAATGCAGGAGGAAATGAGGTGACCTAGTCCTCAGGTATCCAGCGCATCCTGATTTGCCTGGAACTTTCTTAGCGTTAGCACTGAAAATTCCCTGTCCTGGAAAATCCCTCAATCCCTGGGCAACTGGGAGGGCTGGCCATCCTAGCTGCGCCATCGTCCCATCTGTCATTTGCCAATTGTGAATCCTTGCACACATGGGTTCAACTGTCTGAGTCTCCCCTCTTCCTCTGTGAATTCAGCAACTTTGAAAAGCTGGTCCCTAGATCCACTTCCAATTCTGAGATCCTGTACTTCCTTCAAGGCTTGCTTCATCTATTAGATTTGACAGATCTAGACTCATCACAATCCTTTTGTTCTAAACATCTTAATTTACTGACAAAGAGACTGAGGCTTGGAAAGTTAAATGCCTTTCTCAAAGTCATTAGGCCAACGGAATGACTGAGCCTCGGTTTCCTCACCCTCAAGCTAGTATCGTCTTGACTCCAAGCTCTTGTGTCCTCATATCATATGAAAGTTCAAAGAGTTGAATGATTATTCCTGTAACAAAAACACATGAACCTGATAAGTTATTCAGCTGAGCTAAACACCTCTGCATTTATCCTTGACTCCTCAGACACATCTCTCCAGGCTGTTCTGTGCGTGCTCACTGATCACTGCTCACTACCTTCTATATGACACTATCTTGACCCTATATGTGGGCACAAACCAACTGAAGGCAATCTTGTGTCTCTGCAAAGAACATTTCCCTCTCTCTCCAGGCCTCTTGTAGCTGTCATTTTTGTGATAATAGCAGCAAAAACACCTCCTTTAATATTATGGTGTTCACCTCCTCTGAATCCCTATGGGCACCACATACTTCTGAAAGGTTTGATGTGCTGATGCTTTGTTATACTTCATGATTTCCTATTTCCTTGGATAAATATCACAAATACAATGCATTGTATTAGAGCATTTTGCATTAAAAAGCATTGTTAGTCATGATGTACCTCAGAAATGGAAAAAGAAATCTCTGTCTTAGTTGTTGCCATTTTAACTTCAGAGGAAAAGATACTTTTATTTGCTCTTAAACATTCTTACTATGAATCTGGCACTTAATGAGACCACATTTGTAATCTATAGCACATCTCCTGTTTCTCTGCTTTCTGTGTGTCCACATATTTCCCACAGCTCGCTATGTCCGTGGGCAGTGACATTCTGGGGGTGCAAGGCTTTATTCTGTCTGTTATGTGAGTTTCCCAGCCACGCGGTCTTGCTTTATATTTAATCTGTATTCCAACAGGACTTTTGAAGGGCTAATATGAATCACATGAAACTTCAATTTCCATGTATTCTATATCTTATAATAAAATCAATACAACTTTAGATTTTTTTTTCCCCTTTTATTTATCCCATAGAGTTTTGGTAATGGCCTGTGAATATTATTCTTTATGTATGGTATCAGCAAAATACATTTGGTTGTGGGGAACAGAGTACCTGACAAGCGTGGCTTAAATAACAGGTATTCAATGTCAAGTAACAGGTTGTGGGGAGGTCAGCCACTTCAGGCATCCATGACCCAGGCTCCTCTTGTCATCCTGTTCTGCCACCTTCAATGGTTTATCACCTTCATGACCTCGGGATGGCAAGCATTGCATTCTCTTGGACAGTGTCCCAAGCAGATAGGAAGGTGGCAGCAATAAGAGAGGCTTTTTCTCTTCTTGTTTTCTTTTGTATCAGGAGGAAAACACTTCCTAGCAAGCTCAAGCAGACTTTCTCATACATCTTTGCCAGAACTCGGTCCCTTATCCAAACCTAGACCAAAGGGAAATCGACTCTCCACAAGTGCGCTTGACTCCATGCAATTATGGTGAATATTCCTACTGACAGAGAATTGGGATCTGTAGGCAAGGGAGAATATAGCAACGGACAGCTATGCCCCTTTGGTTTCCATTATTCAACCTGGAACTGGCTTTCTGATCTTAAGCCTTCCCATGTGACCTAAGCAGATGAGCAGTGGTTAGGTTTTTTTTTTTTTTAATGTGTTTATTTTTTAAAGAGTTTATTTATTTGAGAGAGAGAGAGAGGGAAAGCGAGAGAGAGAGAGAGAGAGCACAGCAGAGGGGAGGGGCAGAGGGAGAAGGAGAAGCAGACTCCCCGCTGAGCAAGAAGCCAGCCACTGGATCAATCATGACCCCAGCTGAAGGCAGGCACTGAACCAACTGAGCCACCCAGGTGTCCCTTAAGTGTGTTTAATAAAAATAAAATGCTTAAACTTTTTCTTTTCACGACTGAATCAATCAAGTATTTTATGTGCAAAATGTGTTGTGGTTCAGGAGTGGAGATGGTAAACAAAGAAGAGCTCCTATAGCAACTCTGCCCGGCCCTGTCGGCTGCTTCAGAAACACAACACTTGACTGGGATTCTTTACCAGGAAAATAGGATGAGCCATTCTTTTTATCATCACACTGAACAGTGGTAAGGAAGGCCTAATGGTTTAGAAATGCCATGTAAATGCTAATAGGATGAAGAATAGGAGAGAAGCTTAAGCTTCCAAAGGTGCCCGCAAACTTGAGTCAAGAAAACACAGGTGATGGTTCCAACGTTTTACCCGGTCTGTAGAGCAAAGCTGGTCGCCTCTCAGGAATGGCTTTCTTCCCCACACCATCCTTCTTCAAGTGTGTATCTCATCTGTCTCGTTTGCATTTGAGCACCAGGGCCAGATGGATTTCCAAACCCGTGTTCAGAATAATGCTCAGGGTTTTTTGCGGTTATTCATAAGTGATCAATAACAACAATAATAAAAAACACAGCGGGATGCTCTTCTTTGGCAGTCGTTCCTTACAATTTCAGGATGAGTGCTCAGCTGTTGATGATACAAAGCTATTTCGTTTCGGGAAAATGCAATCCAGGTAAAATATGATCTCAAAATGGAGGAATTGAGGCTCTTGAATGTTTCTTAAATTAATAACTTCAGGCGTAGCCTCTTTGGACTCACAAGTGTCAAATTCTTAGCAGCCTTGTTTTAAAGACTAGCCAAATCAGACGTTTTAAAAAATGCATCTAGCACGAATTATAACTGTATTAAGAACACTTCACTTGAGAAGCCCTGCCTCTGGCAGGATATCATTTCCTGAGATGTTCTGGCAATTACTGAGTCTTAATACCAGATTTCCTTATGCAAAATGTTCCTCAGCTATACATATTTATTAATTCCTGAATTCCCAGAACAAAGGTAAATCAGCCCCCCCGCCCTGGACCTTTATTCACTTGGAGATGGCATTATTATTCTGACAGCCTGCTCTAATTTGGAAGACAGAAAAGTCTCAGGAGAATGACAACAGTTTTGTACCTCTAAGTTCTCTTCGCTTCCCAAATGCTGGTGCGTATCACCTGGAGACCGTGTTTCCTAGGTTCTGTCTCCCCAAATTCTGCTTTAGTAGGCCTGGCTTGAGGTCTGAGACTCTGAATTCCCAACAGATCCTCACCGATGCTGATAGAAACTGTCCATGAACCCCAGTCATGGAGGACACAGAACTCTTTCTATCTTAGGCCTGCAGTGATAGGAGACAAGTGAACCCTTATCCTGAGGGTGGGTGAAAGCTGGTCCAAGTGGTACGCCCTGGCACCTGGACCACTGCTGCTGCACTGTTCTTCTTTCTGTAACATTCTGTACTGCAGGAGGCAGGAGCCAGCAGCATTAGGATATATCTAGTTCCCCGTGACCTTGGTCAGATAAGTCCCAAACTCACGGTGAATCATGGGGACCTCTGAGCTCATACTGGGAATCAAGGTTATATTTTTGCTTCACTGGTTGGTAAGTCAAGGCAATAGCCAAGTACAGGAATAGGGTGAGAGACTGCTGGTGCATTCATTACAAAATAAAACTATTTATTATACATATATACATATGCAAACATATATAGAGTATATATACACATACATGTATAATCATGTCTGAACACATAAATGTGTACCATCATATATACATTTCCAATCACATATAAAGTGTATATATATATACACATATAAAATCATGTAATCATATATAATTATATATAAATATATACATATACAATCCTACATATATGCAGATACAATTATATGTGTGTGTGCATGAAAGTATGCTAATGGATTGTATATGTGTGGTGTTTACACACCACACACCAAATATACAATTCTGTGTGTGCGTACATGTCCCCAGCCCCCCCCCACAATCAACCCATTAGTACACCTTCATACATGTACATCTTTTTTTTTTCTTTCATACATGTACATCTTTGAGTGGATGGACCTTTTATCTTTTTCTTCCCGTGTTTCTCAGAATTCTCATTTGCTTCTTCATTTCCTCTTCAAGTTTGCCTTGATAATTCACCCTTAAAAATATTTCTCAAATACAAAGATGCTGAGGAGTTGGGGGCTAATGATTTCATAGAAGTGATTTTCTCTGGCTGGACTCTCTCTTTTGGGACACCTAACACTCTCTGGGGATGGATGCCATGATCCCTCTCCAAGCGAGAGGAAGCTGGAAAGAAGAATCTCTTCTCTGAATTCTGAATGTTGCCTCTCTGCCCAGACCCCCAGGAAACATTATCTCCATCAAAGAGAGAATTCTAATGAGAAGAGATGCCCTTCTCTCTAGGATCTCCTCACAGGTGGAACGAGAAACCCCTTACTTATCCATTGCTCAGGAATATGTACAAACGGACATTTTTCCTGAGGGCCTCGGTCAGAGCTATGACTTTTCTCAACAGCGCTGTTTTCAACAATTTTCTTAGAGTGTACAAAGGGTCGTTTTTATTGGTTCTCAGCGTACGCGCACCATAAGGCCAAAGTGGAATTTAGTGAAAGCAGTTCTACAGAGGAAAGAATTAAATAGAGAATTTCTGAGATTACTATTCTTCTGTCTGTTTCCCTTTTCTTTGTGAAAGGTTCATTTCAGCAACAAAAATGAAACCATGGGTGGGATAGCCCTCAGTTTTTTTCTTGGCATTTATGAAGTTGGGCTGCTTTGTGTGGAGGTCAGACAGCCTCCTATCCAGGTATATATTCTCAGCTTTCATAAGAGGATGTTGAACCAAGGCTTAGTCCTGTGATTTTCCAGAAGTTTCTCCTGGTTGAAGACCCCAAAGACCTGACTCTTGAAGTTCAGTTCCAGGAATCTTATTTGAGGAGACTTTCTGAAGAATAGGTTTTTGTGTTTTTCTCTTGACTCTTGAAAATCAATCTTTGATTCAGTTACACCAACAGAGAGCTGTTATTATTAGAGCAAGATGCTGATAGAACTATTTTAATACAACACTTATCATTTACCAGGTATTACTGTCATCTAAATTGGGATATTGTACCAATAAGAGCAGAAGGGGTCTATTGATCCTATGAGTTGTATCAGCACCAACAAGAATAAAATTCTGAATGGCATGCTGGGAACTCAGCAATCCAATATGTTCTCAGGATTCTCTCTTTTTGGGTGAATCTTTGACTTAATGAGATTTCATTTGTGACTTGAATTTCTAAGTCCCTCAAATAAACTTGAAGGCAAATAAACTTATGATAATGAAATAGGAATTTAACCAATAGTATTTTTATTATGTAACTCACATGAAACCCAGGGCTCTGCATTTCCCTGTCCTGTTATGGAATTTTATTCACTGAAACTGTAATGTCATATAATACCTATAGTTTTAGCAATGCAAATCTTTAAATTTTCAGGGGAAAAATGCTAAAAGGGAAGTTTACTTTTTGTGCATAGCAGACTTTCTTCCTATCGCCTTTCTGTCTCCATTTTCCCAGTCTTTTGGAGGAAACCACAATAGCAACAACCAGCTCTCTCCACTGTCATCCTCTCTTGGCTTCCCCAAATCTCTGCATCCCAGCCATGAGCTCCTTCCCTCTCTTTCCCAAGCAGACCTCTTCCCATCACACTGCTCCCCATTCTCCTTCTCAATATGGGGCTCATGACCTTTTCCACTGGGCACAGCCACCTGGAAATTATAGTTCGCCCCTGGTCCCAATGATGTTTCAGAAAAGAAACCCAGTCTGGAATTCTGGAATAACCTTTCCCTATGTAGTGCTTTGCACTTCTGGGGGGCTTCAGGAGGGTGCAACAATACAAGTACACAAGTGCACAGGGCTGGGCACTCAGAAGGGCCTGGTACCTTGTTTAAGACTCTATTGTTGCCATCTTGAAATTCTTAAAAATTGTGAAGAAAATGCCCTGCATATTCATTTTTCGCTGTGCCTGGCAAATTATGGAGCTGGCTTTGCCAGCATGGCATCCCTGGATCTTGATGTGTATAGACAGGGAGTTAGCAACCTGGTGTTTCTGAAAGAGGAAAGATAGCTGGGCTGAAATGTCACCAGGTTCAGGTCAGGTCCAGGGGAGAGGGTGGGTGGCCAGGAGGGATTTCAGAACCTCTCCTCCATGGGCCACGTGGGTTTATTTTACGGGGCTGCAGGGCTTCTCCTTCTGCATCTGAGGCTGAACATTTAGACTTCTATCAAGAATTATTAGGATGTAAGGGGAACTTGGGAGACTTTGAAGCTCTGATGAAAGGCCTGAGGAAATGCTGGTTGGAATTCATACTGAAAAGGCCACAGAAATCTCGCCACTTTCAGTACTTATTCTTCGGCTCACATTTCAAAGCACTTATAGATCATCATAAGTTCTCTGGAAGGGTCCTTTGCCGGGAAAAAAAAAAAACAACCAAGGATTTTCTCCATCCCCAAATTAACTTATAGTTTATCTGTGAGTTGAAATTTTTGTTCTTGTTTTTTTTTAAAGGAAGTTTTATACACACATACACATTTCTATTTTTACATTCATTGTCTTTCATTTTTATAGAAGTGATTAGAAACCTTGTGCAGAACTGCTGGACTTAAGCTAGTGTCCTTAGTTATTACTTCTAGATCATTCCACTGGATTCATGTTGAAGGAGAATCTGTTACCTGAACAGAGCTCACACAAGATCAATATTCATTGGGAACAGGCCCTTGTTTATTCCTCCTTATGGCTCCACTATAACACAAGATTTGACACTTAAAAACACTCAATAAGAATTTACTAAAAGCATGATATTTAAATTTTTTTCTAAATTCCCCCAAAATATACATTAAAGAAAGTTTTAAGTTCCACTGCTGAGTACTTACCCAAAGAAAATGAAAACACTAACTTGGAAAGACATATGCACCCCTATGTTTATTGCAGCATTATTTACAATAGCCAAGATGTGGAAGCAACCTAAGTGTCCATTGATAGAAAACAGAGAATATGGGAGATACACACACACACACACACACACACACACACACACACACACACAATGGAATATTATTCAGCCATAAAAAATGAAATCTTAAATTCATGACAACATGGATGGACTTAGAAGTTATTATGCTAAGTGAAATAAGTCAGGCAAACACAAATACCATATAATTTCTTTTACATATGGATCTAAAAAACAAATTAAAAACAAACAGATAAAACCCAGAAATGGATTCATTAATACAGAGAACTTGTGGTTGCCAGAGGGAAGCGGGAGGAGGGGATGAGTGCAATAGGTGAAGGGGATTATGAGATATAAATTTCTAGTTATAAAATAAATAAGTCACAGGGATGAAAAGTATAGCATTGGGGATATTGTCAGTAATACTGCAATAATTTTGTATGGTGACAGATGGTAATTGCACTTACGGTGGTGGACACTCTGTAATGCATAGACTTATCAAATCACTATGTTGTACCCCTGAAACAAATATAAGATCATATGCCAACTATATTGCCATAAAAAAACATTGTTTTATGGTAATATGTAGTACTTATTGGTATGAATCAAGCACTTTAAATAAATTACTTGGACTACTCTCTCTATAGCACTATATATATAGATATATATATTATATACTATAATAATTTATTAGTATTAACTCTATTTCATAGATGAAGAAACTGAGGCCAAGAGAGTTCAAGAATCTGCCAGATCCACCTAGATTAGAAAAAAAAAAGTTTCTTAATAGACTTTGTTTAATAAGTACACAGCCTAACTGCTAAAAGTGTTTTTCAGTATGACTCAGCCTGTGGGCTAATAAAACATTTTGCACTCAACAGTAGGAAATTAAAAGCCCTGTAAACAGAAAAAAAACGACAACAGCCCAAGACAAGCTCATCCAAAGAAGAGCAAATGGAAAGAGAATAAAATAGAGAGAACACATTCCTCCAAGGTGTTCAATGAGTTCAGAGTCAACTCAGACCCACGGGAACATTGCTGTGGCCTCAATCTTCCAGGTAATTAAATAATTTTGGACCCAAAACAGTAATAAATGGCAGTTTAAGATGTATAATGACTCCATTTTGAAGTCATTACCAACTTCCATTTTAAATATTAAGTGAGAGACACAGATTAAAACAAAAATCAATCTCCCTGAGAGACGAATCCCAAATAGCCTATGTAGATACCCCATCTTCAGGAAGGTGAACCCAAACTTCCCACACAAGTGTGGCTGTGGGTAGTGACTTTTTCCCAAAGAGGACAGTATGGAAACAGCAGGAAAATAGAGTAACTTTACAGTGGAGAAACCTGACACACACCACCTCAGCCAAGTGATCAAGGCCAACGTCAACAGTGATAAATCATGTTGACAGTATCCGCTCTTAATATGATGTGTGAAGAATGGTACTTTATCTCTCTGGTTTTTCTCCCCAAAAGCTACAACCTTGCTCTGGCCATGAAAAAAACATCCGACAAACCCCAGTTGAAGGACATTCTACAAGACACCTAAGAGTACTCCTCAAAACTGTCAAAATGAGGATGCTGTCATCAAATGTAAGGACTGTGAGAAACTCACAGTCAAGAGGAATCTAAGGAGACATGACAACCAAATGTGATGTGATATTCTGGATGGGATCCTGAAACAGAAAAAGGACATAAGGTAAAAACTAAGGAAATCTGAAAAAGTTAATAATAATGTATCAGCATTGGTTCATTAACTGTGACAAATGTAAGATGTTAAAAGGGATACCTTCGTATGTGATATGTAGGAACTTTCTGTACCATCTTTATAGTATTTTTTCTGTAGATCTAAAACTATCCTAAAATAAAAAGCTTACTTTTTAAAAAAAAGTAAAAGTAAGCTTTACCATATACTGGAAAGCTCTCTTGATTGAGTCATTTTTGCTGAGAAACAGAAAGACATGCTTGGGAGTGTTTCATAACCAATTTAATGATGATTACCTTCTATAAAATGGGAGAAACCATGCTGTCCTGTAACGAACCTGCTTGCTTCTAGCACGCGCTCACTTTGGATTGGAGGCGGGAAGCCAGAGGCAGTTGGAATGAGCAGATGGTGTCTGATGGCCAGACTGTGACTTCAAGCCTCTGGAGCACCCAGTTAGCTCGCTCCTACGTACCTACCCTTCCCAAAGCAAGGGCTGAAGAACCCAGTGGAGTCTGATTCTGTGTCTTCTGAATGAGTTAACAGGTGACAGATATCAGTGAGTATATTCTCTCACGTTAATTTTAACGTTTTCTATGTGTCTGATGTGAAACACTCAAAATGACCTCCCCTTGTTCCTTATTAGTGTTCTCAGTATAATTGCTTTATCATTTCTTAGAAGCAGCTTTTGTTTCCAATTTTAGCAAACATTACCATTTATAATTTTCACATGTATAACTGGGGAATTGAACAAGGAGATATCTAGGTGGAATCATCCTTAGTGAAGTAGTCCATTGAGGTAATATAGTGTGAGAAAAGGTTTTATGTGACTTTCTGGAACACACGTGAGCCACAAATCTGTGACAGATGCATAGGTATGTATCTTACTGGTCAGCAATTGAGAGATCTATGTAAAATGCAAGACAAGAAAGCTCCCCATGTTCTTAACATCAAAATGCAAAATTAACTGTAGGTATAAATCAGTAATCTAAATCCTGAAAACAAGTCAAAGATTGCATTTTTTTTTTTTTAAGATTTTATTCACCTATCTGACACAGCGAGCGAGAGAGAGAGAGCACAGGCAGGGGGAGCGGGAGAGGAGAAGCAGGCTCCAGGCCAAGCAGGCAGCCGGATGTGGGGCTCAATCCCAGAACCCTGGGATCATGACCTGAGCTGAAGGCAGATGCTTAACCGAATGAGCCCCCCAGGCACCCTGCAAAGATCACATTTTTATCCGATATTTAAACATTTTAAAAAATTTGCCAGTGACATCTTAATTCTCATATTGTCATGCATTGGATTTCTTTCCAAACTGTTGGAAATTGGTTTTCACTACACTTCTCATGGCTGAAAGAACACATGTTCTGAAAATCCGAATTTGATTGTCGATATCAGCAAAAGTGCGTGGTGCAGTGGTAATTCAACTCTTAGAAAACTGGCCTGACATTTTCCATTTTTTTTTCATATTCTTAATAGTAACGTATAGATACAGAGAAAATTCTCAAAGGTTATGTACTTCAACACCTTGATGGTGACTGCATGTAGGTTACATGGTTAAGAATTATTTTAACTTTATTTTTTATATATCTCCTTTCTTTTTTTTTTTTTTAAAGATTTTATTTATTTATTTGACAGAGAGAGAGAGAGCGCGAGAGAGGGAACACAAGCAGGGGGAGTGGGAGAGGGAGAAGCAGGCTTCCTGCGGAGCAGGGAGCCTGATGCGGGACTCGATCCCAGGACCCTGGGATCAGGATCTGAGCCGAAGGCAGACGCTTAACGACTGAGCCACCCAGGCACCCCTATATCTCCTTTCTTAATGTCACCTTAATATTTTTTTTTACCCTGAATACACATTACTTTTAATAATTGGAAAAATGGGCCTAGTTCCATAAATCATAAAGCAAATCACAACTAAAATCTGTTCAATTAAACATTTACCATTTAGTATATTTGCAGTGAGATATACTGTAAAATTATTAGTTTAATCGTAAGTTATATTACTGATATAATAATTATTATGATACAATACAATCTTATTAACTCTGAGTCCAATAATTTTCATGTTAACAAGAAGATTATCTTTGCCTTATTTTTAATAAAGGAAGGATTTTCTAAGTAATCTGATAGGATTCCCAAGCTTACCAGAGTACATTAACATACTCATAAGATGCTCTTGAGGAGCAATATTGGGCTTGTTGAAATCCTTAATAATCCTCATTTGCATACAATTATTTTACATACATTTATTTCACATACTGAAGACTATGCCAAAACACTAACCCAAATCTCATTTTTCTCATGACATGCTTGTGACTAAGGAAATGTGACAGATTATTTGCTGATTCTGCACATATTGTAATTGAAGAGTAAAAGGTCACACTGCCTCTGTGTATACGCCAGGGGGTGATTTTTAGGCATCCAGAAAATTCCCCTTGCCTTCAGCATTATTTTCCACCTCTGCCTGATGACTAGGATTTTTTTTTCCTACATGAGAACTGTCTTTCATTTAGAACTAGAAATAGAGTTTCAAATATAAATATCTCAGGGACAAGATCCCATTGAATTAATCACATTAAAGTAGAACTTGCTGATGGAAGATTTTGTGAGAATAGTATTTGCTTGTTTGTTTCTTTGTTTATTTGTATCAGGAGTGTAGGGGTAGGGGTGTGGTCCCTGAGGTAAATGAATAGGAAGCACAGCGGGGGAAAAATAAAATTAGAGAGAAACACAAAAGAAAATTGGTAATTAGCATTAAGGTTTCTGCACAAATTTACTTGGGCCTTGTTGATCAACTTGCTCAAGAATTCAAAGCAACACCTAATTAAAGATGGTGGAGTAAATGCATGCTTATTCACTCCTTCTTGAGCTAAGCCCAAATAACAAATAAGGGAAAATAGAAAAATACCATCCTCAATGAAATAAGAAAATGGCCATAACCCAAAGTCATACCTTCTTTGAAGCCTATCTTCTAAGAAATGGGAATGCTAGCCTTAAACAGATAAAGAAACTCAGGGCTACATATAATATCCTCAGATCTTGAGCTTGAAACAGATTTAAATTCAGCAGTCATTATTGCCCTATCTCAGAACCTTGATTTAAACCTCTGAGCTCTGAAGCATTGTCACCCTTTGGAAGAATTGAGAAGTATCCTTCCAGAAACCACAAAATTTCAGGAAGCTGCAACACCAATAATGCCATTTCTACTTGATTATGACCCAACCACCCAGCATAGGGTGAATGATGGGGGAGGTGAGAAGAGCAGGGAACAGGTAGAATCTGTCACTTCAAAGATGTTCCTGGCTCTTAGAAACCACAAACTGAGGGAACATGTGCTCCTAGAGCAAAGAAAGAAAAGTGAGGGAAGGTGTGCTAACCATGTCTGATTTGAGATGTTTAGAACAACCAAGTCCAGTAAGAGTACAGACTTCCAGTTTAATCCCCCTCTCCATGACATGGAAGGAATCAGCACAGGACCCATGCACAAATACTGGGAGTAAAAATACAAAGGAAATAAACATAATAAAGTAGAATAAAAGCTGAAATATGCATAAAAAAGGAGCTTTACTCATTTAAAAAACCCAAGGAAAAGTTTTCAAATGGCATTTCAAAGTCTCAAAGTAATCACTGGCAATGTGATTTATTACTCTATTTTCTTTTTTAAGAAAAGCTCAACAAAGAGACTCAAGGATTCAAAGAAGAGGTTACAGGACAACACCAGGAGACAAAAAGCAAGCTGGCTGCGCTCAGGAAAGCCAAGAAACACAAAGCAAAAAAATATTAGGGAGATGAAAAAGCTCACTAGAAGCAATAGAAAATAGAACAAGTATAACTAAAACCTCTCCTCTGGGCCTCTCAATGCAAATTCAAATAGAATAAAGAACAAAGACATACCAATCATTAAGGAGAATATATAGGCATATGACCCAGGGATCCAACATATAAACAGAGCAATGAACCTGAAAAAAGAGGCTGAAAGATGTAATAGGAGAAAAATGCAAATTGAAAGTGCACAATGTCTGGGAGAAAAATAATTGAGATGGAATGATCAACAATGAAGCATATCCTGAAATTCAAGAATAAAGGAAAGAATTATATAGGTATGCAGGTTGAAAATAAAAACATCACTGACCAAAATTTTTAAAAAACGAAAACAACTACACTCCCTGCTGGAAAATCATGAGTTGATATTTACTAAAACAAAAAACAAACAAAAAACCAACCAAATAAAAAAAACCCAACTCTGACAGTTGGAGGGGAGCAGGGTAGCCTGGAAAGTATAACCTAGAATTTTATACCCAGCAAAGCTTTCCTTCTTCAAGCATAAAGGCAAAGGACCAGTTCTCAAGCACGTAAGACTTCAGGGTTCAGGACTAGAACAACAAAGATCTCTTGAAAAGGAGCTCTGGTAGATGCATTACAGTCAGAAGAGGTACATCAAAGTAAGTTATTCAGAAATGGAAAAGAGAAAGTAAACAGTGAGCATGAGCATTTGGTCAACACAGCATTATGTTCAAATCACTTTGGGAATTACAAAACAGAATTTAAATGCTATTTATAGTAATAATAGTAGTAATAATAATATAAGCCTAAAAATAAGGATGAGAAGGGAGAGAAGCCAAGTATGTCTATTGCCTCTTCCTTCATAACAGGGAGTCAACTGATACATACTAAAATAACAAATACATGACAACCTTTTAATATTATATGAACTCCTTTTTACTTAAATTTTGGGGACACTTTCAGGAATTCTTTTCTCTTCTGATGGAGAAAGATGTATCGCATTTTAACAATTCCTTCACTTTTACTGCCATTCATTTTGCTTCTGTTAAATTTAAGCACAATTAGGAGTGTCTGGGTGACTCAGGTCATGGTTCCCAGGGTCCCAGGGTCTTGGGGCCCTGAGATTGAGCCCTGTGTCTGGGCTCCCTGCTCAGCGAGGAGCCTGTTTCTCCCTCTCTCTCTGCCTTCCGCCCCCACTTCATGTGTGTATGCTCTCTCTCTGTCTCTCTCAAGTAATAAATAAAATCTTAAAAAAAATTCAAGCACAGTTACAAGTAAACTTGGAAAAGTAAAAATAGCAGAGATAGTTTTTTTTTAATTTTTTATTCTTATGTTAATCCCCATACGTTACATCATTAGTTTTAGATGTAGTGTTCCATGATTCATTGTTTGTGCATAACACCCAGTGCTCCATGCAGAATGTGCCCTCCTCAATACCCATCACCAGGCTAACCCATCCTCCCACCCTCCTCCCCTCTAGAACCCTCAGTTTGTAGCAGAGATAGTCTTATCTGATTTTCTGACCAGTCTTTGTACCCTTAGACAAGAGGCTGTGGAGTGTAGTGGTTAATGGCACAGCCTCTGGAGACAGGTTTCAGGCTGTGAACTCACCTACAATTTATGCATATACAAGCTGCTTCACTTTGCTGTGTTTCCATTTCTTCCTTAGAAAAGTGAGAACAAAGATAGTATTTACTTCATAGGATTCTACAAAAGATGAAATGTCCAAGTGCTATCATAGTGCCTGGCATATTGTATGTGCTAAATATGTCATTTGCATGTGCCATTTTATCTTTGTTACTTTTAGTTTAGCTAATATGTTTTTAGCATATTAATATTTAGCAAATGATATATATAATTTATATATATGTATATATAAATATAATTGTTCATAAAAAGTAAACATTTTTAAGCCAGTGAGAGGCAAAACCAGGACATAACCAAGTTTCCTGGCATTCAGTCTCCTGCTCTATTTATTGAACCATGTCATCATGGCCCTTCAAGAAAATTTTCTCCACTATTTATTGGTATATAGCAGTTCAGCATGGCTGAGAGGTTAAAAATCCATCAGTTCCATAAGTATTTCCTTTGGTCAATTATGTTTTTTCCATCCACCTGCATGGTTGGAAATTTAATGGAAAATCGATGCTGAGTTTAGGGTAGTTTACCCTTGTATTTGATATTTTATTTTATATATTCTTCCTCATGTCACCCACTGAACTGATCCCCAGTGTATTTCAAATATGAGAGGCAAACTTTTAGACAACAAAGTTAATGGGAACATTACCTACCTTTAATAACATGGTGGGTGTTTGAAAAGAAAATAATTCAA
Source organism: Leptonychotes weddellii (assembly GCF_054177405.1). Lineage (NCBI taxonomy): Eukaryota > Metazoa > Chordata > Mammalia > Carnivora > Phocidae > Leptonychotes > Leptonychotes weddellii. The sequence goes on from NC_138371.1 coordinate 9,242,685, forward strand.
AAATAACTTAAAAGCCATGCATAGCTCAAGTAACACAATTTGTTAAATGACACTGAGATCAATTCTAACATCGAGAACCTTCCTTCTGTTCCTCTAAATTAATAAATCTTTATGACTATTGCATTTCAAGAGCAGTTCTTGAAATTAATTTGGTGTCTTCATTATGTTGCTAATCAGATATGAACAACCCCAAAGTGTTTGGCATCTGCAGATAATCTGCCCATCTCACGGGAAATTCTAGAACTCATAACTGGTTAAGCTTGGAACAGTATATTCACATGAGCTAATGGTATAAATACATGCTGCTATGGGGATGTAAGCTTGCTAGCTCAGCAATAAAACTATGAAGTTCTGAAATAAAGTGAATTTTGAAAAGATTTTATTTCTTTATTTGAGAGAGAGAGAGAGAGAGAACGCCAGTGCAGGGAGAAGGGGAGGGAGGGAGAAGAAAGGGAGAGAATCTCAAGCAGATTCCACCCTGATAGAGGAGTCAGACATGAGGCTTGATCTCATGACCCTGAGATCATAACCTGAGCTGAAACCAAGAGTTGGATGCCTGAGAGACTGAGCCACCCAGGCACCCCTGAAATAAATTGAAATTTGAATGAACATGCCAAGAGCTGAGACATGGAATGAACATACCACAGAACTTATTACTCTATCCCCTTCAACTTTGCATGCTCTGAAATACAAGGTCTTGGCTACATTGATATAGTCCAGTCGTACAAAGGGACAAAATTTGAAGATGTACCGTTAATGAAAGGAGAGATTGTAGTGGAAGGAAAGAAGACAGAAAACAAATAAAAGAAGCAGTTTGGGGAACTGCAACTGCTTCTCCTCTCCTCCACTTCCCCACCTTGATAGAAATATAGGTGGGAAGATCAGAATGCAGGGTATGCAAGGACCTCTCTGTTTTACAGGGAAATCAACAGTGGAGAAAGCTGGCCTTGAAACAAACAGAAAGCTCATACAAGCAAACAAAATCTTGGGTGTTTGAACCTTTCACAGAAGGTGTATAGAAATCTGGGCTGATTTTATTATTTATGATTTTTTTAAAAACTTTGAAATGGATGAACTGATTTTTATTTTCCAGAACTCTTAAAACCTGAGTACTTTATCCAATGGGCATCGAGACCCATATCTTTTGGTACCATTTCTAAGAAGGCCTGTTAATTATTGAGAAAATAGTCAATGTTCATTTAATTTGGCATAGTTCGTGAAGGAGTTGAACTGTTGTCTGCCTAGATCTGGAGGTTTTCGCTTCTATCAGACTGTCTAGAAAAGTCTATATTTTGCTTTCCATCAGGTAGCTTCCTCTAATATCTTTCATGCCCATATGGTATAATAACAACAAAATAAACCAGCCACCATTGCCGTGGAAACAAGCACAGATGTTATGAAATATGTCTACAAAAAGTGCCCACCAATGAACAACTCTGTATTTCTTTAATTAATTCAAATATTTTGCTGTCAGCTCTTTCTCTTTGAAGCCACAGATTGTTTTTCATCCTCAGATTCACTTTCTTCCTAATAATAGAAACAGATATGTCGTTTGGTCCCACTGTCTCAAGATCCAGAAACAAGATTCCTTTTGAAAATCCCAAGCTATGGAATAATTCATCTGTAATCACCATTTAGTGCCTTTTATCCTCTCAATAAAGGTCACGTCATAGTCATATGAATGCCATAGCTCTTCTTTTTCTATATCAAGCATGTTCTTCTGGAAGCCTTTCTCCTGGATGGGCCAAAATATATATTTCCACTTAATAACTGTTCAGAATCTTACACAGCTCTGTTCTATCAATTATGCAAACACCACCTAACATTTTTCTTACATTCATCCAATATGCATGTTTTTCTCCAAATATTACTGTGAACCAGAAGACCGCAAGCCTTTTTTCCCCCCTCTCTTCATTTTAGTGTTCATGTGGATATGGTGTCCAAACTGTGATATGGGAAATAGATTTTACCTGCCTGGATTCTGGTTTGGGAATGGATTGCATTTTCTCTCCCAACCCTTAGCCTGTGCTAAAGGAATATCAATCAAGACATAAGACATAAGGCAGAAGCTTAACCCTGAAAGAAACTACCATGTGGATCTATTTGATGGCATAAGGAAATTATTTTAGAGAGAGTATAGTTTTATTAATAACATATTAGAAATATTAATACACATGGATTAATTTTTTTAAATCGCTGATAAAATTCACATGAACTTGAATGAACCTGAGTCTCTCAGAAGTCCCCTGGCTGGGGAGGAAAGAGGCTCAAAGACAATGTGAATTAAGGCAACAGCTGAGAATGAAGTTTTTTTTTGTTTTTTGTTTTTTAGATTTTATTTATTTATTTGAGAGAGAGAGAGTGAGAGAGAGAGCATGAGAGTGGGGAGGCTCAGAGGGAGAAGCAGATTCCCCGCTGAGCAGGGAGCCCAATGCAGGGCTAGATTCTAGGACTCTGGGATCATGATCTGAGCCAAAGGCAGATGCTTAACCAACTGAGCCACCCAGGTGCTAGAGAATGGGGCTTACTAGTGCTCTTCTCTTGGCCAAATGGCAGCTCTCTAGAGAACTCAGAAGACAAACTGCTCACACACAGGTGCTGAGAACACCTTATCACCCCCTGGAAGCCCCCAGGTGAGTTGAGCCCTAAATAGGAGAAGATAAAATTGTTACCATATCTCCCCTGTGTGGCTGGTTTCTGTGCTCTGGAAAGAAAAACCAAATCAAGATGCAGGAGACACAATTTCAGGCTTTATGGATTTTGTCATGTGGTAGGGAATTTGAAGTCTAATCACATGAATCAGCCTCATAATGCTGTTTAAGCTCTGTATCAACAAATGTTGATTTTGACCATTAGTGGGGCTAAAGTGAGATTATTTATTCATAAGAGATAGAGAGAGAGAGAGAGGCAGAGGGAGATTAGAGAAACTTGTTATGAATTATAACCCATTAACCATATAATAATTCTTAACATGCTTAGAATTTAGTGTTACAGTTACTAAATTCTTCTTATGAGATGTGAATTCACAGTTCTTAAGGAAATTTGTAGCTTAAATTATTATTTCACTAGAAGAAATCTTATTTTCAAAGTATGTAAACAATGGTTTCAGTTTAGATGGGATAAACTGCTGATGTGTGTTTATGGAGTTTTATTAGTGTATCCTGTGTATAACTCAGAAACCAGAGTAAGTGTTATTTAGGAAAGATGAGACATAATGTGTTCTTTATGGAAATTTTGCCCCAGAATTTCAATGCTGTCATGATCAAGGAATTCACAAGTTTCTGTCTTCTGGGACATCTGGAGCTACAAATCATGCCCCTGGATTTGATTTCTTAACAAATGTCTGAAACTCGTAAAGGTCATTGTATGACAACCACCCAGAATTCTTGAATATCTTATCCCCCAAATTTCTATATACTAATACTATACTGAATCAATGGCAAATGAAGCAGACCCTGGGAATTCTATGAGATCAGGCAAAGATGAAACATTTCTATTAGAATTTTAATCTTTTGGACTCTTCTCATTTATAGAGAAAAGGATATAGATCACGTTTAATGTCAAAAGGATCATTTCGCAATGCTGACACAATTCATAATAAAGAGTTAACACTAGAAGATTCTATATGGTCACATGATCTATCAAGACGTTAGCAATCACCATTCACTCTGGGCTTGGGGACTGAACTGAGAAGAGAAAAATGGATCATTGCTAGCTAATAACATGTGAGCAGATGGAAAGCAGTGCAACCTTGGGCATGGTAAAGACAGCTGGATCAGGTTGCCTGGGTGAAGGAACTGCAAAACTGGGTTTCTTGGGGGAAAGAAAATTCATCTAATCTGGCCAGTGTGGTCTGTGGTGGCAGGGGGTGGATCATAAGAGACAGAGCTTGTCTATGACCCTATCGGTCAAGGAGCAAGAATTTAGTTTGTGGGCTCCTTCAGAGAAGGTTGTGGCACATAGTCACGCTGACTGGGGCTGGTGTCATCCACCAGACCAAACAGAAATTTGGGGGTATTCAGGAAAAGAGAATCTGAAGACCAAGCCAATTCATAACACCATCTGCAAAGAATGATTCCTGCAGTGGAAGCTATCAAAAACCATGAGATCCCTACCCTGGTGGAGAAACAAAAGCATACTCAGTGGCTACCTGCTGTGTCCTGGGCTAAATAAGAAACTTGCCTTGAAGAGCTTAAATACCTCTCCACTTGCCTGTACTCTCCAGTCTATTCACGGCAACAAGAGAGATTCTTTCAAAACCGAAGTCAGATCTGGTCAATCCTCTGCTAAAAACCTACAATGACTCGTCTTTCACTCAGAGTGAACATCAAAGTCCTCACAGTGGCTCCAAGCCCTCTGGCCTGGCTGTTGTCTCCTCCTGCCCAGCTCAGCCTGCTTCTGCCACTCTTGCTGTTGCCATGGGTTACCCATGCAGAACCTTTGCAAGGTCTTTTCTCTCTGACCAGACTGTTCTTCCAGATGCCCATTGGCCACATCTGTCAACCTTCTGTGTCTCTGCCCAGTGGGTACCTTCTCAATCGTGTCTAACTTACTCTCATGTTTTGAAATTACAACCTGTATGCCCTTTTCCCCTTGCTTCTGTTACCTAATACCTACTCTGGTTTTTCTTGTATTCCCCAGCTTCTGCCATCTTCTTACAAACCATGTAGTCCACATATTATGTTTCTTGTTCCTCTCTGCTCCCCTAAAATGTAAGCTCCACGAAGATAGAAATCTCTGCTTGTTTTAAGTACCTGGTGCTTAGTAACAAAGGAACATGATACATGTTGGATACATAAATGGAACGCGTGGATGAATGAATGGGCTGATGCTCGTACAGTAGGTGAGTGGTAGAGAGAGGATTTGCATTCAAGTTGTTTTCCACCATTCACTCATCACATGTGGCCCCAGGTGGGCTACAGGGCTGTGGGGAAAAAAAGGAGCCAGTGCCTGAGCCACTTCTGCTGCCCATGACTACATCACTGGCTGCAAAATAGCCTTGAACACTGGACTATTAGATTAAAAGTGAAGCAATTTAAAGAATGAGACCTTTGTTCTTGTCAAAGAGAACAGTCTGATTCCCTGTGGATTGCTTGCAATCCTGTTCTTTACCAGCATGGACTATACTTGCACCTTATCAATCAGAGGAACTTCCCCCCTGCAACTCCATGAACTAATTACATTAGTGCAAGATGCAATCATAAAACTGTCATCAACTGAAAAATCCAAGCTGCTATTCTGTGAATGCCTTCCTTCCAGGGTCGGCTGTTAACCGTGTCAGCCTCCATGTTCTCCAGCAGTGACAGGGTGGGGGGGGGTTGGACAGTGGGCTTAATTAAATCATTAACCTTCATCACCAGTTCCTTTTAAACCAAGGGAAAAAAACACCACCCAAAATGTAATGTGGTATTAGTATGAAATGTGGATCTTTTAGGACTTTCTCATATTCCATTTTTAGAACACAGACATAATTATCATGCCTAGCCGAGCATGCTTTGGAAGGTGAACTAAATGATGGCATGCATAATTGGGATTAAGCCCTTGGAGGAACGTGATGATGATTTTTATAATTCTACCCAAATGTAAGGCTCTCCTTATCCAGCCAGCGAGCCCAGCCTTGCGTGGCATAAATGAAATGACTGGGTCATGACGGCCCAGGATTGCTTGCCAGTAACATTGAAACCACTTAAGTCATTTCGACACACATCAGCCAAGGTCATCACTAGAGATGGACTTTCCCCTAAAGTCTAGAGCTTGGATGAGAGAGTGGAAAACAAAATGCGTGGTCACTCACCAAAAGCAGCTCTGCAGAGTTCAGGCTGTGTAACAGGCAAGGGCTCCCAACCGGGATCCTTCACCCTATTAACGAAGAGGGGTCTTCAGCACTAGGCTATCCTTCCCAAGTAATTATTCCTGGAATCTATGTTGAAGGTGGTTCATTTTTCAATAGTGTCCTGTGTCACTTCCAGTCGAAATGATACTAGGAAAATTGTTGGATGAAACAGAAGGCTTATTCCTGTCTTCAAACCCCATCTACAGCAACAGTTATCACCATACACACAGTCACATACCGATGAGAGCTTTGAATGAGGGAGTCCTCTCCCGTGGAGTTTTTCTCCTGAGACCTGGAGTTACAAGGGCAGAAAGGAAACCAAGTTGGATAGAATACATGTTATGGCATTTAGTCCTAACAAGAACCTGGTGAGGCAACTGTTGGGATTTATATCGAAGTGTGTCTGAGAGCAAAGGGTTCAGAGGGGAGTTAAGAAAGTGGCCCTGAGTCACACATCTAGAAAGGACAGACCTGGATGCTAGCCCTCACCTGCAAATCCCACCTCTCTGCCTTCCTAGGGAGGACCCAGGGAGCCCTATAATCAATTCTAGTTTTAATTATTCCTTGAATTATTCCTTTCCGCCTCGGCTTAGTTTTTATAGACCCATATGTCAGGCGTAAGTCAGAGAAGTGTTGCAGAACTCAGTGTTGAGAGACAGTCTCTAATTTGTGATGAACTAAATTATGAAAAACGAAATGACTGGATTTCTATGCCATAGGAACAATTGCGTGGGAAATTTTTTTATTTTTTTAATCTATGAAATCAGGATAGAGGTTAACTATGAAGAGATGAGAGCAGTTGACAATAAACAGGAAAAGGGGCTGGCCTGACTGCCTGCCTCGTCTGCACAGCCTTTACTCCCAAAAGCTTCGCCCAAACTGACAGATTTCTCAGTTCAATTCTTCTATCCCCTGGAGTTTCATGAAACTGAACTTCATTTAGTCTGATAAGCATCCACATTGGTGAATGCAAGTCATTTCCAGGTGTTTTAGTGTTTAGCTATCAATCACTGACCCATCATGAACTAATTTTAAGATTGCTTCCAGTGTCCGGTGTGAGTTCACATGCCCTGGCGGAACTGGAGTCAGGTTTGGATGGAGAGGGATTTGAAACATGAAATGCATTGAATTTAAGCAGAACTCAGTGGAACAAGCATTCCCTATCTCAAGAAAGCTCTGCCTGCCAGGAGGAGAGGTGCACAATGCCAGCAGGAGATTTGAGGTCAGAAGAAAGAGTCAATGCATATTTAGACTAGTGGTGGTTGATGATCTGGCACAAGAAAAATGTGAACAGTTTTCTCCAAACAATGCAATAGAGTGCATATCCTTGGGCCTTGCATGGAGAAGTCCTGTCCATACATTGGGGAGATGACCCTTACATATACAAGAACCTCTCCCCAGGAAGCCCTGATCCCTGGCACGGGCCCAGGCTGTCCTCTTGCATTATCACCCAGCCTTCTACTCACTCCTTTGTTGTACAATCTTTGCTTTTTTTCTCTGTAACTTCAGTCCTGTGCCTTCAGGCTCAGGTCCCTGAAGCCTACTTCCTTTTTACAAAGCTCACCTAAAGTTACTACTCTGGTTTATGGATTTGGGTCAGCTCTTCTCAGATCTTGAGTTTGCATATACCCTAATTTGCTATGCACTCACTGTGCTCGGAGACAGTCCTGAGGGCAAACCTTCAGCTCTTGTCTTTCCCACCCCTCATGCCATCAGAGCTTCCCTTTTCTACCTAAGCCCCAGCCTTCCTCATGTAGGGGGAGAAAACTCATATATCCATGCTGCAAGTTTTCTTCACCCACGTTTCCCTTTCTTCTTGCAGGGTTTGTCATCTGGCTTCTTTGTCTAGTTCCATAAGTACATTTCAGGTGTAAATGTACCTTGTGGCTCACCTAGAAATCACATGTCCATGGATAATAACATTTCTATGGGAAACTGTTTTTTGGATAGAACCAGTTGACTTAGAAATACTTTTTCTGACACAACTTGATTGTAAAGTGAAGGTAAACTGTATTCATTTCCTAGGGCTTCTGTAACAAAGTACCACAAACTGTGTAGCTTAAACAACATAGCTTCTCATTGTTTTCAAGGCTAGAAGTCCAAAATCAAGGTGTTGGTAGGATTGGTTCCTTCTGAAATCTCTGAGAGAAGGACCTGTTCTAGGCCTCTGTCCTTAACTTGCAAATGGCTGTTGTCCTGTTCATGTAGCATTCTCCTTGTGTTTGTGTCTCCATGTCCAAATTTCCCCTTTTTATAAGAATGTCAGTCATATTGAATTAGGGCTTCATCCAAATGACCTCACTTCACCTTGGTTGCCTCTGTAAAGACCCTATCTGCAAATAAGGTCACATTCTGAAGGTACTATGGGGTAGAATTCCAATGTATGAATTTGGGGAGGACACAATTCAACTCATAACATCGTCTGTTGATCTGCTGATGATACAGGTATTTTCACTAAAAATCATATATTTATTGATGAAAAAGAACAAAGATTTGTGGATGACAGCTATAGAGGCACCTTAACAATAAATCAGAGTTTCTCTAATGTCCATAAATAAGGATGAATTTGACTCTGCATTTTTATAGAAGCAAAGACCATGTAAGCATCAATGAATACCCACAAATTCGCATCCTATTAATAGGATGGCTTCTTCATCTTATTTGATATTTTCTTTTTTGGGGATTTCCCCCCCAAAGTCTCAAAGGGGACAGAAAAATTCCTTTTAGCTTAGTGTCTCTCAACCTGCCTGCATGTTAGAATCACCTGAGGGAAAGTTTAATAAAACATGGACCTCTGTGGAAACCTAGAGATTCTGATGGAACCGGTTGGTGGTGGGGTCCAGGTAGCAATAATTTTTTTAAAAGCTCCCCAGGTGATTTTTTTGTGTGGCCAGCTCAGTGAATCACTGCTCTAGCTTAAAACCATGTAACACTAAGCATTAGTTATTAAGTCGAGTATCAAAAATGTTTTTAATCCACTCCCAGCATATGAACATAAAGAGTGAAACACATTTCCTTTGCTGAGGGAGGAAATATCACTGACTGTGCAGCCTGGGTAGGAGGAAAGGGTTGGTGCTTTCAGAATGCAAGAGGTGGCACTCAGAGCTAACAAATAATAACGGAGGATGTTGGGGCAGATGTGCTTTAGATTGGACTGAGTTTTCTAATCATTGGGCGGAAATTGTGTTCAACAGACTGTGTCTGAGGAGGACAGAGTAGTGCGTGGAATGAATATGTGAGAAGCCTGCCTCTAGGAAAGCCAGAAAAGCTTGAGAGTTAAATCCAACACCTGGGATAAATGTGAATAGTAGACTACAAAACATACATATATATTATATATATATATAATATATATTTATATTTATATAAAGTAAATATTTCATATATATGTATATCTATTATAACTTTAGTTATAAGTTACACACACACACAGTTACTAAGGGCTTTACATGGCCCAAACAATGCCCTGGACCCTCCAGATATAAAAACGATTAAGGCACAGGCCATGTTGTTGGGGAATCCTCCCAATACCTTGTAGACAATTACATAACTATAATGTAAGGTAGAAGAAAAGGGATCACGTGAAGACATCCAGAGAGAGGTGAAGGAAAGAGTAGAATTCTAAGAGAGAAAAAGTACAGAGAAAGTTTCAGAGCCAGACACACCGATGGTTTTATCTTGCCAGTTTCAGCCACTTGGTATGTATGTGGCCTTTATTAAGGCAATTAACCTCCTCTCAAACCTCAGTTTTCACATGGGGATAAGGAAAACAAGCTTAATATATTGCTGTAAGGATTAGCAATTATGGATGTGATATGCCTAGTGCAGCGAGTAGGTACTCTGGAAATGGTAGCTTTGGGGTGAACACAGGAAAAGGGGACTATAAAGTTATTGTGATCATGTAATTTATCATCTAAATTGGGGCATTTCTTATTATAAAAGAAGTCATTGGGTGGGTCATTTTGATGGATGGACCCATCAAAAATAACTACCCAAAACATGAGGGAGTAGATAGGGCAGAAGCCAGGAGGCCATAGGCTTGAAAACACATGGAAGGTGGCCAAGTGGTAAGTCAAATTTAGATTAATTTCCCAAAAATATAGATAAGAAGAGGAGAGTGATTAAATGATAGGTAAAGAT
>NC_138371.1:9253157-9285474 GCF_054177405.1 Leptonychotes weddellii
ATCTTTACCTATCATTTAATCACTCTCCTCTTCTTATCTATATTTTTGGGAAATTAATCTAAATTTGACTTACCACTTGGCCACCTTCCATGTGTTTTCAAGCCTATGGCCTCCTGGCTTCTGCCCTATCTACTCCCTCATGTTTTGGGTAGTTATTTTTGATGGGTCCATCCATCAAAATGACCCACCCAATGACTTCCATGTTGAGAAGTGAGTGGAGGTTCTCAGCATTTATCTTACTAGACTCTCAGCCTCCCTCGTGAACACTGCTGGAATATTCTCTTGGTTCTGCTTCTACATCCTTGACTGTTGCTTCCTTCTTATTAACAGGCTCTCTTACTATACTCATATCTTCAATGTTGCTGTTCTTTGACATTCTGTCTTCAGAACTCAGAACAGTTCTACAGTGCCCTGGATAATGTCATCCACATCAAAATTTTCAATCTCTCCTCTATTAAGTTAATGCTTCTCAAATCTCTAAGTGTATCCAAAGCTTTAGATTCTTATATCCAACTCCTTCCTTAAGGAAGACTCTGGGATCTCATACAAGGTACCTGAAAGCCAGTATCCATAAAACGGAACTCATCATCAGACCCCTCTTTACCTCCTCATATCCCCATAAGCCCTGCTTAGTAAAAGTCTGAATACAGTCTGAAGTCAAAGTGCTTCCGGTATGAATTTTAGTTCCATCACTCCCTATCTGTGTGACTTTATGCAAGCTGTTTGACATTTATGCATTTTATAAATGAAAATAAATTTTAATCTAAGGATGAAAGGGAAAAGATGAAATTCATGTTGAAGAACACCTGGCATGTAAGTCCTCAATTAACGATAGCTATTATTATTATTTCAGTATTATACTCTTTTTTGTTGGGGCACTACTGCCTACCCATTAACTCAAGCTAGAAGCCCCAGGGAATACTTTTGATTCTGCCTTCCTCACTCTTGGTATCTAATCAATGACTAACCCCCACTGACTTTACCATAAGCATTTCTTAAATTTGTATTCCCTTTTCATTTCTGATTCTATTCTCTTAACTGAAATCTCATGAGATATTTTCTGGAATATGGGACACAGTCTCTCAAAGGGTCGCTTGGATTCCAGATGTGTCTCCCTCAAATCCATTTTGAACCCAGCCTTCAGAGTGACTGACTTAAAAGTCAAATATGACACTGCCACACTCAAGCTTAAAACCCTCAGATGACTACCATGTCCAACTACCCAAGTAAGTTAGACCCTCACATGGTGTGTGAACTAGGAGCCTGATGCCAAACCCCTGAAGTACATGTAGGGGTGTCATGGAATCCTGAACATAAAACTGAGTTGGCTGGACCTTCCAAAGAAATGAGGTTGATGATTGATGTGGAGAGTGTCAAGGGAAACAGTTCCTTCTTTCCTCACTCTCTTTCTTAAAGTGTCATGCACCCTAACTCACACAGGTACGTGCACCTGTTCACACATTCACGCACATGCACACACACACACATATAGACACCACATGAAATAAGAACAGTGGAAGATGATCACTCTCTAGCAATAGTGCAAGTGAGAGTAGTGTTTTGGGGTAAAGGAGACAGGTTTTGCCTAAGAAGAAAAAATTAAACAAACAAAAAAAACAAGATTGACATAAACAAAAAACAGTATAGGAAATATAGGAAAGTTCACATTAGAAATAAACGTGATAGGGCGCCTGGGTGGCTCAGTCGTTAAGCGTCTGCCTTTGGCTCAGGTCATGATCCCAGGGTCCTGGGATCGAGCCCCGCATCGGGCTCCCTGCTCTGCAGGAAGCCTGCTTCTCCCTCTCCCACTCCCCCTGCTGTGTTTCTGCTCTCACTCTCTCTCTCTCTGTCAAATAAATAAATAAAATCTTTAAAAAAAAAAAAAGAAATAAAAGTGATGGATGAATATTTAAAAAATAAATAATGGTAATTTTGACTTCAGGAGAACTTTTAGATATAAGATATACATGTATCTTCCCTATAATATATACAATTTATATGTATTACATGTGTATTATATATTATACATATGTTACATATAATATAAAAGGAAATTTAAGGAAAAATAGTGTAGATAATTTTTAAATAGAGTTTGAAAACACAAGAATAAGTTATTTAATCATTTTATTATTTTTTTAATCATTGATTTTAAAATGTTATTGGAATAGAGTAAGACTTAAGACACTCTAATGTAGATTAAGAGAACACGTTGGAGGCTGAGATAGGAGAGGAGGAAAAAAGTTCGCTGACAGTTTTAATTGGATAATTAATGAGAATCTGAAACTAGGCAGTCTCAATATTCATAGTGTAACAGTAGTGTAATGTCTGATTTGAAAAACTCTTATTTCAGTCGGGTTATGGTTGCAGGTTTCTGATCTTCAGTCACTGTTTGGGGATCTAGGGTGGAAGCCAAGGACCCAGAGAATACTGCTGAGTATTGCCAAAGTTATGAGTCAAGCTCATGATTGAGAACATGTCACATTGATGTGTAGATGGCAGTAGGATGAGACCACATGGCAGAGGTTGAGATTGGGTGGGAAACTAGACAAACAGGACCTATCAAGGGGGATGCAGAGGTTTCAGCAATGAGTGGCCACGCTCAGGAAGACCTACAGAGGCAGCAAAGAGGCAGAGGTGTTGCTCCTGACTCAGCACATGAGGAGATTGATAGCACTGATAAAGCAAATGGAGTGAATGAAGTTCTGATTCTAGGACTATTATCTAGAATAGTACAATAGTGCATTGCTATTTTTTTCCTATTTACACTACTTTCTACCTCTATGAAGTGAACCTGTGGGTATTAATTCCAGCAAGAAGGTAACGGAAGGCCTGCCAATGAACCCTGTCTTGATGAAAACAAAAGTTTGAAATCATCTCATGAAAAATTAATTAAGGGTGGTGTAAGGTGCTTTTGGCTGCAAATAACACTGAGCCTAGAGGCAGCTGATTACAGAATTCATCTGCTCAGCAATATGACATCTTCAAGGACTCAGTTCCTTTCTAAATTTTTACTCTGCTGTCTGCACCACCTTAGCCATCATTGTCCAGCTTGATCACAAAATGGCAGCCTGCCCTCAGAAATCCTGCCTCTAGACAACTATCCACACACAACTCACCAAGGAACAGGAGAACACTGGAGCCTCTTCTTACACCCTTTTGTAATAATGAATAAGACTTTTCCCAGGAGGCTTTGAGCAGATTTTCACCGTTATTTGTTGACCAGAATTTTTATCACATGCATATACCTGTACTGATTATTGGCTGAGGGCATAACATCACTACAACTAGACTATGCTAACTTCATTCACTAACTGGGTGTATTGAGTAAGTCCAACTCCTGAGCTCATGAGAGGGGAAGGTGAGGCAAGAGGTGGAAAGGAAATGGCAATCATGTTGCTTGTGTCTGTCTTTGGAGTGTTTCAGTGTCATTTGAAATTACGTTAGGGAAGAGGATCACATCTGAATTGAACTTCTCAGAATAACTACTCTCTCTCATTATTGTAAGGTTCAACCCCCTCATTAGTTGGCATTTCATTTAGGTAGGGATTGGGGGAAAGTTGGTCTGACCTTCCCTGTTGTCCTCATAAGACTTTACAGTAAAGGACTGGGGGAGAAGCAGATTGTTGGACATTGTTTCCATTGCTGAAACACGTCAACAGTGTTTTCTAAATTGCAAAAGCAGAGATTCAAAGCAAATGCACTTCTAGTCATATCTCTGCAAACAAAGGCTGGAAATGTGCTCACTTGCAGCTATCAGAAGGACCCAGTTAGGAGGAAAGATACTCCAGGAAGGGTGAGATGACTGCAAGATGATTGCAAAATTTAGAGCTAAGAATTCATCACTCCTATAAACAAATTTAAGTAGATTAGCTTGAACAGAGTCAAATGTCTAATGATGGCCTAAAGTAAAATTGTAATTTCTTGAACTACTTGAACAATGGCATTATATTTTTGGTAATCTCAAAATTAATGGTGGGAAAACTAACTTAGTTATAAACTTCTAAACTGTCCCCTGCCTTGTGAAATATATTATAATAGAAATTACTGAACCCAAAGTAATTTAAAGTTTGCCGTGAGTAAATCTCTGATACTGCTGATGCAGATATTTAACTATTTTTTGATTCCAAGATATATCCTAGGAATTTGGTGATAGGGTGTGGAGGGAATAGGGGTGGACAGGGAGTGCCTTTCTCCTAAACATTAAACACAACACAACACACACACACACACACCCTTGATTGATTAATTGTGTTGATTAGTTGAATTCCGTTGTTTTAAAGTTGACTTTAGATTGTTCTTTGTATTTTCTACTCCATCTATGATTCTACTCTCTTACATCAAGATGAGCTCACTTTGAAGACCCAGATGGATCTCATGGCACACAGAAATTGCCCAGGCACCTCTTTGGGTTTCATTATAACTTTCATTTGATTAGCTGTGCTTTCATATTCACTGCCTGATCTAATTTTCACAGAAGCTGTGTGCATTCAATGGAGCAGACCTCAATATCGTCATTTTATGGATGAGCAAACAGACGATTGGGTTTAAATAAGTTTTGTAAAATCATACAACTACTTAGTGGCAAAACTGAGATTTAAGTTCAGGTACTTTCTCTCTAAATAAAGACTTCTTCCTCCTCATGGTATAAAAGTCTGATCTATATTGTCTGACCCTAATTTTACATGTTAGGTTAGAATGACCATAACTACTCTCAAACTTGGAAGAACACGAGCATAATTCCTTTAGAATGCAGAAGTGCTGTGATAATACACCATTGTTCTTCTCTTTCTTAATATGTAGAAGAATCTCTAAAGGAGAAATCAGGAAGACACTTATTTGAAGGGTTTTCTTCTACCATTTTCAAAACAAGGGCTAGAAGTTGGACAAATTTGTTGTTTAATGTGTGTAGAAATGGAAAGACAGTGGCAGGCTTGCACAGGATTCAGAACTCAGGCTTTGTTGTCACAGAACTTCCCCCAAACTTCCCCCAAGCTTACCCTCACCCCCACTTGCCACTGACTCTAGACTCTGGGACTAACCTAAAATAGCCAGTCCTGAGTTTCATCCTCACAAAATTCAGCTGATACAAGCTAACCTATTGTGCTTTGATTCACAACACTCAACAAATGTAGTTTGAATATTACAACCAAGGAATCCAAGCAAATAAACTAGCCTCTAATTTTGCAGAGAAAGAAGTCATCTGATAGAAATTCCCAACATATCTATAGGCTTATCTTTATTGGATGGTGCATCCTTTCGTCCTTTTCTCTGGATGTGATGGAAAAGCTACCATTTAACTTTCCAATGCTCATCATTTTGTGTTTCCAACTCCATCTTCTCCTGACTTTTAAGCATTGAACATTCCAAGCCTCTTTCCTTTAAAGCACTCTTTCTTCTCCTTCCTGTGTCAACACAACCTCTGGTTTCTCCACATCTTTCTGGTTGTTCTTGACCATTACTCCTACACTCCCAAGCCATTAATGACACAAGTTCCTTGGGGTGTGTGTTCCACGTCAACTCCCTATCTGCCCCTATGAATGCCAGTCATTCCCATGTTTAAATTACCATCTATTGATCTGATTCACAAATTCCCAAATAAAACTCAAACATCTTTTGTTATTCAGGTCCCAATATCCTACTGTGTACTGCAGTTACCTTTTCTTTTAGCTTTCCAACCAGTATGGGAATATTAACATGTCACAGTGTAAAATCATTTTTCACCCTATAATCATTCCCTCTCCTATATGCTCTCTATGGTACTCCCAGTTCACTCAATGCCCAGCTCACAGGACTGGGCACCATGCTCCACCACTCATTCCCTCCTGCACACCCTTACTTCAGCAAAGCTTTCATTCCACAATTAAATTTCTGGAATCCTCTCAGTTCCCTCTCTCTCCTGCCACTTGTCGAATTCGGGCCAGCATCTTTTTGCATTTGGATTTCTGTAAGAGCCTCTCTTTCCAAGTTTGCCTTACTTGAATCAGATTTCCTTATCGCAGCCAAAACTGTTATTCTCACAGGCAAAACCAATATAGCCAATCTGCTGAAAATATGTCAAGAGTTCCCTGTTTCTTTCAGGATGGAGTGCCTGCATGATCTGGTTTTTGCTTAGTTTCCAAGTGGCCAGTTTTGCTTTTTTCAGCAACATTTTTTTTCCAATTCAGTGTTATTACACATAGAGATTGTTGTGATTTTTATTCAATTTGGTATCCTCATTAGAGTAAGAGCAGTGAGTTATGCTTTACAAACACCGTATTACTTCTACATCATTGTGATATGGTTTTATGTTGAATGTATATAGGGGAAAAATAACATTGGAATTATGGCAATAACCACATGTGTAAGCCAAGCACTCTACCCGGACACAGTACTGAGCTTGCCATTACTAAGCGTTTTAGTTCCTTACAAGTGCTATAGCTTTCTCATATGTGCTTTTCCCTTTGTTTGGATCATTCTCCTTTCTTCCTTACTGTCTTCCAGGTATCTCAGTTTTAGCCTGTTAATTATTCTAAAGCCTTCCCTGATTCCAATAAACTGGTTTTAAATGTTTCTTTTATGGAAACTCAGAAATCCTACTCTTCCCCTAACATGATAGTCATCACACTGTAAATGCAATTGTCTGTTTACTGCCCCTTCCTCTCCAACTAGACTGTAAGCACCATGAGGGTTAGGAAAATATAATAATAATGATAGATATTATATATATCCCTGGGCTCTAATAGAGAGTCTGACATATAATAAATGTGTAATAAGCACATATTGCTGAAAGAATAAATCATTGAATGAATAATAACATTTCAGTTGATCCCTGAAGGATTGGTAAACTTCAACACTCCAAGTTAGGAAAGACATTCCAACAGGAAGGATAGCATATAGCAACACACAGAATTAGAAAATTTGGGAACATGAATAAGAAACTGAGAAGTGAATATTTTGACAAGAATCGTTAGTAGGCTAAACAGTAGGAGGATAAATCTGGAGGGAAAGAAGCCTGTCAGAAAGCTAGTGTAGTAATAGAGGTAAGAAGGAAGAACATTTTTTAATTGAAGTAGAGTTGACACACAATGTTACACTAGTTCTAGGTGTACAACGTGATTCAACAACTCTATATGTTATGCTATGTTCCCCACAAATGAAGCTACACATCTGTCGCTATGCAACACTCTTATGATACCACTGACTATATTCTTTATACTGTACCTTTTATCTCTGTGACTTTCTCATTCCATAACTGGAAGCCTGTATCTCCCACTTCCCTTCACACAGTTTGCCCATCCTCCACCCCTGCCCCTCTAGTAACCATCAGTTTGTTCTCTGTATTTAGGGGCCTGCTTTTGCTTTTTGTTTATTCATTTGTTGTGTTTTTTAGATTCCACATATAAGTGAAATCATATAGTATTTGTCTTTCTCTGAGCAACTTATTTCACTACCGTAATATCCTCTAGGTCCATCCATGTTGTTAGAAAAGGCAAGACCTCATCCTTTTTTATGACTAATATTCCATTGTATACATATACCACATCTTCTTTATCCATTCATCAGCTGATGGATACGTGGGTCGCTTCTATATCTTGGCTATTGTAAATAAAGTTGCAGAAAGGAAGACCATTTTAAAAAAATATTTACTTATTTATTTGAGAGAGAGAGAGAGAGGGTGGGGGAGGGGCAGAGGAAGACAGAGAGAGAGAATCCCAAGCAGACTCCCTGCTGAGTACAGAGTCCAACATGGGGCTTGATCTCATGACCCTGAGATCATGACCTCAGCTGAAATCAGGAGTTGGACGTTTAACCAATTGAGCCACCCAGGCACCCTAGGAAGAACACTTTTGATGAGAGTCTGAATATTATATGGGACCTTGAAAAACATCAGACCATTACAATAGGTAAGACAAGCCATTCAGACTGATTTTCTGAATATACAAATAAAAATAAATCAAGAGACAAAAGAATCTAACCATTTTATGTGATTCTGTTCTGAATGATGGCTTGACATACTATTAGAAATTGAGAAAGGACAGGCTTCTATTGGTTAGCAAGTATCCAGTGATTATTGGCATCTTTTTCTTTCCATTGGCAAAAGACAAATGAAGTATATTCCCCAGCATCAGAGTGAGATGTTAGAAAAAATGAAATCTTGCCATTTGTAATGATGTGGATAGAACTAGACGGTATTATGCTAAGTGAAATAAGTCAGAGAAAGACAATTATCATATGATCCCACTGATATGAGGCATTTAAGAAACAAGGCAGAGAATCATAGAGGAAGAGAGGAAAAAATGAAACAAGATGAAACCAGAGAGGGAGACAAACCATAAGAGACTCTTAATCTTAGGAAACAAACTGAGGGTTGCTGGAGGGGAGGGGGTTGGAGGATGGAGTGGCTGGGTGATGGACACTGGGGGCGGTATGTGTTGTGGTAAGTGCTGGGTGTTTTGTAAGACTGATGAATCACAGAACTGTAACCCTGAAACAAATAATACATTAAAATAAATAAATAAATAATAAAAAAGAAATTCATGGCCAGGCAGGTCTAGGTGGTGGGTTATGTATTTTGAATGCTAACTTGCAAAGACTTGAACACACATGGCATTACTGTAGGTTTCTTCATATGTACAGCTATATTCCTTCCCAAAATACTGAACTAAACTTGAACATTAATATCAGAATCTAAATAAGTTCATTTCTATCAGTTAAGACATTTTGAACAAATAGAAACAAATGTTTATTTTATAGAAGTCACTGAAAATAACTCTAAAATGTTTTCCTTTTTAGATAAATTTTATTTATCTAAATAGCTTTTATTAGGAAAAAGGAAACCATCAAAAAGCAGAAAAAAGAAAATAATCATCCGAAGTTCCTTCTTAAGGAAAAAAAAAAAGTGCCTGACACACACCGGACACTTGATTCACCTCTACTGAAGCCGCAGATAGAAGTGATGATGAATTTCAGGTGTCAGAAAAGTCATGAGAAAAAGGTTTTGATTTCTTGAAATCACATTGCACATGGGGAAGTTGTGCGCCAAAATCATCACAACCCCCAACCCCATCTCATCTCTTCCAAAAAGGCAAAACTTCACTTCCAATGAAGAACTGAGAGGGTAAGACAGACCTACCATAACTCTCAGAAAATGTCCTGTAACATGTTTTTTAAATGAATGGTCATACCCAATGTAATCTGTCATTATATTTTATAAAAAATGAAATAGAATAGAATGAAAAATGCAGGCCTGAATCACATATTGTAAGGCTAAGTATTGTATTAATTTTTGTTTCAGTTACGTGTGTATGTTTGTATCTGTGTGTGTGTGTGTGTATGGTTGTATTTGTGTGTGTGTGTGTGTGTGTGTGTGGTTTTTACTGGGTCATAATGCAGAATACAATATCTAATACATTTCTTTCAGTCAGTCATGGTCAAAAAGGTTTGAAAGATCCTGCCCATCCCCAGCCAGCTCCCTTGTTCTGCTCACATCCTGCAGAGTGTGTTACAGCCAGAAATTTCCAGCTCCATGGAAACGTTCCTGCCTGGTGTCTCCTGCTTTAGCACTAGAGATGAACGCTAGCTGACTTAATAGCTTGTCTCTCTCTATGTTGATGAACTGATAGGGGTTAGTGTGCTTTCTATTTGTCCCTCCTGTGTCCCAATCCAACCATTCCCAGCCACCAAATCCTTACAGTGCAAATGTGTGCAAAGGGCCAGTGTTTGTTCTCAAAGTACAATATAAACTTGCATTAAAGAGTTAGTTGTCAAAGAATTTTACTATTTGAAAAAATTTAAACTTAAATAGACCCTCACACTATATTTCTATTCACAGTCTGCCTATTCGCATCCTTGCTCCCCCATTCAGCTTTGGATAGCTTTGGATCATCTTTGTCATTCAGTGTCCAGAGACAACTTGGACTTGAAAGTTGTATTGGTGCAGCCACCCAAGGTTTCAAGGTCACAAGGTCCCTTTGCATTCTAACAATAACATCAGAATAGAAAAGAAATATACGATTTACGAATCGGGAAACATCTCTAAACATTAAAGAATTTGAAGTTAAGGTAGAAATTGCTTTATGGGTGGCACAATGACACACATTCCCAGGCCTGATTCTGGAGGATTCAGCAAGCTCCCTAATTAACAAAGAAGTTTGGTTATTTTTACTTAGGGGTATAGCCCTAAGCTGAGAGGCCACCCTTCTCTTTGTCCCCCTGAGGTTTTCTTTTAGGAAAGGAGACTTTGATTAGGTTGTTCTGGGTGGTCTGGGAGCACAGCTGTGCTGACCTACTAGAGCAGCTGAGAGGTTCCTCCACCATGCCCTTTACCAGGCCAAGGGCCATCTTCGAAAAGCAGGCCCTGACCTGCCTGCTTTGGTGAGGATCACTCCACCTGGCTATTTCCCTCTGGCTTAAGGCTATTCAAGCTGCTATAATGAAATACTATAGACTGGGTAGCTTATACATCACAGAAATTTATTTCTCCCCATTCTGGAGGTTGCAAGTCTGAACTCAGGTGCCAGCATGGTCCCCCTGCCACATCTCAGACTTTTTGTTGTGTCTTTACATGGCGGAGGGGCAAGGGAGCTCTCCCGGGTCTGTTTTATATGGGTACTAATCCCATTCATGAGGGCCTGACCCTCATGAGCTAATCACCTCCCAAAGGCCCCACCTCCTAATACCATCACTTTAGGGGGTAGGTTTCAACATAAGAATCCGGGGGACACATTCAACCATGGCACCTACCCTCACAGGTGCTCTGCAGAGGGATTGACCATGAAAGCAGAAGGAAGCCAGCTGGCTCACCAGACAGCAGCAGGCACGAAGGAGTTACAGACCCTTCCTTCAGTCAGTCCAGTTCAAGAGCTCAGTTTGCACATGGGAATGAACAATGCAGACCATGGAAATAGTAAAAGCAAGAGCAATAGAAGCTGGAATGATGAAAGGCCGCTTGAGGTGGCGCCCCAAGACCTAGGGAATGATTGCAGCAGTACTTGAACCTGGGTCTTCAACCACAGCAACAGTAGGTTCATCCCTTTGCATTCTAACAATAACATCAGAATAGTGCTTTATAGTTTGCAAACAGCGCTTACATATATTACTTATTTCACCTTCTTAACAACACTGTGAGGTCATTATCCAGATTTTACAGACTACAGAGCAGAGAATCTGAGAGATTAAGTGATTTATTCCAGTATCACAAAATCCTAAATTTCAAAACTGCAATGCAAATGAGAAGCTACACAAATTGAAGTACCTTGCAAAATACTGAGGAGCAAGGATGCTAAAGTGTTCTTTGGGATTGCATTCAAACAAATGAGGGGTCAAAAACTTAAGGACAGCAGAAATGGGCTAGGGAAAGAGGGTACCTAAGTTACCAGTGAGCTAGGAGTGGGAGAAGCAGGTTGAAGAACAAGTCGAGAATGTGTAAGAGAGTAAGGAAAGTGACAAATGGGCCCCATGCTAGACAGAAAAAATACCAGGCTAGCAATCACTCAGGTAATAAAATGTGTCAATTATTCAATGTCACTTTGGATTCCCTCTACTTTTCACAGCAACCTTTCAAATCAACCCAAATCTCCTAAAACAAAACAAAACAAAACAAAACAAACCTGTCACTGTTTCATTACAGGTGGTGGAGACCACACATACACCACTTCTGGGGACTCAATGCTGATGAGCTAGTGTCAGCCTTCTCTTGAGATCACCATCATGCAGAAGCTGTTAGAATCTCAGGATCCCAAAGAAAGGAAGCTGCCCACTGGGCGATCTGCAACCCCACTTTTGAAATCTGGAACCATGTCTTCAACTACCACAACAGACAGTCCCCAAAAGTGATGTCAAGAAGTAATAGCAAAAGTTTATTACTTATAAATACATTACAAGTCAAACTGCTTCCGGAAGTAGATGTGTGGAAAGAACAGGAAGGGGCTGGTTATTTGTGTGCACATGCGCACGTGCGTGTGGGCTTGTACTCATGACTTTCGTGACATCAAACAGTTTTAGCTCTGTGCATATGTTACTTTGAGAAAAGTGTAAAATTAACATTAGAAATTAAAAACAAGAAGAGTAGAGGGCAAATGAAAGGTGAGGTTAGCCAAGTATGAATCAAAGAGCAGTGCCAGATGGAGAACACGTTCATTCTGGCCCAAGCATAAATCCGGGGAGCTGTCTGGAGGACTGCAGCCCTGAGGAGAGAGACAGTGAAACTTTCTTCATTTCCTTGTGGGCAACATGGAGGAAAGGGCACCCTATCAGGATGCAGAAAACCTGCATTTTTGATTCCCCGTTCATTAATTCACTCCATTCATTCATTTACTCCGCCAGTATTTACTGAATGCCTCCCATGCAGGCACATCTGTACCGGGAAAACAGGACAGAGGCCCAGCTCCACTGAAGCTGACATTCTAATGAGAGAGAAAATTAAATAAATAAGTGAATAAATAAAAAATATTGTATGAGACAATATTTGTAAGTGCTTTGAAAAATATAAAGCAGAATAAGGAGGAGTTTTGTCTGAAGAAGACCTCTCTAAGATCTGACCCCAAGATCCCCACCTTTTGATAGACACACCCTGGATAATCCTCACTCCTGAGTGCTGGTGGAATTTGTGAACACGTTGGGATTTCATTACTGAGATTATATTATGTGGCAAAATGAATCTTATAGATACAATTGAGATCCTTAATCAGTTGACTGAGTAAATGAAAAGGGAGAATTTTCTGGGTAAACATGATCTAACCCTTTAAAGGTGAACCCTTTAAAAGGGTCTAGGGCATCCTAGAAGTCAGAAGTTCTCTCCTGCTGACCTGGAAGAAAGGAAACCATCATGTTATGAACCATCTGTGGAGGGAGCCAATTAGCTAGGAGCTGAGAGGTGGCCTCTAGTTGTTAAGAGCTATCCTGGTTGACAGTTTAAAAAAGAGGGTCTTCATTCTACATCCATTAGGACCTGACAGATTTAGGGAGAGGACATCAAGCTCCAGATGAGATCTCAGCCGGCCAACACCTTGATTTTAGTCCTACGAGATCCTGAGCAGAGAACTCAGTTATGTTGTGTCTAGATTTCGGATCTACAGAAAATGAGATTATAAATAAGTGATGTTTTAAACCACAAGGTTTGTGGCAATTTGCTTATGAAGTGATAGGAAATCAATACAGCATGATCTTAGCAGGTTGCAATTTTGCTTTCCCAAAAGGCAAGTCAAACAATTTGCTAACATTCCTCACCAAATCCCATCTCTCAAGCTTCCAGAATTTCACTTCCAAGGGAAAAGAGAAGGCAGAGCAACCACAAGTTCACATGGATATTTTTTCTATAATTGCACTGGAGAATACCTGGCAGCCAGAACAAGGTCCTTCATTGACACAGGGCCCTCCCCTTGCTAAACAAGGCCTGGTTCACCACTTACTGGGGACTGGCCTGGTTATCAAACATATGGAGCACAGTAATGACACATAGGGACTAATTCCTGACTTGAGGATGGATGAGGTGAGTTGGCTCCCTTTGTCTCAAAGCTTCTCAGAGTAATGATGTTTTATGGCCCTTTATGATAGCCCATTACCCCCCGCAAAAAAGGAGGACAGCAGAAAATGAATATTTTATTGGCTCCCATACAGTGGGCATGGCCTGAAATAAAAATAAATGTTCTATGACATTCATCTTTATAAAATGCATTTTCTATAACCATAAAAGGATTCAATGATTCATCTTTTTACATGTCTCTCTGCAGTAATGATAGTAAATAATTGTAGTCATATTCTTAGATGGTCCTTATGCTGGGAAAAGTTTTGCTCAGGTAGTAACAATTTTCTCTTATACAAAGAAAAATTATGAACACACTGGTTGGGAATGGACTTCATTTCAGTATTGCTGTTAGATTTTTCTCAATCAGATAAGGACTGATTTTGGTGGGGGGAGCATGAGCTAGGATTTTCTGCAGAATAATCTTGAGAGCCTCGATATTTCCCCAAACACCAGTTAAAAGCCCCAAACATGAAAAATTCCCTTTTATACAAATGAGTTGCAAATGACATTGAAAGGGTGAAGTGACATTGTGGGGGTACCACTGACTATCTGGCAATAGCTATGAGATGAGTCTCCATGAAGGCGGTAAAACAAAAAAACAGAACAGTCAAGTCAAGGGAGAAAAAGTAATACCTAAAAGGCATTCATGTTGCAGGAAGGGTCAAAGGTTCAACTGGGACAAATTTTGATTGCTATCCTTTATCTGATCCACTTGCTGAATTCTCCTATGCATTGTATTAATTTTTACTTGTTTATCTTGTCTTTCTCTAGATGGAACCTATTAACTATTTTTATTAATTTCTTAACAAAATCTAAAATGATCGGCCACTCCTTCCTTGTTGAAAACATTCTCTTTGCTCACCTTCTCCCCCTGCACACTCTGTCATTTTTCTTCCCCGGCATCTTTGGCTACTCATTCTCATTTTATTCTTCTAACACTTTCTCCTCTAATGAAACATTCAATTTTAAAGTTGCATAGGATTTGTCTTTGGACATATTTGCTTCTTGCTCTACATTCTGCCTTTCTGTTTCTCCTACACCTTATCTAGTCCCATCACTTCGATTACCACTTATATTAAGAATGTAGTTCAATATAGCTGCTGTATCTTTAGTTGTATCGTGGTTTCTTAGGCAGAAAGAAAGGGGAAGGGCACATGGACAAAAGACAAACACCATCCCTGCAGCTCCCAGAAGAGTTCCTTTTATGAGACTGATGCGCTACCTACTGCGCTAACGAGGCACCTGGGAGAGTTCCTTTTATGTCTCATTGAACAAATCTGAGTCATATGGCCAACTGATTTGTTAATAAGTCTGGAAATGTGTGCATTTTTAGTTGGACATATTATCTCTTTGAACAAAATCAGAGTGCTGTTAGCAGTAGAGAAACGGAGAATGAATATTTGGTAGACAGTGATTCTCAAATCCGTGTCTTCAGTCTTGATCTGATTTTGGAAATCTAAACCAATATACGACATGTTTATTTCACATGCTCAGTTGGATACCTTTGAACACCTCAAATGAACTAGTCCAGTGATATTTCCCACTCAACTTACTTCTGCCTCCCATTTTCCAATGTCGGGACATGATTGGGTCAATCATTTAGTTAATTAAAGCCCAAACTTCTGCATCATCTTGTCTCTCACCAGTTCCCTCCATCCTCAAATTATCATGTCCTATCTCACTTTGAATATATCTGCTTCTCACTAACCTTAATCCTCCCACTCTGGTCCAAGATACCATTCTCTCTTACCTAAAATACTGTGATAGTTTCCTAACTAATCTCTTTGCCATCAATTTTTGCTCATTTCAATAAATTTTTCATATTTTTACTTTGAGTAAAAGTGTGAATCTGATCTTAACTCTTCCCTGGTTAAAGTCAATTAATATTTCCAAAATTCTTAATATAGCCTAAAACTCCTGTCTAACTTGGCTCTTACATTCCTCTGCAGATTCTATTACACCATGGCTACTTTCTCCACTTGAACCATGTGGGATGTTCCTCATTTTCTTTGAACATAATGTGCACTGCTTTATTAGTCAACTAGGTATTGCAAGAATTAAGCATAGATATTATTTTATTTTATTAGATTTTTTTATTTTTTTAAAGATTTTATTTATTTATTTGAGAGAGAGAGAAAGCATGAGCAGTGGGAGGGGCAGAAGGAAAAGCAGACTCCCTGCTGAGCAGGAAGCCTGATGAGGAACTTGATTCCAAGACCCTGAGATCATGACCTGAGCCAAAAGCAGATGCTTAACTGACTGAGCCACCCAGGTGCCCAAGCATAGATATTATAACCAGTAACTTTAAATCTTGCCATTGATCACTTATGATTATTCTATTCACATCAACCCATTTGTGACTATCCTCTGATACAGCCTTTAGTCCAAAGTTGAAGCAAAACTCAACAGTTTGTCAACTTAACCAACCTCTCCACAACCACCCAAATGTACACACACACCCACATTTACTCACATTTCTCAAAACATAAGTGAGCAATGTATATTTTCATGGCTATTTTGTGTGAAATATGAGAGGATTTCCACTCACTTAAACACATGAAACTGCTTTAAAAATACCCCTGGATGCATTGGTAGGGGCTGTGTCATCTGCTAGGCAGGAGTCCTCTTCTCCCTGATCATGAGACCACACAGCATTCATCCAACTTTCTTTCTGTCTCCTTCCTGATTGTGCATGGTGCCAGCCTTACCTCACTTAGGCTTATCAACATCCCAACAAAAGCTTTCTCTATCTTGTTTCTTTATGTTCACAGTCTGGCTCTCTCAGTTTACAGACGTTGCTCAAGTAATGTCTAAATTATTGGGGATTAGACTCCCAACTGCAAGAGTAAAACTTCCTTGATGTTCCTCTGGGCATATTACTTTAGCTGTCATTGTTCTTCAAACAAGGCAGTGAGAGGGTCCTCTACCTTTAGCACTAGCCACATATTATGTTGAAAGACCTTTACAGTTTTGATCTTCTATCTTACTGAGGCTTATTAAATGTTATTCAAAAGTAGTAGGCCAATATTTTAAAAAATGTCTCTAACTTCAAATCCATTATTAAGCATATTACTGTTACAAATCAAATAATAATTGTTGAAAGTTAAAAGATGAGTTACCACTTTCTGACAATAAAATAGGTCATGGGCTGAATATTCTATTCAGTAGAATCCACTTCTAAAGTAGTTAAAAGAACTGTTGACTTTATTATTATTATTTTAGATAGGAGGAACAAGCTTTAAAATAAGGTTATTGTTATTTTACTTGTATATCCTAAATCAAGTGAATAAATTACCTTTTTGAGATATGAAGGAACATTTGGCTGCCAGTATCATGCCAAAGGGAAGGTGGGGAGATACTTAGCTGGCAATAAATTTTAACTCTAAGCTAAGAGTGTGAGGAGATTGATAAAGAACCATTCAAGAATGTGTAAGCAAGAGACTCAGTTACAGATTCAAGTGTGGCAACAAAGGTATTATAAAACAACTCCTAGAGAAAAGAAACTACATAAAGATACCAAAAATACTAATGTTGAAATTAATGAGGTTTTGAGACATTTTTTAAGAACAGCTATTTTGATGAGTTAATTTGTGCTGAAAGAGGCACTGATGTTCATGATTATAAATCTCCAGAGTCTGAGCAGAGATACCATTTGCAGTCTAGGCAGAACATAGCCATTGCCCATGTTTGGAATCTAGATAAGACCCAGAGGACAACATGTTATCAAATTGCAAATTCAGTGATCTTCATCTGGAACTGAATTTCAACTGGGAACTCACAATGAATAACATCTTATTTTAGTTATTCTCCCTAGGTTATTTGCATGATTGAGAATGTTTTACTTTTTCTCCCACTTCTCTCTTTTTTTCTCAACCAAAATTCTTCATATACCACTACAAGATAATGTTTTCAGATACTTTTCTCTCTGTATGCATGGAATAGCTAAAACTGAGTTCCTGATATTCTGCTCCAAACCATATCCTCTTCAGGCTCACCCATAACTTTATTCATCTAGATGCTCGAATTGATGGACTTATTTTCTGCACTGACCTTTCTTTTTCTTCTACAGCCCACATTTTTTTCCATTACTAAATATTTTTAGTTCTTCTTTCAAAATATATTTGGAGTATGATCATTTCCCATCACCCCCATTGACACCACCCTGAAATAAGTCACACTTCCTGTTGATTATTGTAATAGCCTCCTACTGGGGCTCCTGGCCTTGCCTCCCAGGAGGAGAACAGGCAGAAGGATCCTGTTAAAAAAGGATTTCTTTGCTCAAAACTCTATTTCATCCTCATTTCACTCAAAGTAAGTTTCAGTCCTTACCATGACCTGATCCGCTGCTGATTCCTTGGCTTCATCTCCATCCCTATCCCACTTTTCAAGACTCTAGCCACATGGACTCCTGGGTGAGTATAGGACCTCCAAGAAGCAGACACAAAGATGGAATGAAATGGGCAAGAGATCTACTGGTAGAAATTGACAAAGAGGGGTGCCTAGGTGGTTCAGTTGGTTCAGTGTCTGCCTTTGGCTCAGGTTATGATCCCAGGGTCCTGGGATTGAATCCCACATTGGGTTCCTTGCTCAGTGGGGAGCCTGCTTCTCCCTCTGCCTGCCATTCCCCCTGCTTATGGGCTCACTCCCTCTCTCTGACAAATAAATAAATAAAATCTTTTTTAAAAAAAAGGAAATTGACAAAAATAAACACAGCTGGACACTAGTTAAAGCAATGAAAACAGAATTTATGCAGTAACTGTTGACAGTAGGGAAAAGAGTTGGGCTCTATTCCGATGTGTGCAGAGGTGATTTGAATATTTTAAAATGAGAGTGAGAGAGGTGGGGAAGGGGACTCAACAGAGATAGAGAAGTGAACAATTAGAAGAGGTTGGTCAGTGTAAATGCCATCAGGCCCACTGTGTTTGCAAGCTGGTAGTTATTGAAGTTAGGATTCTATCCTCCCAAAGATCCTGGGAGACAGAGGCTCTATCTTTGCTGATGATAACATTTCAAAAGATTGGCTCTCAGGTCCTTGAAGAAGATGCTTCTGCGTCCTTGAAGATATATATTCACAATTGTAATCCCTTTGTAGTAAATGTACTAAGAAAGGGAGAAATGGGCCTATTTTCAGATGTTGCCTAGAACAAATAGTAAATTTCCCTGGCAGCCTGTAGTTTTCTCAGGCAGTCATTTTAATGGAGGGCTAGGTTCATCCTAGGGACAAAGCTTCTGCTGCTAGAAGTCATGCTAGAGTTTGGTCATGCAGTTTGGTTTTCATGCAGGGGTTTGGACAGAATTGTTATGTGCCTGCTGAGAGTTCTGTTCTCATAATGCCCATGAACTGGGTGAGGGGTAGCAGGAGTGGGTAGGCAGTGTTCACACCATGATGCATGCCTGTGAACCTGGGTGGCAGAGCAGGAATGGGTAGGCAGTGTTCACTCCATGGTGGACACCTGTAAACTGGGTGGGGGAGCAGGAGTGGGTAGGCAGTGTTCACACCATGATGCATGCCTGTGAACCTGGGTGGCGGAGCAGGAATGGGTAGGCAGTGTTCACTCCGTGGTGCACACCTGTAAACTGGGTGGGGGAGCAGGAGTGGGTAGGCAGTGTTCACACCATGATGCACGCCTGTAAACTGGGTGGAGGAGCAGGAGTGGGTAGACAGTGTTCACACCATCATGTACACCTGTAAACTGGGTGGAGGAACAGGAGTGGGTAGACAGTGTTCACACCATCCTGCACATCCAATACAGGGACAGGGAAGGAAGACAGGAGACAGGGAAGGAAGGAGGATTGGGTTAGAATAGTGTCTGACTGTGGGGTCAGTCTAAGAAAGTTTTGGCCAGGCTAATGGAGAATACTCAAAAGTCATCAAAGTCCTCAAAGTCATGATTAGAGGAGTCTCCCATCCCCCAGGAAGGGACCTACACTAATGCCCTCACCATGATCAGTCAACAGCTGGGAGCAGCCCAAGTGAAGCATGACCTCAGTGTGAACATCCTGGTGAATCCAAGGGAATGGCAGATAGGGCTGTACCAGCTCTTGCCCCCACAGCAGGAAAACCAAGCAGTGTGTTTCCATGGGCCCCCCACCTCTTACTGTCACTCCAGCACTCCAGGGTCAGTCCTATTTCAGGGCGTCTGCACCTGCTGTTCCCTCTGTGTGGAGCATGCTTGCACTGACACCCTCAGAGCTCTTTCACACTGGGGATGCCTCAGGCTGTACTCAGCTCTCCATCCCCAGGAAGCCTCTCATCCACCCTGGTCCAAATGTTACCCACACATGTTTTGTATACCACTTTCCTGATCTTTTTTACTCTTCCTTAGCACTTACTATTTAACCTATCTTATATTTCATTGTTTATTGTCTCTCTCTCCCTCACTAGAATATAAGGGACTTTTGTTTTGATTATGACTATATTCCCAGCAACTAGAATGGTATCAGAAACAGAGTAGGTGCTTAATAAATGCTGCAAACTAATTTCAACAAAAGCAATGTGCCTATAGACTCTTCACCTCAGAACATTATCTCCTTCGTGTTTTGTTTGTTTGTTTTAAGATTTTATTTTTGAGTCATCTCTATACCTAACATGGAGCTCAAACTCACAACCTCTAGATCAAGAGTCACATGCTCTACTGACTAAGCCACTCAGGCGCCCCTCTGGTCTTCCTTCTGTAGGTGGGTAAAAGTAAAGTCTTCTCATAAACCTCAAACAGTGTTGGCACTAGGGTTATTTACAGGCTAAATACCTTTGGCTGTGTCCATGGTGGGGTTGTTTATTTTTATTTTGTAATCTTCAAAACTGCCTCACTAATAAAGCAAATGTTAACCTTCCACTTAATGAAACTGCTAAGTATCTGGTTAATTTCCGGAATTGAGGCCTTCTTGGGAAACCATCCAAGAATTCAAAACCTATTTGTATTAGGAATCTTATCCTAGGATTATCCTAGGATTTGTCTTCTTACTCTGATATGGGGGTGAGGGGGTTCAAGATGGGGTGGGGAAAGTAGTTTCCCCACTGCTTGCTCAGTTTTATAATTAGTTTGTTCTCCTAGGTTTGCTAGGCTTGGAATGACCTAGTTTGCTAGCTTGTTAAAACAAAAGAAAGCAAACAAAACCTACAGAGATCTGAGCAATTTTTCCATAATGTTTTATGTTCATTGCAACTTACTACTTTAGGATCCACTAATATTCAGCATCAAGATACAAATTATTGTTGTATTTGGAATTCAGAGAAAAGTCAATAGATGACTTGCTAAGATAATTGATGAGAATGAAAAAAAGAATCCCAGGACAGTTGGAAGAATTATTTTTCTTTTTCCTAATTTTGAGAATGAAACAGAGAGAAAATAATCTTTGCTAGACAAATGAAGATTAACCAATGACCTCTGGAAGGAAATATTTCTCTTTCAGATTTCATTTTCAACTTCCGAAGCAGAACTGAACCACGACAATAAAGTTAAGTTTGACATGTATATTGCCGGACTGTTTCTGAATGCCAGTTTTATCACAACACAAATAGATAAATAATAGAATACCATAATGCTTGTCTCTGGAATAGTAGTTAAACTGAACTCAGTATGCAAGAAACAAAAGATGAATGGTCTTTCGTAAACATGTTTTTATAACATAATCTGCTCATGTAAACAACTGGCAGTACATCCTTTTGGGATTCTTGTTAGCCAGGATTTTCAAAGCTACAATGAATGGATTGAGTTTCAGAATTATTTCCCAATTTTGTGCTGTTTGGAGGAAACATCTGTTTACTGTATGTAAATGAACAAGACATTCTGTTCTTTTAGGGACCCAATAAAGAACCCTTAAAGTAAGCCAATTTGGCAAATAAAGAAACATAGCCTTTTGAAAGAATGACAAATGAAATCTAGAAAGAGATTTTGTAAAAGATAGCTGTTATTTTTTTTCTTGAATATTCCTATATTTGGATCAAATGAGAAATGGATATTTCCCTTTTGATTAAAAACCTGTCTAGAGCTTTTTGCTCTTCTTGCTTCTTCTTCTTTTTTTTTTTTTTTTTGCCTCTCTTCTGGTCATCAGACAGACTGAGGTTAGAAAACAGATTTGCTGCATGGAAGAAGGGTGTGGCAGACAGCGAGGCTGCTCGGCAGTAAATCTTAGCTCAGTTAATATTTCCACATGTCTGGTGAATAACCTTGGAAGGCCAAGAGCCCAGACAGTTTGAAGCAGGTGCATCAGCATGTGCTTTCCTCTCATATTCTATTTGGCTTCTTTGCACCAAATTGATGTGCTCATCTTGTACATACTAATTTTACATGAGCTGAACTTGGCTTGAGGGCAAGGAATAGCCCTGATGTGCTGTTGGCTGGAGACAGCATGAATAACAATGGGAGTCAGTCGGATACAATACATGTGCAAAGACCTTACAAAGAGCTTACAAATGTGGCTTTGTAACTCAAAGGGAACCGGTTGCTCTCTTAAATTCTAACTCTTAGGAGGGGGGCACCTGGGTGGCTCAGTTGGTTAAGCCTCTGCCTTCAGTCCAGGTCATGATGCCCGGGTCCTGGGATCCAGCCCTGCGTCAGGCTCCCTGCTCAGAGGTGAGTCTGTTTCTCCCTCTCCCTCTGCCCCTCTGCCTGCTTGTGCTCTCTCTCTCTCTCTCTCTCAAATAAAATCTTAAAAAAAATTCTAAGTATTAGGGAAAAACTAAAAATTAACATCATAGTGATGCTTAAGAATTTGGACCTTTTTTGGTTACACTTAAATATCTCAATTACTCTAAATATTTAATATATGAATACTTACGTGTTATAAGACTATAGCTACTGTTTGATAGAATAAACAATGCACTGTAATGAGAAATTTATGATACTTCCTTCAACATATATGGGAATCTAATTGATGCCCTTCCTTTTTTTTTTTCTTCCATTTAAGAAGACATATCAGGTTGCTATGTCTTAGAATAATGTTTTACTCAGGGTTTCATTGAAAGTGGATATTATACGTGTTATTGGTCCTGACAATTTTCTGGACATTTCTGATAAATTCCTCATGCTCTTCTCTTCCTGCTCTTCCTGATTGTCCTGACCCTCAGTCATAATTTTATTTAGGGCTGACTGTGAAGAGCCCTGTTTTTGAGCTTCTTAATCCATCGCATTTTTCAGCGATTTAGGTGTATGTTCGTATAGGGGTAATGGAAACTCTTCCCAAATTATATTCTCTTTTCAATGCTGATAAACTTGGAGGAGCTTTACTTTTTGTGGCTACATATCAACGCACTTGAACTGAATTTTTTAGTCCTGCTATTTATGGTTCTTGGTTTCTCATTCTGTATCTCCTCTGTGAAGGAACTGTTAGGAATGATTTTAAAGTAACACAGATATCAGTGACAAAACCTCCCAAGAAGAGCCTCCAAAATAAGGAGTGCACATGTCTCCCCCAAACTCAGAGGAAAAAAAATGAAATTTGGATAGAGAGGGAGAAGGGGGAGTAGTAGATGCACAGCTGTCCGTAAGAGTATGTGTGTGTCTGTTTAGATTTTTTGCTTCAAGCTTCTTCTATGGCCATTGGCTACCCAGAAGTATTGGGAAAAAAATTCTCTTTCTTTGCCTTCCAGGAAATATCTTCCAATTCTGATTACACAAGACTAAGAAAAGCAGAATTAAAGGTGGCCCCGTGTTTGTGTCAACTGTCATAGTCCCGTCCACAGGTGGCCCTCGCTTATCTGAACCTCGCCTAGGTCATTACCCTTGTCTCTCTACCTGGAATTTGTGTTCCTGATCATCCCATTTAGTTCCACCTGATGCCTTGAATGCAGATCCAGACTTCTTTAGAAAGAGCTAACTTCCTGCATGTTTCTACTTTTTACATAGAATTTTGCAGGTTGACCTTGACAACATCTTTCAGAATCTTCTCCCTTCTTGGTGCCACCTGGTCTTTATACACAATGAGATGTTGATGTCAGTCTACTTATAAATTATTTTCTTTCTACCTCTCCAGTTTCTTCTTCCAACAGTACAGAATTCTGACTCAGAAACTATTGATCTTTGGATTTTGTGAACATACACTCATCTAAGTCAGTTGATCTAATGGCTAAGTCCTTTGTCTAGCATCTTGTTTGTATGGCATTCTCATCAGTCTAATAGAGCTTTCTGATTTTATAAACTTGCACACAGAGCAAGTCATGTTCTGTGACCTGAAAAAAGGTCAAGCTACCTTTAGCAGCATGGTTATGCTGAGGAGTAATGGTGAATATTGTTCATGCAAACTTCATGAAATCAAACTGAGGTAAGTCTCAAATGCCAGGCTTAGGAGTCTAAATTTTATCTTGGAAGAGAGGAGGGTGACAGGATGAAACCAAAGTTTTTGGAAAACTGAGCTATATGTCTGCTACAGGAGATCAACATAGCGGAGACATCAGAATAAATACCAGGTACTTTATTCCATAAAATGTGATTTCGGGGAAGTCATTTCTGTGGTTTCAGTGCCCTAATCTCTAAAATTAAAAGTGTGATTCAGATTTATTTCTATGATCCTTTTCTGAATCCAGTGACTTTACTTTATTTTATCTTCAATAGGGTCATGATATAATTAATCAAACTCATGATTTCACCTGGATAGAAAGAAGTCTGTGTAAGTAAACAATGTGTTTGGAAGGAAGAACAGAAAGAATGTTTTGAAAACTTGATAAAAACGTAAAACCCACTGTGTTGAAACACTGTTGATGGATTTACCTGATGTAATAATTTCTGTATCCAAAATCATCACCTCTAAGTTGCTCTAACTTCAGTGAAATTTTATAAGCAAAGACCAATGCATTCTTGTACGAACAGAGACTACTCACAACATTTTTAGGGATGAGTCACTGTAATTACAGGTCCCATGGGCATTCTGGCTGAATTTGAGCAGCATAAAATAAGTTTTCTTACTGATCAAAGTTGCATTTTGGTGATTGCTGAGTCCTATATAATTTCTGTGATAGTATCATTGTATAATATTATTAATAATGATTATATAATTATATAATTATATTATTAGATTATGTTAATTACCATTATATTATTATTCTATAATTGTTATTATATATTAAATTATATGTAATTGTTATATTATATAATTATATATATTTGTATGATATATATTGTTATTGCATTATATATAATTGCTATATAATTCATATATAATTGCTATTATATTATATAATATATATAATTTATTATAATAAATATTATTATTATTATTTTTATTTTGTTTGTTACCATTAGCAGATGGTTTTTTTTTTTTAAAGATTTTATTTATTTATTTGAGAGAGAGAATGAGAAAGAGAGAGCATGAGAGGGGGGAGGGTCAGAGGGAGAAACAGACTCCCCGCTGAGCAGGGAGCCCGATGCGGGACTTGATCCCAGCATTCCAGGATCATGATCTGAGCCGAAGGCAGTCGCTTAACCAACTGAGCCACCCAGGTGCCCTAGCAGATGTTTTTAAAACAATTAACTATGGGAACTTCTGTGAGTTATGTAAGTTTAGTTTCTCATTTAACACAAGACAAGACATTTTAGACTAAAATATTTCTTATAAATTCTAAATTGAGATACTTATTTTCATATATCATAAAAATGTAACCTTTGCAATGAATACTTTTGATCTTTAATGTTGGATATTCAGCCTTCACACATCCAGAAAACAGATTATTGAGAAACTTCTCCATGACCTATGAGGCTTCAACATTTGAAAAACAAAGATGTGCAAAGGCCACCTGCCTCCTTCTAATATCAAGAAGTGAGGGCTTTCCCTTTTCTGAACCTTATTTTTAAATATATGGATGCAATACCATTCTTGTTAGAGGGTACATTCCATTGCTTATTTGCAGAAATACCTGATTTTAAAAGGGAGCATCTGTGGAGTTTCCTTTTACATGAGATGGGCGTTATCTTCTAATGATTACCTTAAAACATCCCTGAAATTACTTACAGAATACCTATTTCGTACACACAACCCTGGACAGTGATTCTTGTACACTGTGTTTTGAGAACCATTGTGCTAAAGGACAAAGCAAATCTATAAATCTGGACGTATTAGTGTTCGACAGAGAAACAGAACCAAAAGGAAATATATAATATATAGAGATGTATAAGAAGGAATTTATTATGGGAATTGGATCACCTGATGATGGAGTCTGAGATTCGCCATGATATGCCATCTGCAAGCAGGAGAACCAGGAAGGCTCATAGTATAATTTAGTCCATAGTATAATTTAGAACTGATGGTGTAACTCCCAGTCTGAGACCAAAGCCTGAGAACCAGGGTTTGGGGGAGAGGTTGGGTGCTTGGATAAGTCCCATAGTCCAAGGGCCTAAGAACCAGGAGCTCCAAAATCTAAGAGCAGGAGAAGATGAATGTCCTAGCTCAAGAAGAGAAAGCAAGAATTTACACTTTCTCCACCTTGCTGCTCTATTTGGGCCCTCAATGGATTGGATCATGCCCACCCACATGGGTGAAGGGGATCTCCTTTATTCGTTTACTGATTCAGATGCTAAATTTCTCTTCCAGAAACACCCTCACAGATACACCCAAAAATAGTTCTACCAGCCATCTGAGCATTCTTTAGGTCAGTCAATTTGACACACAAAATTAATCATCACACTGAGCATTTGAACCATTGTGCCCTTAAAACAACTGTCAGGTCCCTAACAACAAATATGAGACAGGAAAGTAAATTTACCACAAAGCTCATACAAAATACACTCCTCCCTTGCATAAGGAGCCCTCCAAAGCCCTGGAAATCCATATGATTTTTGTATAAGTAGTAAATGTTAGGTATATAATTCTGATTGGTCAAGACTGCCTCTTCTTTCCACTATAACTTATCCTTGTCATACCTCCCTTACCACTTAGAAGTACTAGAGTGGCCAAGAAGATTCGGGGGATCTAAAGAAGGGCAAATTAAGTTTGGGTACATATTCTTTGAGTTTGTTACTATGTAGTTATTATGTTCTCAGTCATTTCTCAGGTAGAGTCAAATTATTTTCAGCTATTTCAAATTCAGAATGTCTTCCAGATATTTTTCTACCATGCACTGTGCCAGCTTACTGAGCATCAGGTTATAAACATGCCAGAACAGAGGTTATACTGCAATATGAATACAGATCATGTATCTGGGATTACAGAAAAGCAAATAAAGGAGGGGAAACAAGGCTTGAAGTTCCCAGAGCCTGGAGCTAATCTGCATAAAATCCTTCTGGTCATCAGACATGCAAAATTTTATGTGAAGGATTTATTTCCCATTGACACCTAGTCAAAACAGATTCTTTTTGTCAAGAATTTTCAGCAATGCAGGGTGTTTAATTATATGTATGTGTGTATATACACACACACACGTATATGTGTATATACACACACATATGGAAATTACATGAAATCATCTGTAACAGCTCAATAGGACAGAAACTTGATAGCGTTTTTCTCCAATTCAACAATACTAATCATTTTCATCACATTGCCAATAATGAGTTGTGAAGCTAAAATATTTTCTAAATTCTCTATAATAAAAAACAAATTTTGATCAATCTTACTAGATGGATTAATTTCCTAGGGCTTCCATAACCAAGTACCATAAACTGGGTGACCTAAAACAGCAGAAATGCATTGTTTCACAGTTCTGGAAAAGTTCCAGAAATCCAAAGTCAATGCGTTTACAGAGCCATGCTCCCTCTGGAGCTTCCAGGGCAAGATCTCTCCTTGCCTCTTCCAGCGTCTGGTGGCTCCAGAGATTCCTTGGTGTCATTACAATGTCTGCCTGTATCCTCACTGGTCTTCTCCCTATATCTCTGTGTCTTCACATAGATACCCAACATCTTGGGTTAGGGGACCACTCTATTCCGGTATGACCTCCTCTTAAACTAATTACATCTGCAACAATTCTATCTCCAAGTAAGATCACATTCTGAGATACTGGAGGTTTAGGACTTCAACATATCTTTCTGTTGGGGATACAATTCAACCCATAAAATTAGAAGGAAGACTGAAGCATCTCCTAATTCTCCCCATTGAGAAAATGTTACTAAATTCTTGTCATATGAAGATTTGATTGAGGGTATTCGGTCAAAAATATTGCCCCCCCCCCAGCAAAAAATGTTAACAGGTGTTTCAGGTACTTAATTTAAAAAGTAGTATTTTAAAAAAGATTTTTTTAAGGGCACATGTTGTGATGAGCACTGGATGTTATACACAACTAATGAATCATTGAACACTACATCAGAAACTAATGATGTGCTGTATGGTGGCTAATATAACATAATAAAAAAATAAAGGTGAGCATACATTATTCAAAAAAATAAAATAAAAAGTAGTATTTTAAAAACTTTCTTGTGATTTTGTGTTATTTAAATACTTTCTATGTTGGAAATTTGTTGTGATTTATTTTCTTGTTCTAACAAAATCACTTTTATACCTAATTTTTATTCATATACACATATCCTTTTTTCTTACAGAAATCCCACACAGCCAGAAATTGTGTAAGATTCAAAGCAAACAAAACTTGGATCTACCTCTAGGGGTCAGGTAATTAGGTTCTGTTTCATTGTGCTTCTATCGTTCTAACATAGGGGGATAGGGTGCTGGATTCTGCTCTGCCTCTGCTCACAGCCCTGTATTGGGTGCCTTCTCTACAGTGAGAAGCAGAGGTCCTTACAAAGCTTTATTATCTACCTTCCTACCCATCCCTCTGCCCTCCCCTGCCTGTGGACCTTTTCCACCGCTTGCCCTCTCTGCTTCCACACACTTACTGTTCAGACAAGATGGCCATCCTGCCTCTAGGTCTCCCCCACTACTGCCATGCTCTTTTCCTGGACTCTCTCACGTGCTACCCCAGAGGCTAATGCTTCCCTTCCTCTAGATTTGTGTTCCAGTGTCCACCCAACTAAGGGAACATAGGAGCACCCCACTGCTGCCCCCACACCAGCACTCCTGCCCTCTACCCAACTTTATTTTAGCCACACACTTAACACCATGGACATACCTTGTGTTGACTTGCCTAGTTGACAACAGTCTCTTACCCCCGTTGAACTGCCTGTGCCATGAATCAGATCTGTTTTGATCACTGCTGTGTTGTCTACCACTGCCCAGAACAGTGCCAGATGCATCTTAGGACCCTGTAAATAGTTGATGACCAAATCACAATTTTAGTTGTTGTCATTGCTGCTAAGATTAAACCCGAAATAGGAACCTTATCTCATGTGGGCATTAGGTCTAAAGTCAGAAAATGAGTTAAATCGAATTAAGATGTGAGACATAGGATGTAACCCCATTCTCCGAGCCACACTACACTTGATGCTGGCTGCAACTAAGCGCTTCTCTTTTTTTTTTTTTTTTTTAAAGATTTTATTTATTTGACAGAGAGAGACACAGCGAGAGAGGGGACACAAGCAGGGGGAGTGGGAGAGGGAGAAGCAGGCTTCCCGCCGAGCAGGGAGCCCGATGCGGGGCTCGATCCCAGGACCCCGGGATCATGACCTGAGCCGAAGGCAGACGCTTAACGACTGAGCCACCCAGGCGCCCCTAAGCGCTTCTCTTATTTGGGATGATTTTTTAGTAGTTTTCAGTAATATTTAGTGTTATTTTCACCTACGTGTGTATATGGATGAAGAGAATGGTCTGAAGAGAATCTGAAGCAGAAGACAGTCCTGGTCTTTCCTGGGAGGCAGGAGTTAATTACCAGAATAAATAATTGTCGCTGTTTGACCCGCAGACTCACACAGAGAGCAGGATTATAGCTCCTCCATGCTGCTCACGCTCCCCAGGAGACTGCAAGTCCAGGATTTGTGGCTGAGCTACTTTAGTAAATACAGTTGTGCAAAACAACAGGACTCCTCTGGATGTGGCCCCTTGTCATTGTTCTATTGGTTTGAATCAGCATTAATTGCTTGGAAAATGAGGGTTCGATTTGAAGAAACACCTGCAGGGTCTCTAAGGCTCTTTTTGGTATCAATTCAAGCTGTTTTCATCCATGGTTTCCAGGGAATAGGCTTCCATGCTTGGTCAGGTTTCACCAGTATTCATAATTCTTGGGAAGAGATAAAATGTCTACTTTTGCAAACACTTTTCATCCTGGTAGAAAGTCATCCATCTTCAAAGTACTGTGACATAAAACTGCAATGAAAATGTTTGTATGATGAACATCTAGTCTCCTGTGATTATCTCAATTTTGCTTTTCTGTTAAAATAGCTTTGTATCAGAAGCATGGATCTTTAATGTCTGTGAAATAAAATAGGTTTTGTATGTATGTATGTATGTATGTGTGTGTGTGTGTGTATGTATGTATTTTTACTGGGGTTTTCACCTCTTGTGTTGGCCAAGTTAGTTTGTGTCAGGTTGTTGGCAGTCTGTGCTCTTATTTGTGATTGCTTTGACTCTGATTCCAAATTTTAACTATCATTCTAGCATATCATTTCTGAGTGGGCCAGACTGAGCCAGGAGCATGGGAGATTGGAAGGGCACTATCCTTGATGGTGGGGTCTGCTCCTGCTGGCGGTGGCCTGAGCCAGATGTTAGCCTCACACAGGTCTCAGGAAGCAGCGCATGAATCCTAGAATACACATAGGCATTTTGTCAATTTTAATTTTAATTCTGTTTTGATTACGTTCTAAAGTAATCAGTCCTACAGTAGGGGAGAAAAAAAAAAAAAAACCTTTTTAAAGGCATTTAGGAGTTACTAAACAGTTTTATTAAAAATCTTGACATGTTTTATGTGAAACCACTGTATTCCAGGCCGAGCTGACCGGTTAGAAGTCAGTGGCATGTCAACAAGACAACTGTCCTGATTTGGGGGCAGGAAATCATAACCAGATTTGTTAAGATCTAAATCTCATGAATCACATGGATGGTTGGTTGGTTGGTTGATTTTCCCTTTATTATTTTCTGTGAGGAAAAAGAAAAATGGACACATAGTGATTATAAGAGACAAATGCTTTAAACACTTTCTAGAAGTTAGCAAACCTCCCATTCTCTGTTAGGAAAAAATGTCCAACCAAGTTAGAAAGCACTGAACAGTAGCCAGTAAAATCCTAAACAAATGTCAGTGTCAACAACTAAGAAAAGACAGGAGCTGACAAGTCACAGGCAGGAGATCTGGGAGGGCTGAGAGAGGTGCCTCTCCAGTGAGGCAGGAGTGAGCACCACTGTGGGT
The DNA here is from genome assembly GCF_054177405.1 of Leptonychotes weddellii. Classification (NCBI taxonomy): domain Eukaryota; kingdom Metazoa; phylum Chordata; class Mammalia; order Carnivora; family Phocidae; genus Leptonychotes; species Leptonychotes weddellii. The sequence goes on from NC_138371.1 coordinate 9,283,820, forward strand.
AAGCACTGAGTGAAGGGGGGGAAGGATCGAAAAGGAGAACCTTCAAGATGCCTCACCAGACGTTGCTTTCCTGGGCTGATGAGTTTTAGGAAAGAACTCCGAAGGAAGAGTGTCAAGGATCTGAACACCGAAGCCATATATCTGTCTGTGCTCACACCAGCACTGCGAAGTCTTGGTGTAAACTCAGGGCACATACCCAGTGTATGAACTCTCACTCTAGAAGTGTTATGTCATCTGTTTGGTAAAAGCCCAGGCATTTATCTAACCGGATTTGGGCTTTGATCTAGTTTCTGTCCCTTTCAAGATCTGAGATATTGAGTACTGTACTTTAATCCCTCTGACATCAGAGAGAGGGAGAGGAGAGTGACACCCACCCACAGGGTCTTGGGACATTTAAACTAAATGAGATAACCCATGTAATCCATAAAGGACAATGCTGGGCATAGCTCAGTGCTCAATCGATGATCATTAGCACAAACAACAAACAAAACTGTATCTATAGACAGAAAGACACACACACACACATGCATGTTGCACATGTGTGTATATGTGTATTCTTAGTCTCAATAGCCTCAAAAGCACGTTATCAGAGGTAGACCTGATATGCATGCAATTTTATATTCACTCATGTTTTCCATCCAAACGTTCCCAGATGATAGACTGTAGGTTTGCAAAGTTACACTGATACTCTTTTGATCTGTGCCTATTTGTATAGTAAATCCTAGCAGTAACCCACAACCCTGTGAATGTTTATGCAGAACCAGCATCAGCTCTACCTACAGACCACACAGAGGAAACAGCATAAATGCACCCTATCTTTCATACAGATATAAGCACATTCTTTGCAAATTATTACACAATGTGTCATGACAGCAACATTTTACTGGAAATGGTTCTCATTCCACATCGTTCAGCTAGCCAGCAATGACAATAAAAATACATACTTTAGGGAAAAAAATACATCATATGCTAAGTCCAACTGTGTCAACATTACTGCATTACCCAACTGCCTCATTTTCAGTGTGATAAAAAGCTCTCCACAGTGTTGAATGAAGGTAGAATATGCTAGTAAAACAAAGTGTCACGAGAGAAAGTCATTCTTGTTTTCTCTTTGTGCCCACTGTTCCCCAGTTGTGTGTCTGGCTTGAAGCACCCTGACGTTTCCCTGTCAAATCTCCAGGGCTCAGGACCCTGTTGGACCACCGTTGCCCTGTTCCCATCCCTTGCCCAAAGGCACCTTGAGAAGAACCCAATCGTTGCCATCATCAAGGCGATGCTGACCTCAGAGACCCTCTGTTGCCACAGGTTGCCCCAATATTAGGTAAAAATCATAGCTTTTAGGGTAGGATGAGACCTCAAGGCTGCCTGCTTCCAGGCAAGTAAGATATTCTCAACTCCATCTCAAAGCCCAATTAGCTGAGGCTCTAAGGAGACATGACAAGTAAGGGCAATGTGCCCTCCTGGGTGGGATCCTGAATCATAAAAAGGAAAGGAGTAAAAACTAAGGAAATCCAAAAAATATGGACTTGATTTAAGAAGAATATGTCCATAGTGTTCATCAATTGTGACAAATTTGCCACATTAATGTGAGAGGCTTATAATCAGGGAGATTGTGTGTGGGGTGTATGGGAACTCTCTGTACTATCTTCACTTTT